>NC_048597.1:100001682-100301682 GCF_003668045.3 Cricetulus griseus
GGATATAACCACTGCCTAGACAGCCTGGGCATCCCACAGGCACAGGGTACCAGTCCCCAGGGCATGGCAGCCACCTCCATCTCCATGACCCCACTTCAAGTGCCTGCTCCATTGCCTAGACGTTTGTCCTCTCTCCTCAGCGGGCAGCTGTTCCCTTGTCACCTCCATCAGTGACAGAAAGGACAACACACTGTAGCAGGTCTTGGCAACCAGAGAAACACTGACAATGAAGGCGGCTTGGCCTTCCCCAGCCTTGCCCTGTGCCTTGGTTTTTTTACCTGTGAAATGGATTTGATGGTAGTGCCCTTGCTCCAGTTTTGTGACAGATGAACCTGTGAGGCTTGCTCACTGGTACATGGCAAATGCTCAACACAACTTGGTTCTCATTGCCATAACACAGAGGCCCTGAGCCATCCATCCCTCACTCTCAGGTCTGCACAACTGTGACATCCTGTCAGCAGAGCAGCTACAGGAGACGATGTGCACTGTATCCAACTCTGTAGTCCCAGGCATGGGACGGGTAGGTGGGGGGTGGCAGAAGTGCCATTGTCAGTTTCCTGTCCAGACTCCCAGACAGTGATGTCCTGGGGAGAAGTAGGACAGGGTCTCCCTCTCTGCCCCTGAGAGAGGTCTTTCACCAGCGTCAGCCCCAGACTTGTGCTCACCATCTGTAGAGCCAGCACGGCTTCTTCCCCTCAGTGTAACTTTAGAAAAGTGACTCACTGACCCTGCCAGCTCCTTGTATTGCCTTGTGGGGAGGGGCTTTGACAAGTGAGGGTTCAGAGCTGGCCCCTTCTACACAGTGACTGCCCTGCCCAAGGTCAGTGTCACAGCTGACCTGGCACATGGCCTTGAGGGACAGGCTCGGGGTGGATATCCACACCCCCACTTCTGTACTACAGTACAGTCCTGAGTCCCTAGGGGCACAGAGCACTCTACACCCAATTGGCCTGTACAGTACCCAGGCCAGATGCATTGTCACTCCTAACCCCAAGCCAACCCCCCTCAGCAGTGAGGTGGCAGCTTCTCCCCTCTGTCCCTTTCCATTCTTGGCTCCTTCCAGGAGAAAGGGCAGCTGAGGACAGCAAGGGCTCAGCCCACAGCCCTGGAGACTGTCTGTGCCTTCCCCTCACTGGGTGCTATTTTGGGCCTCTCCATCCTTGCAGCAGTCCCCTGCTCTGCCCTCTGTGCCAGGACTCACCCTTTGTTCCCCACCGTGCCAGTAGGATCTTCTTAATGGAAGTGGAGCCGAGCTACAACCCTCTTCCTGCAATAGTCCCTTGCTCTTGTTTCTTGGAGAGGCTGTGTCTCTCTCCCTGATCCCCTTGGTCTATCAGCAGAGCTGGGTTGTATGCTGAGTGGCAGTATGGGTATTTTTCACCTGCCAGAGACGCATGTGCCCTGCACACAGTGTGGGCACACTCTGAACATAGAGCCATTCTCTGGATATGGCTTGGGGTTGGGGTTACTCTGCAGTGGAGAAAGGGTGGAACCCAACCAAGCTGGTAAAGGGCCTCTCGGCCCCCTACCTCTTAGAACGTGTTCCCCCAGGCTCCTTTTGGCATGTGATTTTTTTTTTTGGGGGGGGGGAAGCTTTAGAAACGTCAGCCAGGCGTTGGTGGTGCACGCCTTTAATCCCAGCACTCGGGAGGCAGAGGCAGAGGCAGGCGGATCTCTGTGAGTTTGAGGCCAGCCTGGTCTCCAGAGCGAGTGCCAGGATAGGCTCCAAAGCTACACAGGGAAATCCCGTCTTGAAAAAACAAAAACAAACAAACAAACACCTGGTCTCCCAATGGTCTCTGACCCTCTTGAATGCTTTCTCCTACCTTGTCCTTTTCCATGCAGAGCAGCCTGTCACTGGGTACCTGCAACCTTGTAAAGTAGGAGGCCTCCTCAAGCCATCCTCAGACATAAAAGGAAAACCAGATGGGAAGAGGGATAGAAGAAAAGTATGATAGCCACTAAGGCTGAGGCAGGAGGCTACATCCATTGCTAAATGGAGGATCACGAGGCCGGAAGGCCCAGAGAGACTCGGGTCTTCTGGAGGAGTGGGCAACCAGCCCCCAGTTCATCCCACCCCACCACATCTCAACTCCTGGTATCAGGCTCTTGCCCTGGCCCCACAGTGTAAGCCCACAGGTATATCATGGTATACCTGCCCACAGAGGCCCACTGAGCCCTGAGCCCTGAGCCCTGAGCCCACTCCTTAACCTGGAATGAGGAGTTTAGTTCTCTCTCCAGGCCCTACCTCATACCTCACATATTCTCAGGGACTGTGACCCCCTCAGGTACATTGCCTGCCCCAACCCAGAGTACCACATCAGGCAGGTGGAGATTAGCACAGAACCTTTGTCTACTGACCTTGCACAGCCCCAGAACCCACCCCTGGTTGACTCTGACTTGCTCAGGCAAATGGAAGAAAGGACTGAGTTACCTACCCAGTCATAGGCAGGTGAATTCTCCCTGTCTAGGACATTTGATCAGCCCCATGTTCTAGGCAGTAAATGCCAGTCCTGTTGAAGGTGCCCACATTATCTTAGCCTCCATGTTTCTCAAAGAACCTAACCCTGTATGAAAGAGGGAAGCCAGTGTCAACTAGGAGACTGTAGCATAGGGCAGGAAGTCAGGCTAGGACACATTCTTCCTACCTGTGTGTTCTCTCTGGGCTGGGCCTCCTGCATGCTGGCCCCCCTGTCCTGTCACCAGTACTACACCTTTCTCTGGGCCTCTCTCTCAGGTACCTCTGGTGATAAAGCTCTACTGATGCCCCATCTATGGAGTGCCCCCCCCAACCCGGGGTGCAGTGGTAGATTGTTTGAAGGGTGGGGAAATAGCTCAGTGTTATGCAACCATGCCCCTCCCTCCTGCCAGGCACTGCTATCCTTCCTCTAACCCCGCCCCTCACACCCATCCCTGCTACCCAGCTTCAGCGCCTCATCAGGCAGAGAGCACTGGAAAAGTGCTCTCTGGATAGACACACACAGAGAGGCCAAGAGGTCCCATGAACAGCTTTTAGGAGCCCCTGAGCCTCTGAAGAGCAGCTGCCTTCTGCACTGCTGAGCTCCCTCCTGCCTACCCCAGCTCATGGTACGGCCCTCTCACTTGGACAGGCAGTGAGGAGTCCTGGGCAGGTAGATTTGGCCCCCATTGACTAGACCGCCACCAATAGGCACTGGTCTTCCATTCGGGCCCCATCTTCCTTTTCTTACTTAGCCCAGGCTGGCCCTGGAGGAAGGAAGGGGCAGGAGGGAGGAGCAGACAGACACCCAGAACCCAGATATTAATTGTTCCCCACACGAGGTGCCTTTAATTCTCGCTCCCGAGCCACACTCCTTTGTACTTTTGTGGTTGCAGCTGTTTTAGCCACCGACACTGTTGTTTTAAAAGGCCTATTTTCACATAGAATGTTATCCAATTAGCAGAGCAATGTGTTGGCTTAAATAAACACTCGGGGGGAGCCGGCAGCCGGAGATGCGATGGCGGCTGGCGTTGGCAGGCAGAGCTCTGCTGTGATAAACAACCGCCGCTTTAATTGTAGGGTCGCATGTGTCTCCTTCCTCTTTCCCACTTCTCCACCATGGTGGGTGGACGCCCAGGGAGTGAGCGAGCGACAGGCTGCATGGCCTGAGCTCATGCTGGCTGGTTATGCCATGTGGTGCAGCGGGCACTTGAGTGAGATATGGGGTGGTGGAATTTGGTGATGAGCAATAAGACAGAGCTTCAGTAGCATGTGCTTAACACACAACTGCATGACAGTGTGCACGGGGGAAGAAGGAGGGTCAGCATAGTGGGTTCTGCAGTGATGACCCCCAAGGAAACACCCCTGTTCCAACCAAGCAATGCCAAGGAGGACCAGAGCAGCCCTTCGGGAGTGGCAGAGTATGAGAGAACAGATGGTGTGGTGCATGTTCTGGGGACAGGGAGGCAGAGGAGTCCTCTGGGCTCTGAGGTTCCCTGCTGCATTGAAACCTGCATTGATCGGTTGCTCTGTGTCTGCCAGGGCACTGCCAAGCTAAACCAGGCATTGGGGTTTCATCCCCACTCTTCTGTTTGCATGTGCATTCCTGTTTTGTGCAAGATCACCCTGGCATTTGAATGGTGCTACTTTGCCAGGCTTCTGTCACCACAGTCCAGAGGCACAAATTCAAGGCAGGGGACTCATGCTTAGCTAGCACATGTGAGCTAAGAACCTAGGATCAGGTGCTGCCCAGTTCACTGCCGAGGCATAAGTGGGATCACACTGTGCCATGCTGCCAGTTGCAGCCCTGCAGACCTCTATGGGGACCGAAGCCTGCCAGGCACTTTGTGGACCCAAGCAAAGACTTGGCTTTCAGACCTCTTGGGTACATTGTGAGCCAGGGGAAGGTAGAAACCCAGCCATAAGGCGTGCACAGGGCCAAGGAGCAGCCACTGCCTTGCTTAGGTCACTGGCTGCTCCTAGAGCTCACAGATCCTCATACTAAATTAAATTAAGAAAGTGAAATGTAGAAAGACTTCAGGCGGGTTACTAGACAATGCAGGACCCAGCCTGGTCATCACTGCCTATCACCTCTTACCCTGGCCACCTGACACCTGCCCTCCTGAGGGTGCTTTAGACCTGTAGAGACAGGAGTGGAGCCCCTCCCTGATTCACCCCTCTCTGCTATAGGGTTTGTCAGTTGAGTCAGGGCAGTGTCCTCGGAGGTTAAGTTGACTGGATTGAGGTTATGGGATGACTGGCGGTGCATCTCTGTCTCATATAGTCAGGTTCAGTCTACAAGTGGGCCTGTGGCAGTTAGTCTTAGATGGTCACCCTCCACTCCTCAGTGTCTGATGGTTTGAATTAGGATGGTCCCCATAGGTTCCCAGGAGTGGAACTGTTTGAAAGGATTAGGAGGTGTGGCCTTGTTGGAGGAAGTGTGTGACTAGGGATGGGCTTTGAGTTTTCAAAAGCCTGTGTGTGTGTGTGTGTGTGTGTGTGTGTGTGTGTATTTGCAGATCAAAATGTAGTTCTCGGCCACTGTTCCAACACCTTGCTCCCCACCATGATGCGAATGGTCTAAGCCTCTAAAACTGTAAGCTAGCCTCCAACTAAATGCTTTCTTTTTTTATATAAGAGTTGCCTTGGTCATGGTGTCTCTCCACAGCAACAAACAGTGACTAAGACAGTGTCACTTCTCCAAATGGACTATAGAAGTCACTCCATGTTATACAAAGAGCTAGGACACACTCCTACCTAAGAGGCAACTTCTGGGGAGGACAGAAGCAGCTGGGAAGGAGTGCTGACCCCTCGTATAGGCCACAAGGAGGTAATGCAAAGCGCCATGAGAGGCAGACTCTCCCCTGGAAGTCCCTGCCTGGTGTTCCTCCAAGCCTGATACGACTTGGCTCCTCTGTCCCCTGTGCCCAGTGGCTGGGCCCCTGCATGCACATGGTCACTTCTAGCCACCTCTTTACCTTCCCCTTCAGGTTTTCCCACAAAATGATTAGGGCAGATTGGCGGTGTCAGTGTTTGAGTACCTGTAGCATCTGCAGCCCTCTGCCTCTGCCCACAGCTGGGGATCAGCCAGTCCTCTGTAACCACATGGGACTGAGTCCTGCCGAGGGCACAAAATGGTTTTGGTTGCTGGAAGAAAAGTTGTCTTCAGGGAAACTGCATAAAGGTCGGGCCCAGCACTGTGCTGGCAGCATTCCAGAACCTTCTATGGTCTTAAAAGATGGCCATCAGGTCCAGCTTCATTGCATCCTGTGTTGGTTCCCCACTTTGTCTGAGCAGACTGACTTCCAGGTGGGATCAGGACAAGGAGACAGGGGACCATTGCCTTGCATCCAGGAGCTGGGCCATAGGCTTCCTAGCTGGCCAAGGTGAAGGTGGTTATGTCTTTCCTGTGTCAGCAGGTGGGTTACTATGTCCATTTAGCAGGGACCCAAGTCTTGAGCGCTAGGTCCAGAGCCAGACCAAACCAGGTCATCATCAGGTTGTGTGGTGACCCTTGCTAAGCTCTCACTGTGTCTTTGTGTTCTGAAACTCAGGGTTGAAAGCTATGATGGGATGTTTAAGGCAGAGCCACACTGACCATCTACCCAGTGTGGAGACATGTTCTCGAGACCCTCAGTGAAGGAGACTCGGGTTTACTGAGAGCAGTGTCCCACTAAGGAAGGGATAGGGTGCCTTTCCTCCAGGGTTCAGGGTGTGCCAGGTACAGGATCCCAGAGCCTTGTCAGACGAGGCCACTGTTTCAGTGCAAGGAGATGGGACACATATAGCAGGCCCTCTATTGAAGAGGGAGACCAGTGACTCTTCAATAGAATAAGCAAGCTGGCGTCGTGTGGCTGGAGACGTGTGGAACGGGGACTCCCTGGACCACAACAAGAACACTGTTGATCACAGGGATAACAGAAAGCAGCCATGAGACTGCATGTTCCTCCAGGTACAAGCCACTAAGCAATTTTGGCTAAGGCACGTTCCCTGAGCCTTGCCTCTCTGGGGATATGGTAAGGTGGTTTCTCTGGGGCCAGGTATAGGAGAGAAGCTGCCAGCAGCCCATATTCTTCCTGCTCAAGTGCCTAGAATCTTCCATGCATCTTGGGTGTGTCCTTGCTCCGGCCTAAAAATGCCCCAAAAAGTGGGTCTTCCCTCCTCACTCTATCCCTAAGATACCTCAGGCAGACAAGTGTCTATCACCTTTTCAGGAAGCATGTGCTCTGCATTCCCTAAGACTGGCTTTAGCCTCCAGTCACTGTTCTACCCCTTGAGGAAAGTTTGAGAATGCCACTCTCCAGCTCAGGAAGTGGGCACACAGAGCATGACCTGGTCTCTATCAGCCCTCAGCACTCAGAGATGGAAAGGGCTCTGCTATTTTTGGAGAACCCCATACTGTGTTCCAGAAAAAACAAGAGCTTGCATGCAGGCACATGTCATACCCGAAAGCATTGCCTCAAGGCAAGGCAGTCAGTCTTCTAAGCTGCAACTAAATGGCTCCCTGAATCTCCTCATCCCCATCTCTGTTGCTGTTTCGTCTACATGTGATGAAGCCAAGTTCAGAGACCTTAACCAGCTTGGCCAGCAGCATACAGCTTGGAAGTGTTAGAACAAGGATTTGAACTGAGGTAGCCTAGCTGCAGAGCTACAGCCCCCACACCTCCAAGTACTTGAAAGCCCTTCTGAAGAAGAGCTAATAAAGTGCCAGAGGGGTACAGAGAGAGGGAGCACCAGGGAGAGGCTGTTAGCAGCTCCTACGGTGAACAGAGACATCACCCGGCCTTCTGAGGCACAAGGAGAAAGATTGCAAAACATTGAGAAAGAAAATGAAGGCTGGGGTGGGGGCAGCTCGCCTGGGCCTCCCTGCCAGGATCTCTTTCTGCTTTGTAAGTATGGGTGGAGGCATCACCAGATGCAGCCCTGGCTGTCCCAGACTGCTGTGTCCCCAGGATGCAACTCCTTGGGGACCCTCACCAGACTCCCTACCAGTTCTTCTCCCGGTCTTGAGGGGCTGACTCCCCCAGTCCCACCGTCTCCCTGCCTTGCCAGCTGAGTGCTCGCGCTTCAGAGCTCAGAATGAGCCATTTCAGCTCGGGGGCCAGATGCATTTTTATATCTGCCTGGGAAAAAAATGGCAGGGGTTCTGCTGGCAGTCAGGAGAGGCTTCTAAATTAAACTTTAAAAAAAAAAAAAAAGTGTTGGGGGTGAGGGGCGTGCTGCACCTGGCCCTTCTCAAGAGTGCAGAGAACAAAGCGTGAAAACCTTCCCTCTCTCCATGTGGCCACGTGACTATTTAATGCACCCACCCATCCCCAAGCCCTCCCATCCTTCCAGATTCTGTTTGTCCTAAATGGACACTGGGTGCCTCCTTCATTGCTTGATTCAAGTCCTTTAGCCTTTCTAAGATGGGGCATGACCCAGCTGGGACAGTGACTAACACAGGACCCCAAGGTAGTGTGGGGTGACGTGTGACCAGTGCCTCTCTCCGATTTGCTGACCACAGCTGGTGATGCTTGGTATTGAGTTGTTGGTAGATGCACCTCCCCAGGCCCTGTCTCCATCTCCACATGATGTGCCTATGTCTGATGCTAGTCCTTTTGAGCTAGGGCCACCTTGCCCCAGTGTGACCTGGTTCCTTCAACCACTGGTTTCCAACACAGTTACCTCCCAAGGTCAGGATCCAATGTATCTTCTAGGGGATGCATTCCAACCATAGTGGTCACATCCTGGGCAAGGGGCAGTGGCTGCTTCCGGGTCTCACTGTACTGGCTAACCAGTGCTTCTAGGAGTCAATGCCATGAGAGGAGCAGACTCACAGCTCCTCTCCTGGTCTCTTCTCACCATCCTCCAGCTGTCAGCCCAGGTGCCCTGTAGCACCCCCACCCCTACCCCCAGGAACCTCAAGAGCATCTTCTGCACCTTAGGGCTCTACGGAGAGAAGAAAACTGCAAAGGGAATTTGTCTGGGAGCACAGGAGGGGGGTGCGGTGCTGTGTACCCCTCCCTCACTGTGTCACCGATTATCCTTCGGGGTCCCGGGTCTAGGTGTATTCACCCTGTCACTTGATGACACTGAGCCCAGAAGGTTCACTTCATCTCTTGTAAAAAGGAAGCCCGGGGTCTGCCTCGCTCCAGACATGGTGACTCTAGAGCCCGAAGACTTCTTGGTCACCGAAGTCCTGTGTTAGTGACAGGACTTCTTCCCAAAGAATTGGAGGCCGTCCCTGCACAGGGCCACTCAGCCTCACAACCAGCCATGTTTACAGAGGGCTTTGGTTGGTGCTGTCTGATGATTGTATGAATGCCCAGGGCGGCACAGCCATAAAAGCAGAAAGTGGGTTTGTGGTCTCTATGAGCTGGGAGAAGACTTTGAGGGACTTGAGGAGTGACAGCCAAGGTGCTGTTCCTTTTGAGGTGGTGATGGAATGTTCTAGAATCCATATGCTGATGACTGCATATAAATACACAGACCCTATATGATTATATCTCAGTTTAGTGTTTAAGGAATGGGGAAAAGCTAGGCAAAGCAAGGAGAAAGAGCCTGTTCGAGGCCTATGCTGCTGAACTGGCACGGGAGCCTGTGGTGGAAGGGACAGGGGACCAGTAAGGAGGCAGCAGAAACAGACAGGACAGAATCAAGGAAGAGATGGGGGATAGGCACAGGGACAGCTAAAGAAAGTGGCATCGAGTAGCCATGATGGACTGTGTCCTCTGATGACCTGATACCTGGATGCGAGGAGAGCCTGTCATGGGGCAGCCCTTCACATGGGAAACATCCTGGCCCCAGTGGTGGATGTATTGACTGCTCCGTTGCTTGTAGCTCTTTCCCTTGAAATATTACTTATTAAATAGGTGTGCCAACAGCACCCCAATGCCTCACCAGACACCCAGAGTCACAAGGGTGGAGGGAGGCTGTGTGGAACACCCACAGCTCACATGCTGCTCTTTCTTGCCCCCTACAGAAAGCCTTCAATGCACTGTGTCACAGTACCCACTTGTACGGCCGGAGACTGGTTCTGGAATGGGCAGACTCAGAGGTGACGTTGCAGGCTCTACGGAGGAAGACAGCCAGACACTTCCAAGGTAGGCGTGGCCTGGCACTCACCTGGCTGATTTGGGGCTTCTGGGATTAGGACTTGGAACAGGAACTGCCTGGAGAGCTGCCCTCACTTGGGTACAGCCCCCAAGGCCTCCCCTAGTGTCAGGAAAGCCACAGGCGGGTAAGGCAATGGGGGCCAGGCAAGCCAGAAGGGAGGGCAGTTGTTGCCACTGTCCATATTGTGGTCCTTGATTCGGGTTCTGGATGCTGGCAATGGGTCCTGGAGGAGGGCCCTAGGAACCACAGAGTCACCAACTATGCCTTTCTTAAGGGCTATCCACTTCCTGCCCGAGCTCTTTGCTCACAGAGCTGACTCATCAAGTTGATACTCTGTGGCCTTAATGCCTGTTGAGCTTATGGCTAGGAACTCCTGAGCCCTGCTCATACTTGGGACACCATAGTGACTGAGCAGGGTCATGAGCACAGGTGAAGGGGCTAGCCACTTCCCTTCATGGATAGCCCAGGCCAGAGGTCTCAAGTTGAAAAACAGGAGGCCCATTTTGCCTGATGCTAAGGAACAGAGGGAGTCAGGGAGAGCTAGAGTCTGTAGGGCTGGAATCATTGGGCCCCATCTCTACCAGGGTGTGCACCCCTCACTAGGATATCAAGGCTTGACCTTGAAGCCCACCTTCCTTAATGGTACCCTCACAGTGGTCCCCAGGAAGCAGAGCACAGCGGCTACCATTGTCTGTCTCTCAGCTAGGAATGGCTTCACTTGCCGGCAAAGCCAGATTCTGGGTTAGACTGGGACATCCCTGTCTGAAGTAACTTTGATGTTGTGGTCAAGAGGCAAGCAGTTTCTTCTACCTGGTCGTCCTAGCACCAGGGTCCTCAGGTATCCTCTAGCCAGTGGACTCAGAGATACTGTTGTCGCCTGAAAGTGTTTGCTGTGAATTGTGTGCCTATAGAGCTGGAATCAGGAGCCATCTGTCTCTGCTCCTTGCCAGGGATACTGGGAGGACCATAAAGGGACGTTGTCCTGAGAGGTTATGAGTGGTCCTGCAAGATTGTCCTGGGCCAGCATGGGGCCCCTGACCACAGCAGACCAAAGCCTTAGAACACAGACCCTGGCCCTCCATTGGTCTTTACCCAGAGCCACACTACCTGCCCACCACGCTTCTTACAGCAATGGCTCTCAACCTTCCTAATGCTGCAACCTGTTGTGGGGGTCACCACAACAGTTCCTCATGTTGTGGTGGCCCCCTCGCACCATCAAATTATTTTCATTGCTACTTCATAACTGTAATTTTGCTACTGTTACTAATTTAATGCAAATATCTGATACGCAGGGTATCTAATATGTGATCTCGTGAAAGGCTCATTTGACCTCCTAAAGGGGTTGCAACCCATAGGTTGAGAACCTCTGTCCTACAGAGTTCATTTTCCCCCCAGCATAAGGCAGGGCCTTGTGTTCCCACACATGCTGTTCCATATTGATAATAGGACGTTTCTCTCTGCTTTCGCTTGTACTGTGAGTGGCATGAAGACCCTCTCAAAGGACTGATGTTCCTTCGTGCAGCCATTCCCTCCCTGCCCTGCCCTCCGGGTATCAGGTGTCAATCATTGCCTGTCTTTTGCTCCTCTGCTCCGTACATTCTCGTTCTTTTTTACCTTCTTATATTCTGGCCAGGCCCAGCCGCCGCTGCCTCCACCTGCAGCAACTGTGGTTTGCTATGTGCTTGTATCTGGACTGGTCAGTTTCTATCTGGTGCCCCTGATTAGTTCAGGCTCTGAGGGGTGCCAGGCTTTCCATCCAGGGCTGGGAGCATTCCAGCCCAAGCAAATGCAAAGCTGGAGAAGCAGGAGGTTGCACACTCAGTGGCAGACTCACAACTCAATAAGATCCCAAGTCCTGATGGGCAGATAGAACCTGTCTGCATCGACAGGCATCGACAGGCCCAAATGCACCCGTCGGCAAATGTTTGTGGAAGGCACTCTCCTGGGACCGAGGCGGGGCCTGCCTCCCCTGTGGTCACTCCACCACCCAGCCCAGGCCTGCAAGAGTGCAGGCTCAGCACTTCCACTTTGCATGGACAGAAGCCCCTTCAATAAATTGAGCTCTGAAAACAGCATCCTCTCCTCCCAGGTGAGAGGATGCAGCAGAAGCCAGGCCTTGGTGTGGACAGGCGTCTCCATGGCTGCTCACAGCCACAGGGTCCCAATAGGCAGGTGTAGTGACGAAACTGATGAAGATACCTTGTGTCTGCCTCTCCGGCAGACCCAAGGTGGCCACGAGGACCAAAGCCTCCTTGCATGGCTGTGAGTCCAGGCCCTGGGGCAGGTGCAAGGCTGCCAGGTGTGCACATGCACTGGAAACAGTGTGCCTTCCACCCTCTACCTTGTCCTGCATGTGTGCACAGCAGCCAGAGTCCTCAGAACAGGACTGTGGGCCTTCAAGCCTGCCTGGGCCTCCTTTTTCCTTTGCCCTTTTCCCTACTGTGAAAACTACTGGCTCATTTGTGTCAGAGCCCTCTTTGTTCTGAGCATCCAGAGTCCAGGCCAGAGCTGGGCACAAGTCCCACTTGCCCTTGGCCTCTGCCAGGAAGGCACTCAGACCTCAGGTGGAGGTCTTGAAGTGCTGGCCACCACAAAGGCTCCCTGAGGGCTGCAGGCCATGCCATCAAAGGCAGGGCCCAGCCCCAAGCTTGTTCGAAGTGCCGTGGCCTGAGCCATTCCCGGGGCTAGTGATGGGTAGCCAGAGATACTACACTGGAGTTTTAGCACTGACCAAAGACTTGCTGTGGCCAGGACAGCCAGTGGGAGTTTCCCTGCTCCTGCCCTGGAGTATACCTTGCCCACAGCCCTGCTGCTGACATAGAAGGGATAGTGGAGACACGAAATCCTGGGTTAAAGTAGACAGCTGAACTGTAGCTCAGGCTAACTGACATAGCTCCCACTGTCATCACTATGCCATTCTTCTGCTGGGCCTTGCCAGGAACTAGACATAACTATAGGCTGTTGTGTTCTGAATCCTGCAGGCCTCAGGGAGGTAGATACTGGGGTTGACCATTTAGCAGATCAGAAGAGGCTCAGAAAGAGCAAGTAACTTAGTAAGGGGCACCCAGCCACTCATAGCACAGCTGGAACTCAAATCTAGGTTTTCAGCCATTCTCCTGACCAAGCTTTTGCAGTGGCTGATCCGGTCGGCACCCTTATGTTAGACTCAGTGTGTATGTCCTACTATCACTCTGGTCTCTGGTGAGTCTCAGGCTCAGCTTTGCCATCTGTACAGTAGGCACAGGGTGCCAGCATTTTGGGGGCCTGTGGCTCCAAAGAGATAACACATGGCTCCTTCTCACCACTCTCCCAGGCTTAGACTAGTGCACTGATGAGGATGTGATTGGGTGGAGAAGAGGAAGAACCGATGTTCCTGAGTCTCCAGCCAGGACACAGGGCCTGGCACATAGAAGGAGGGGCACAGGCTCCGCCTACTGCAGGCTTTCCACTTACGGTTTCCACCAAAGGAGATTTGCTTTAAACCCCACCTCCCTGTCTTTCCCATGGGATGCTCCTCATGCCGTCCTTTGTCCTGGGTGATGGCAAGGCACTGCAGTGTCCCTTGCTTAGCCGATGCTTGGGGGGCACCTGGCAAGCTAACAGTACAGGCCAGGCCTCTAGACCTGGCTGGGAAAGTCACCCTGAGTCAGGTCCCTTAGCAGGCGGGGGAGGGAGACTGCTGTCCTCCCCTTGGTTGCCTACTTTCATTCTCCTCTGCCACCCCACCCCCACCCCCCACCACCTCCCACACCCCCACACCCCCGCCCAACACACACTCCTAGACTATCCCAATCTGGTCCTCTCCCCACTCCCGTCTGGCCAACTCCTGTCCTCTCCGTGCTCTCTGCCTCCCAACCCCTCCCTGGTCAGGAATCAGATTTCTGGTCTGCAGCCCCTGGCCCTGTGGTAGGTGAAGTGTTATTCTTCTCTGCCTGGCATGTGGGATGTGAAAAGAGGGCACAAGGGGGGACGAAAGAAGAAAGTCTGCCTCTGGCTGTGTCCCTTTCTTCCTGAGCATGTTACAGACCAGCAGGGTTGCGGGATCGAGAAGCTTTCAGGGCTTGGCAGGCCACGGTCACCTCAAGCACAGGCGACAGAATAAAATGGCCTGGAAGCAATCCGCCGCCCAGCCCTGTCTTAAGCACTCACAGCCAGAGAGGCCCGGCACATGGGCTTTTATTTGGCCCAGAGCGTGGCTCGGCTTCCCTCTGTTGTCTTATTCCAGCTGGGGAGGCCTGATGGGCTGTGGTTAGCGGCTGCAACTTTCACCTCCAGAGCAGGAATGCAGGCATGAGCAGCATGGCAAGTGGCTGACGGTGGCTCATTCCCTCCACCCGCTCCCACCCCCACCCCTGACTTATCCCCTGCCCACTGGGCCTGGCAACATTGGCCAGAGCAGAATATAGATAGAAAGCACACTCAGTAAGAGCCCTTGGGCACTGATAGTCCTGGCCAGTCGGCCACTGGCTTGGCTCTCTGAACCAAGCCTCCTAGCCTCATAGGACAGAGACAGAGTCCCCAGTCCCCTGTCCCCTCAGTCCAGAACCAGGCCTCAGTCCAGACATACAGCGTTCTTCCCCATGCTACTTTTTCTCTCAGTGCCTTGACCCTCTCCCACCCCACCCCACACACACACATGTCCTCACATGCAGCTGAGTCCCTTTTCCTATAAGCTTAATCCTCCAGGGGACACAGCTCTCTCCCTGTGCCCTAACTTACCTTGCACCAAGCATCAAGCTGGCTTCCATAACTGTCCACAGAGTAGACAGATGAGCCCCAATAAAAACCAGTTATGGGTGTGGCTGATGTTAGCTGAGCATCTAGCATGTTCTGGGCCCCATGTGGTGCTGATTACAGCCACCTCACACTAGGTATAGGCACCTGAGCTCAGCACAGCCAGCCAGTGACCTCAGCCTGGAGGTATTTAGACTTGAAACATGCAGACAGGGCCCTGTTTGGAACCTGATATTTTCACCTTGTTCCTCAAGCTGTGTTTATCTGCAGAGACACAGCCCTGTGAATTCTTTCTAAAGATGAGATCAGCCTCAGGGAAGCCAGAGAGAGCTTTGTCAAGGGCCTTTGTGTGGCAGCAACATGCAGCGATTTTACATACAATTGAAAATCCCGGTGGCACTTTAGCCTAACATGCTCAGAGAGAGACAGTTCCCATGTTACAGGTGCAGACAGGCCCAGGGAGGTCTGGTAACTTTGCTAAAAGCACACAGCTCTGGACCCGTGTAGAACAAATAACCATTTCCTCCTGCCCACAGTTCCCAAGTCCCAAGTGGTGTGTACACACAACCTAGCTAGCTCCCTCAGTGTAAGCTTTCCTGGGAGAAGGCATGTGGCATCATCTCTCACTTCATTCCCTCACGGAGGTGGTGTTTGAGTAGGAGGGAGTGGTGACCAGAAAATAGAAGGATTGAAGTGCTGGCAGTTCTCTGAAGACAATTAGAATGGATGGCATGGTACACCTCAAGGGAAGGGGAGTCAGTATTTCTGTGTGACTGCAAGGGACCAGCCAGCCAAAGACCTATGGGAGAAACATTCTAAGCCCAGGGAACCACAGGTACAAAGGCCCTGGGGCAGAAGTGTGTTCACTGCTGGGACTGCAGGGTAGGGAGTGGAAAACAGACAGGAGAAGTCAGCAGGGCTCTGGCCAGGTGTGGCAGGAAACCCAGCTTCCCCTTATATTACTGGGAAGCCCTGGAAGACTGGAGGGGAAGGTGAATGTCAGACTAACCTCACCAGACTACATTGTTGCTGCTGCTGCAGTGTGGGATACTGCAGGTAGCCTTGGAACCAGGGCTGGGGAGCATGTTGTGGTCATCCAAAGGTGGTGGCCAAAGCCACAGCCAAAGGCTGCAGGGTTTGAAGCAGCCGGGGGACTGGTTGTTCTGGGAGAAGGGAGAGCTGGCTAGGTCTGCATGAAGAAGACAGAGAAGTCAAGGGTGGTACCCAGGCCATGAGCAAACCTGGAAGCCAAGAGCAGGTGCAGAGTCGGGAAGACATTTGTCTGACGTCAGCCAGGATGTCTGAGGGATATCAGCACACAGATGGATGAGTTCAGAGCTCAGGGGTGAAGGCTGGGTTGTAATATAAATTTGAAGTTATCAGCATACAGATGATATTTAAAGCCTGCCACTGTTCCCACAAACCCCCAGTCCACACCTCCATCATCAGCAGAATGGCACACTTGCAAAAGAGCAGGGACCAGGAGAGCCCGTTATCCCCCCATCAGCCCCTGCAAATGGGCCTTCTTGATCTTAGCCATGAAGACATAATCATCAGGCTTTCAAAATCACAGGCAGAAAGTTCAAACCAGTATGTGAAGTCACAGAATTTATTATTCAAAATATCCGCTGGTCGTGCTTCCTTCCGCTCCCTGGAGATGGGGGTTTTGTGTAAGCTCCACTTCTCAGCCCTTCATCTGGGCCTCTCTCTTCATAAGACCTGGTGTGTCAGCCCTTCCTCTGGACACACCCCACACTGTCACTGAGGGTCCCAGGAGGGCATGGCATATACAAAAGGGCATTCATCCTGGCTCCTGGTTGCATGGATGGCTCATGCCAGAAGAGGTCAGAAGCCACCAAGACACTTTCTCACTCACCTCTGATTGCCACAGCCAGTGAAGGGAATGGAGACCAAGACTCACAAAGTGCAACCATGTGGGTCCAGGCAGCTCCTGGCCAGAATGCAGATAGATGGGGGATGTAGAGGGTCCTCCAGACAGCAACCTCATCTCCCAGTGAAGGTGCATTGGGAGCCCACAGGTCCTCAGGACCAGCTGTTGCCCAACCACACCCCCTGCCTCCCTCTCGCCCCCCACACAGCAGAGCCTCCCACTCCAAGTGATTTGACAATATCCTGCACACTCTGCCGCTCTCCCTTGGGAGCAGCTGTCCGTGCGAGGAAGGGACCTGCTCCCAATCCCACTAAATTGTTATTGACTTGTGTTCTGTGCGTTCTGCAAACATTTCACTCAGCCGTCGCCTGCAAGCCCACGAATCCCTGCTAGGGCTAACGGGGAAGCCAGCTGTGCTGGGCCATCTCGCCTGCTCCTTCTCATCGATCACAGAATTAAACTGACGGGAGCGCTGCAGGGGCAGGGCGGTGTGGGAGAGGCAGGGCCCGGCCACCATCCTGGGTGGGGCTGGAGGCTCTGGGTCTAGAAGGGTACAGGCTGGCCAGCGTACCTGACATACAGCCTGGCCCAACTAGAGGAAGCCAGGGAAAACAGCTCTAAAGGCTGCCTCCAGTGCCAGTGATAAGCAGTGAAGAGCACGTAGACCAGAGGCCACCAGCTGAGCCGTCTGTGCCTTGCCTGCAACATGTGAACACAAAACAGTATTGGATTCATCATTGTTTGGCCACTAGAAGATCTGACCAGGAAATCAGTTTCAAGCCACTCTTAGGAAATCAGGTCTGGCCACCCTGGTCCCACATCCCACAGTGAGGCCTGCAGGGCCACTGTGCATTTATGTGACACGTGCACTCCCTGTTGATTCAGTCATCCAGTGTGACTCCACCCACCCCTTACTCTGGCATGTTCCTCCGCATCGCCTCTGCTTGGACCCCAGTAGAAGAGGAAGATAATGGAGAGTACAGTGTTCAGGACAAGCAGGGCTATGGGAGCCCCCTGCCAGCCTCCCTCATCCTGTGCTTGCTTTCTCTGCAGCAAGTCTCCCTGCCTCAACACTTGCTGCGCTCCCCAGACTGCACAGGGTTCCCACACTCATAGACCAAGCACAGAGGACCCCAGGCCAGCGAATACCCCTTCCTTAGCTTAGGATAAGTTTATCATGGTCCAGCTCAGGGCCTCCCTTGCACAGGGCCAGTCCAGTTATCTGGACCCACACCCAGGAAGATGCCCAGGATGGCCACTTGGAGATAGGTTAGTCTGTGGCCACACCACAACTTCCTACCACCTAGGTCCCTCACTCTGGCTAATAACAGTGGGGACTGTGGCTGTGATAAGTAAGCCTCAGAGCCGCATGGGCCACTCAAATACAGCTCACTAGAGTAGGGTACACATTTCTGCTCCTTGAGGTGGGTCTTTTAGGCTTTGGATCATTATCTGTGTGACTGCTGCCCTGTGGCTGCCTCTCCCACTTCTTTCGAGACCCTTAGAGGGTGGATCCACTACAGGGCAAGTGTTCATGGGACCTTGGGCTTGGCTGTGGTATGAGGAAAAGGCCCCAGAGGGAGCTCAGCCCCATGTGGAGAGCCTGTACTCAGAGGACTTCCCCAGAGCCCAGGGAGCATACACCCAACTTCTGGGATTCCTAGAAGAAAAATTCATACTCAGCCTGCTGCAACAAGCCCACAGGTGCCTGGAGTCCCATTCCTGCCTGTGTCCCAGCTTTGCCATGGCAGCCCAGACCCCTGATTGCCAGGTGCTGACAACCATAAACACTTGATGGTACATTTTAACAACACTTCTTGTCCATTTTGGCTCATGCTTTTGGACAACTGAGTGTTCATCCTTGTACTAGCCAAAGTCTTGAAGACCGTGTGCCCAGTCACTTTTTTTATTTTGAAATGGGATCTCTCCATTGTGCAGGCTGGTCACACACCACCAGGCTCAGGTCATCTTCCTTTGCCAGCCACCCTGGTGCTGGGGTTCCAGGCATGGCCAGCCACTTAGGAACTATGTTCCTAAGCAGCTTTGTCTTCGTTCAGTAACTGAGCCCAGACAGGGTAAGCAACTGGCCTGCTGGCCTCCCATCCTGGGCTGTCTCTGTCTTTCCTCTTCTTCACAGGCCCCTTCCAGCATCCTTTCTCCCTGTCAGCCACACTCTCATCCCCAGCCTGCCTCTCCTCCCATGAAGCGATTTCTCTTGTCCTCCCACAGGCCCCCACCCGCACCTTCCATGCAGGCGACATTGCCAGCCAGGGAAGGGAGAGATGCGGGCTGGCATTCTGTCAAGGAATTAATTGAAAAATAAAACCATTAGGTGGGAACTGGAGAAATGCAGAAGTGGTGTTTGGAGGTTGGGGGGAGGGGGCAGGACTGGGGGGCTGTTGGGGGCCGGCCGAGCTTTTTGTCAAGTTCATTTCTCGGTATTGATGTTTGGTGACAGTCACTTGTTGTTTATCTTCAGGAGCAGCTGCGCCGTGGAAAGAAAATGCACGGCTTGTTTCGTTTATTTATTTCACACCTTCCCCGGGTTCTGCTTTGTGTTTGTTTGGTGAGGACCCACCGAGGCTTCCGATGTGGGGAAGTGGGGTTTCCACAGCTGTTCCTGCCAGGCAAGCCGGCACTCCATGTGGAGGCAGGCCAGTGGGGGGCTGGGTGGCAGCAGGGAAGACACAGGGCCCGCCCAGCTTGTGCTTCAGGGTGAAATGGGGGTTTCAACCTCAGTCCCTGGCTGTGGACTTGAGCCAGACTCACAGCTAGGAGCACCCTTTGACTCCCTCATCCTCACAGCTGCCCCAGGAGGGGGCAGAGAACAGTGAGTGAATGGCATGCTCAGGCTGACTTGGCCGCTGATGGCAGAGTCTGTTGGTCTGGGGTCCTGGAGTTGTGGTCACTGCCTGCCCCCCTGTGTCCCCGGCCCCCAGCACCTCCCTGAAGGACTTGTTTTCTTTTCTTTTTTACAAAATGTATTCATTATGTATACAGTGTTCTACCTGCATGTATGCCTGTAGGCCAGAAGAGGGCACCAGATCTCATTGTAAATGGCTGTGAGCCACCATGTGGTGCTGGGACTTGAACTCAGGTCCTCTGTGAGAACAGCCAGTGCTTATAACCACTGAGCCATCTCCCCAGCCCAACAGCTTGTTGTCTAACCTGCAGCTGAAGGAGTGGCTGGTTGGTCCCCAAGCCCTGGGCTCCTCTTACTGGGCCAAGCAGAGAATAACCAGAAACTGAAGTCACAGTCACTTCCTTGGGGAGGCCAGGCCTTCGTGGGGTCTGGTTCCCTGTTGTGGGGACTCTAAAGCCTCTAGAAGGGACCTGGTCTTACACTGCCACCACCTCCTCCCTAAAAGTCCGAGTGTAAGCAGAGTGACACATATACAAGGGTTCCCCAAGTGTGCTTAGTGCCAGCCAGCAAAAGGAACACCCATGTGCTCCAGGGGCTGTGGAGTGAGAGTCAAATGTCACAAACATCCCAGTGCTCCCTAAAGGCAGAGGGTGGAGCATCCATTGCCAGGCAGGAGACCTGATGGTTCAGGGAATAACCCCAGGCAAGGAGATGCTCCCTGCATCTATGCGCTCGAGAGAGCAGCTGTTCAGAGAGAGGGGCAAAGGCCCCTGCAAGATAGAGACTTGGTCTGTCTGGTGCCATGAGCCCAGGCTAAGGGCAGTGGGTGCTATGAAGCTGTCCCCAAGGCTTCCTCACCAAGGACTGTAGCAGCACAGTGTGCAGAGGCCCCAGCCAGGAGTCAGTTGGATTCTGATTGTGGCTACAAAAGTAAGGGTTGCCCAGTTCTCTGTTGTGTGAGACAAGTCAGCAGGGGGGGGGGGACATTCATGGAAAGCATCCTTGGCCTCAGACAGCCTTCTTTCTGGCCCTCCTGCCATAGTCTGGTTCCTTTGAGCCCTACTATTCTCTGGCCATCTTCAGTCAATCCGTCACTCAGCAGACATTTACTGAGGGCTGCCAGGTACCAGAACAATCCCAGCAAGAGAGACAGCAGTGAAGCCAGAAGGTCTTGCGGGTCTGTGGAAGAGCCGGGGACGGGTCACCACAATGTGAGGCCCCTGAATGGTCCAGTAGAGCATCCCAGACAGGCCATGGCAGTGCAAAGGCCCTGGGGTGAGAGGAATGGGTACCAGGATCAGCTCCTGTGCATCATTCACCAACAGTATGACAGCTTCGGCTTCCCCCAGGGACAGGGCACAGCAGAGGTGCTGAAGTGTGATAGGTGGGCTCTGGGCTTGGTTTGATAGTCTCTCTGGTTGCCTCAAAGGTAGCAGCGGGAGGGGCATCAGACATAGGCTGGGAACCTGCTTTGTTGTTGTCTATTTCCAGCCCTATTACCTGCCCACGATTCAATTTCCTGAGGCCATTGTGCAGCGGGGATGAGGCACAGAGTGAGGAGAGGACACGGCAGGGAGCCCAGCCGCTTCCTCCCTTTCCACAGTTGGCCATGATGGGCATAGCTGCCAGACCTTGGCTCTCAGCCAGTCTCCCTCCACCCTACCCCCCCCACCCCCGATTCCGTTCCAGTCCCCATCTTCTCCCCACAGTGCCTCCATCCCAGCCCTGGGCTCTGTTCATGCATCTCCCACTTGGATGCCTCATGGGAGCTACAGCTGGAGACAGTGTCCCCAACAGAAGGGCCTGTCGCACACTGGGAGAGGAGAGGCTGTGGCCAGGGAAGTGTGGGGAGCTGGGGCAAGGGAGATGAGGCTTAAGGGTGATTCTAAACGTAGTGTGGCATCTACAGAGGGAGGCCCGTGGGCTCCGGTTTCCTCAAGGGGCGGCAGCAGCTCGTGTGTGCAAGAGACCCTAGGGAAAGGCAAAGTGACAGGGATGGGGGAGGGTGACTGGGTCAGAGAACCACCATGGAGGAGGTAGGCAGGGATTCCAGGAACCAACCCCACCCCCAGGAGGGAGTCAGGGTCATCCATACCTGAGCCATCATCTGCTGCCATGTACAAGTGTAAGGTAAAGGGTTGGTGAATGTAGCAGTGGGGGGGAGGGGTTCACACAAGCAGTTAGTCTCCTGAAGGCAGGGGTCGGGGTGGGCAGCCTCTATAAACCAGGCCTTCGCTGGTGAGTGAATGGATGGTTAGGCTAGCAGAGAGACTGGTGGGGCAAGCAGCTCAGAGCCAGCCTCCCTGTGTCCTTGCCTGTGGGGTTGTTGGGGATACTAGTGCCATAGCATACAGTAGGTACTCAATCATTGGCATTTGGAAATGCTTTGTGTATAAATCCCCCTTTTCCCCTTCCTCATAGAAAACTCCTCTGCACTCATCAAAGCCCAAATCAAATAACCCTTCTCATTGTTATGGTCCCCGAGCCTCTCTAGATTCCTTGGGCGCTGCAACTATGCACCTAACATTAACTGAGTTGCTGACAATCACTCATCCACACCCTGGGAGTCCATGGCTGCCACAGAAACAGAGCTGGCTCCTGCTTGTCTGGCCAGCTGTTGCCTGGGTTGGCTAGACCTTTGGCTGGCAGGAAGGAGCAGCTCTCAGGTAGCCACTGGCTCCCTAAAGTGGGTCCTTTGCTCTGTGGCAAGGATGGGAGGGGGCGCAGAGATGGCCAGCAGCAGTGGGAGGCCGGAGAGAGGCACCTGGCAGAGGCTGGTCTAACCAAGACCATGTTTGTTCTCTCATCTGCGCTCTTATGCCCACCACACACACACCTCTGCTCACCCACACACACACATCTCACATTTAACCCTCTCTGGGTCTTTTTTCCTCTCTGCCATCTGCCACAGAGCCCCCGAAGAAAAAGCGGTCTGCAGTGTTGGATGGGATCCTGGAGCAGCTGGAAGACGGGGACGACGATGACGACATCGAGCAAGCTCTTCAGCTGTGATCTAGCACAGCCAGGGTGTGTGGCTCCAGGGCCCTGGGGCCAGGCAGGGCATGTCAGGAGGTCTCCCATGGGTCAGAGACAAAAGCCTGTGGCTAGTACCAGGATGCCAGAACATCTTTTCTGCAGGCTCCTCACCAGTGACGTGTTCAGCAGCTGCTGACCGGGCATCTGTACTGGGTAACCCACGTGAGGTGGCTCCTCACAGGGCACAGACCTGGCATCCTCCTCCGATGCAGTGCTCCCACACACACCTGGGTATCCTCCTCTGATAACAGTGTTCCCACACACACCCGGCTCCTTGTCCCCAAGTAGCAGAGACTCTGAGATGGATGGCAGGGTGCACAGCCAGTGTAAGCCCATGGAAGGAACAATCTGCTATCCAGGCAGGAACACACAGCTCCGCCCTGGTCACCAGCTGCCCAGGCCCCACCCAGCCAGACTCCTGCAGCCATCTCACCCTCCTCAGGACTGCTGGCCAAGGGATGGAGCTGGGGACTCCACCTTATCACCCAGGGCCCTCCCCAGACCTCCTGAAGCTTCACATTCCAAACGCTGATGCCAGGTTCACAGGCTGAACTGTGTATGCGCCATCACCGTTGCATCTCATGGTAGAGGCCCTGGGAGTCCTGTCAAGGTCTCACCCCAGGCCAGAAGCTTCACAAGCTTAGCGTTGGCTGGGCACCCTAGTATAGCCTCTCCATGGATGCCAACAGCCAGAGGAGGACATGGCATCAAGCAGGGAGCAGGGGCCACAGCTCTTCAACCACCCTCAGCCCCAGCACCACCACTCTGAGTATGCAGCTTAAGACCCCCCCATCATTTTGAGTTCAGGTACTGTCTGCGCAGTGCCCTGGCCAGCCACACCATCTTCAACCATCCAGCCCAGGAAGACCTGAGAAGACCCTCCTCCCACTTCTGAGCTGCCATCACCATAGGCTGCAGGTGCTGGACAGGGGGGCACCAGGGCTTCCGACTTTGTATGAGAATCTTGGCCTGTATGTGTTTATTTTTTTTGTTTGGTTTTTGTTTTTTTGTTTTTTTTTTTTTTAGGGTGGGAGTGAGGCCCTGCTTTTCAGAGTGGCCTGTACCAAAGCTGAGACCACACCCTTGGGTGGGGCAGACACATTGTTACAGTCCAAGGGCACTGAGAATAAAGCAATAAAAGTCAGAACCTAGAATGGCTCAACTCACTCTACCACAGCTCTCAAATGTCACCCTGCACCAGCCTCTACCAGCGACGGAGTACGGAGGGGTCACGGTGATGCTTGTCACACCGAGGCTGGACTGTCAGAAACCATGGCCTTTGTTGCTGTGGATCATTAAAAGACAGGATGATCATCTTCCCTGCCCCGCCATTTCAAGGTAAGGTGTGTCCACGTGTTGCAGACAGCCTGGGGCAGAAAGTTGTGGTCTCTGTCACCAGCATAAACTCCTCAGGAGCAACTAGAAGCTCCCCTTCAAAGCAGGACCTGGGCACCTATGCTTGGCCAGCCTGGCCTCTGCAACAGTGACCCTCTAAGCCCTAGAGCTTAACAGGCAACTTTTGAGTCCCCCAGCCTCCTGAATTCAGGTCCCCAGCACCCATACAAAAGGTGTGTGCACCTGTAATCCCTGATTTTTCAGGATAGAGACAGACAGGTCCTCAGGGCTCGGTGGACAGCTGGCCTAGTCAATCAGAGAACTCCAGGTTGAATAAGAAATGTGAGTCAAACAACAACAACAAAAAAATGGTGGCCCTCAACCGAGGAAGACACAATGAAGCTCTGATCTCCACATATGCTCCCCCCACTCCCCTTCCCCCCACACACATAAATAGGAGCTTATGGGAGGCCAGTGCCCAGTCCAGCTGGGGAGCCTGGAAGAGGTGGGTAGAACAAGCCTGGGGTCTCACTGAGCCTCAGCAGACAGGAGCCTGTAGGGCCAGCAAGGGCCTGGAGGAGATGGTTACTGGTCATCAGACAGGGACAGGAAACTAGACTCATCACACAGACTGTGGTTCCTCACACAGGTAGGCTAGTGTTTGGGACATGAATCCCCTCATGTTGCTGTCTGTCCCTAGGCCTTCGAGTCCTTCCAAGCGCCCTGCTGGGACTCCTGGGCGAACAGGGAAGGGAAATCCAGGAAGCAGAGTGGAGTCTGAGCCAGCATGAAGTTCTGAGATGGAGCGTGCCTTGTCCTGCTGGCCACTGCCCTGAGCACAGGTTCCAACACGGGCATTCTGACTCTGGAAGAGTGCCAGCATGTTGTCACACTCCAGTAAGGGACAGACATCAAAACAGCCATCCTATAGCGAGCAGATGGGGAAACACCAGAGGTTGGAGATGAGAGTCAGCAATACCTGTCCTTTATTCATCCAGTCACCAAACCCATGCTGGACCTGGTCCTGAGTACAAACCCGGTGCCTCCACATCCTTCTTGAGACACAGCATTCCTCACGAGACTGTCCCAGGCCTTGAGATGCTAGACAGATGGTTCAGCAGTTAAGAGAGTGCGGCTCTTCCAAAGGACCCAAGTTCGGTTCTGTGCAGCCACCTGACATGAGTCACACTCATAACCTCCTACAGCTCCAGCTCTGGAAGAGCCAGTGCCGCCTTCTGGATTCCGCTGTAACTTGTACTCAACGTGGCAAACAGAAAGATTCACATCGATAAAAATAAGTATTTTTTTAAGAGATGGTACATCAGGTGTGAGACAGCCCTTCCCCCATGTGTCCCCTCACCTCCACCACCTCCCCCCCCATGCCCCACCCCGGTCCTGATGCAGGGGTTCCACCCTCCCCACAGTCTCCAGCCACCACTGCTGCTTGGGATGGCTGGGGCAGGATCAGCTGGGGCTGTGCACTCAGGCTTTGCCCAACAGAGCCGAGCTCGGGCTCAACATCTAATTCAATTTGTTCTGCCGAGATTGAAATATGAAATGGTTGCCAGTCAAAACGTTCAAAGGACGGGGAAGGAGGGAGAGAGCGCCTGCTGGAATTTAAATTTTAATGAAAATGACTTTAACCCTTCGGTAAGGCCTGGAGGAAATGGAACTGGTGCTCGGGTCCTGGGAATGAAGCCTCCAAGGCTCTGTCTGCCCGTTCCCTCTCACTCCGCCTCTGGGAGTTGCTAGGCATTTTTTCTTGCAGAATCGCTTCCTGGTAATGTATTCACCCCTGCTGTCGGGGCCCACTGATATGAGTACCTTCAACTGCTCCCCACATTTCCCACATTCCCCTATGGGACATGTCAACCCCATCAGAGCTGTGACACTGTGCCTCCTTGTGTCCATTTATTCTAGTCCTGAACTCCTGGACTCATGCAACCCCACCCACCACCCACCCCAGCCTCCAAGTGCAGGGCCCTGTGCCTACCCCTTGCTCCTGCCACAGTGGGTTATCTGGGGTCAGCCCATCCTGACAGTGAGTCCCAGCAGGGCAGTATCCTGGTCTGGAATGCCCTTGGGGCTTAGTGGAGAGGACAGGCCCCCAGTTTCTCTGTCAGGGCCTCCTAGAGGTGAGTGGCGTCTCCCAAGGTACCAGTGCTGCACAGAGGGTTGGCGCCAACTCCATCTGGAAGTAGGAACAAGTAGGCTTCAGGACCACCATCCAGACAGGGCCCTAAAGACTCAGACCCAAAGTAGGCTTCATCTAACAGCGACTAACCTACAGTGGCAAGCCTGGGAGGAAGTGGCAGAGTCTGGACCAATGAGAGTTGGAAGCCAGCAGTGTCTGCAGTCGTGTGACTCTGGAAGGTCACTGCACTGTCCTATGATCTGAGAAGGAAGTGGCAAAGAGTGGTTAGTGAGCAGGCCTCTAGGGACCCGTGGGCTGGGTTTTCAGTAGTTAAAGGTGGAAGTGACCACGGGTACCATGAAGATGTAGAAAGGCCTCAGGACATGGGTCAACAAGCAGGAGACAATCCAAACCCACATGGAGGCTGTCCTGCCCAAAGCTGGGGAGTCGGGCCATCTCCCACAATCCTAGCACCTCAATGGCTGGAAAAACACCAGTCTGAAACTAGGCCCGGAAACAGGAAGTGTGAGCTCGAGGCAAGGGGAAGACATCAAGAATCCATACCTACTTCACTTTCCAATTCATAATTCACTCCCAGGCAGTTGCCACAACAGGGCCACAGGCTTTTCCAAGCTCTCCAGACTACTAACAAGAGGGCCAGCAAGACACCTATTAGGTAAAGATACTTACCTCGAAGCCTGACAACCTGAGTTCAGTTCCTGAGACCCACATGGTAGAAGGTGGAAATAAACCCCTACAAGTGTCTGCTGACCTTCACACACGTCCCTTGGTATTCACATGTGGCACCACCCACCTCCCCCACACACACAAATGTATACATAATTCTTAAATAAATATGACGTTATTTTAAATTAAAATACTGAGAGTCCAAGGGCCAGATCCAGACACTATGTGTTCACATAAAGTTTTATCCAAACACCACTGTGCCAGCTGAGATTCCATATCATCTACACAGATTGCTATGGTAGAGCTGAGTCACCGCAGCAGATTTTATGGCTACTCTTGCCTAGTCACCAGCATAGACAACCTGAGCTGAGTGTTACCTCTGTCACATATGGATTATATGACTTGGCACTGGCTGTTTGGTCTCCTGGGGCCTCGGTGTCCTTCCAGACAAGACACAGGTGGATGGGATGGCATCTTAGTGGTTTCTGTTGCTGCAATGAAACCCCATGACCAAAGTCAACTTGGGAGGAGAGGGTCTACTTGGCTTACATTTGCATGTCATTGTTCATCATCTAAGGAAGTCACGGAGCAGGAACCTGGAGACCGGAGCTGATGCAGAGGTCAGGGACAGGTGCTGTTCACTGGCTTGCTCATCATGACTTACTCAGCCTGCTTTCTTATAGAATCCAGAACCACCAGCCCAAGGATAACACCACCCACAATGGGCTGGGCCCTCCCCCATCAATCACTAATTAAGAAAATGCCCTACAGGCTTGCTCACAGCCCTATCTAATGGAGCATTTTCTCTACTGAGGTTCCCTTTTCTCAGATGACTGTAGCTTGTGTCACATTGACATAAAATTAGCCAGTACAGAGCCATAAGTCAGGACATTCCGAGAGCCAGGGAAGGTCCCCAACACATATACTATAAAACCTTATCTGTGGTTATCCCATCCCCCAGTGCAAAGAGTGTTCTCATTCTACACACCTGGCAGGCTCCCCCCACTCCCAGCAGCTCTGGGCTGAGGTCTTCCCCATGAGTGACAAAATAAAAGGGACCTACAAGTTCATTATAGCATCACCAGACACCCAGGATGCCTTCGCCTCCAGCTTCCTTAATAGACCCCACTTCCCCTTAATTGCGGCCTTCCTGACAGTGATCCGCTGGGGCCATGGCGCCCCTGCCCTGGGCTAGAGCCAACAATAAACACATCCATCTGTGCAGACCTGCCAGCAGCCCCTCCTGCCTCCTGGGAGCACTTGAGAGTCCTCCCTGCTCACGACTCCAGGTGTTATCACCACCACCCTAGACATCTGCAGTTCACAGAGTGACACACTGGAATCACAGGTGGGGACTATCACACAAGGGGAAAATGAGGCTGGAGAGATGATATTCCAGGAAGGTGCAAGGGCAGGACCTGCCTCCTCCCAGGTCCCACCTCATGGTTGACTAAAGGCCTCTCTTTCCTCTTTGCCTTTTGGGAGGAAAAGAGCCTTAGTATGTGACCATCCACAGAGTGCAGACAGAAAACACCTGTGCTGTCATGCGGTCTCAGACTGTGGTCTCCAGAGGTGTTGGAGGGATGGGTCTAGAGAGATGGGATCCAGACCCCCAAACCCTCTGCTCCCAGTAGGAGCATTTCTTGGTAATGGTTCAGCATGAGAATTTTTGCAGAACCTAAAATACAAGGAAGCCTTGTGCTCAGTGAAAGAATCTTGCAGACTCCAGCTTGGAAGCTCCAGTTGCACTGGTTCCTGAGAGAGTGAACCCAGGTGAGGGCATGTTCTGGCTTCTGTGACCAGACCTGGCCTGGGGGGGCAGGGGGACTTTCAAAACGACAAAGGCAAGTCCCCACCCAGAGTGACCGTGGGAAGGTGACAGCGTGACTGGTTTGGCAGGTGCTGCCCATAGGGGAGTGTGTGTCCTCACACAGCGCAGAGGATGCTCTCTCCACCTGTGTGGAGGAGGAAGAACTCCTACAACTCCTACCCTGCCCCTCAGGCACACAACCTGGAGTCCTCATATGGCTCCTGCTGTATTCCTTTGGCCAGGACATGGTAACCTAGCTGCAAGGGATTCTGGGAAACAGTCTATGGTAGTTACCTTTCTCATTACTATGACCAAACACCTGACAAGAGCAACCTGGGAAAGGAAGGCTTTATTTTGGTGTGTGGTTTGAGGGTGCAGTCCATCATTTAGGGAATGGCTGACAAGTGTGGCAATGGATCTGGGAACATGCCCCTTTTTTACATCTTAACAGACCAAACAGCGGGGCCAGGCTGTGGACCAAAAGTTCCTCCCACCCCCAGTGATCCACTACATCCCACAAGACTCTGCCCAAACAGCACCACCTTCCAGGGATCAGGTGGCACATGAGCCCATGAGATCAAGGGGTGGATGCCCCCCTTGAAGAAGAGTAGGGAACTCCTGAAGGCCCATGAGTAGCCTGTCTGCCTTCAGCCAATCCCAACCCAACTCTAGCACCCCAATTCCCAGTGACATGCCTCCCCACCACACGCTACCAAGGAAGGAACTACCATGGCACCTCTCCTGGTTCCCTCTTCATGCCCTGTGTGGAGTTCAGCTGTCTCTCAGAAAGAATGTACCCACCATCTGCCTAGAAAGCCACCTTCTGTTATCTCCCTGGTGGCTGGGAAGCCCCCTGAAGTCCTGTATTAGTTACCGCCCTCGTTGTTAAATTCTGACAATTTAAGGGATTTTGTAGTCCAGCATAGTAGCTGGAGGCTGCTAGTCATGTCATGGAGACCAGGCTGTTACTTCCAAGGTCTGCTTCCTCCAGCAAGCCCCCGTATTGCAAATGTTTCCCAGCTTCCCAGAGCAGTTCCTCAGAGGAAGGAAGGTAGGTGTCCCCATGGGTGTGGGGCTGTTCAATTAATGGCAAGACCACCTTCAGGTCACCATATCTGGACCAGGCCTTATAAGCCAAGTGGCCTTCCCAGCAACCTGAAGAGATGACTCTGTGGCCCCACTTGATGGATGGAGAAACTGAGGCACAGACAGGTGGTGAGCCTTGGCTAGGGTCAGAGGCTGTTAGCAGAAGGGGACAGGGAACTGCACTTTCCCTTTCTCTGCTTACAGTCAGGAAGACACAAAAAAAGTTAAAAGTGCTGTCATTCAAAGAGTTGTCAGTGTCCCTGTGGGAATCTGGCAAGGGGGGGAGCATTCTGAATTCTGATTATGATATTAATTGGACCAAATGAATATATATTAATAAGGGTGAGAAGAGGTCTCTAGTTGGTTACTTTTCTCATTGTTGCAACAAAATACTTGACTCGGAAGCAACTTAAGGACGGAAAGGTTGGAGGAGGGTTGTTTGTTCATTTTCCTCACGGTTTGAGGAAAAAGTCCATTGAGGTGGAGAAGGCATAGCTGGTCACATGACATCCACAGTCAGGAAGCGAGGCGAAACGGATGCTGGTATTCAGCTTGCTTTCTCCTTTTTCCCTTTTTACTCAGCTCAGGCTCCCAGCCCATGGAAAGGAGCCCTCCACCTTCTGGGTGGGTCTTCCCACCTCAGTTACACATTGATGGAAACGTGATCCCAGATACGCCCAAACATGTATCTCCCATGAGAGTCCAAATCCTGCCCAGGTGACATTGAAGATGTGCAGCGAAAGCTTTGTCCAGAGAAGTCTGGTCCCATAGGAATCCGTGACAGAAGCTTCGCACCCCTTCCTGAACCACTTAGCCACTGCCACGAAAATGCACAGACATCACCAAGACACAGCATGTAGCCGAGGGCTGTGGGTGGCCTGTTCTTACCTCAGATCCGTCTTCCAGTGCCTCTGCCTTTAACTGCCGGTTCATTAGCTGGCTCTGCAGATCTTGACTGGCCTCTTCCCCATGTCAGGGCTCATTGCTTGTCTGAGCTGACTCGATGTGACCTCGTCCCTCCAGCAGGCCAGCCGGGGTGTCTCCTTTCAGGAAACGCAGAGCAGAAGAGCTTTCTTTAAAGCCTCTTGGGTCAAGTTTGCTGTTGCCCATAAGTCCCATGGGGAAACCCAGAGTCAGCAGGAGGGGTCTGGGGTAGAACTCAGTGGCAAAGTGCTTGCCTAACATACACAAGGCTCTAGGTTCAATCTCCAGCATTACTTTAAAAAGAAAAGACTTCAGAGTCAGTGAGAGGAGCCGTGTCCACAGCATGGATATGGGGGAGGAAAGACGTGAAAATCAGGGTCACGCGTGCACTCCGTCTCCCACACATTTTAGTGCACCTCCCACCCATGTCTCTCCCTGGGCACTGCTCTAGAACCAGACCCACTCTGTGGCTCTCCTGTTCTCCCCACCCTTCCCCAGTTGCAACCTGTCTGTCATTCACATCTAGACACCCTCCAAACAGCATTCACTGGCCCCTACATCCTCACCAGACCCCTCACTATACCATAATCTGGGGCCTCCATCACCTGACTGTGAGCTCTTTTTAGGACAAAGATGGTGTCTTCTTGCCCCCTGCTGCTGTGTCAGGAGGACCCCACTGCCTTCTGCTGATACCCAGGCAGATTCCTTTCTTACCAATGTGAGGCTTGCCCTGCCCTGCCCAGCCCAGCCCAGGAAGGTGTTGGCCAGGCAAGTGGCTTGTCTCTCAACTTTAGGAACAGGAGTGTTGCTAGGGACCCGGTGGTGCTCCACCAGCCCCTAGGGTGTGGGTAGGCTTTCCAGATAATTCTCTCCACTGGGAAGGCCTGGGTTTTGTCTTCCCCTGACAGTTCATGGGAAGGGGAGCACTGTTCTTGCCAGGGTGGCCAATGACCCGAGCGAGCCCTTGCTCTTGCCTCCCTGGGGCAGCTGAGGGTGGCAAAGGGTGCCCATCCCTGGCTGAAAAGGTGCTCAGGGACCCCACCAGCCAGATCCAGTTCATCTTATTCCCCCAGACATGTCCTTCCAGACCTGGATGCCCCAGGGAAAGCTTTGAATTTAGATAGCTTCGTCTGGGATGTGGCCTCATTTCTCTGCGTTCTGGTTTCTTTGCAATTCCCCAGGCCTGGCCGCCCTCACTCTGGAGCCTAAATCAGAGACAGAGGCCCCACTTTGCCTGTCTCCCTAATGCTGTGGCCTCGTTTCTGGGGGACCCTTGGAGGAGCCAGCACCTCCCTCGTGCCCCCAGCAGACCGGGTCTGAAAATCTGCCTCAACTCTGCCGTCTCCTGTCCTGCTAGGTGAGCCACCTGCTGTCACCTGCTGTCCTCTGCCCTACACCTGCTAGCTTCCGAAACTCACAGGGTAGCAGATACTGGGGCAGAGGCAGTTGGTGTGGATTTTTGTGTGGGGGGGAGGTTGTTTGTTTTGGTTTTGGTTTTGGTTGATTTTCTGTCTAGTGTTTTCTTTTATCCTGGCCGGAGAGTGTCAGTTTCTGGAGCAAAAACCATCCTCTTTCCCAAGATGAGACCACACCCAAGAATCCCCATCCTCAGGTTGTGGGGTTAAGGGCCACCTTTGACCCAGAAGCACAGGCTGGAAACCCCATACAGGCTACACTCTGATGATAAGGTCCCCAGATCTGCCTCTGCTTCCACACTTGAAGACAGGAAGAGGACCACTCCTTCCAGATGGTTCCAAGGATGTTTGTCAAGCCAGAACCAAGGATCAGGTCCAAGGGAAACGTGGCAGCCATCCATTCTGCAGAGTTTTGCTGATCACTGCCCAGTCCTAGGCAGTGGACAGTAAGCCATGGGAAGAAGTCCAGGTCCCCATGTCCTGGTCCCCCGAGACCAGGGGTCTAAGTGACAAATGATACCTATGTGGTATATGCCAGGACAGTGTAGCAAGCATGAATGATGGGGAAGGCCAGCTCAGTGGTAGATTGTGATCCTGAATTCCAGCCCTGATCCCCAGTAAAAGGAAAAGACTGATGGAAGACCCGTATGGGGTAGGAGGGATGAGGGGCCACTGGTGGGCAGGCCATGGCTGCCCAGCCCTCTCAGTCATTCTGGCAGAAAGCTTTCCTGCTGCCCCCAGGCCTTGCCACTGCAGAGATAGTATACAGTCAGCCAGGGGCTGCTCCCAAGATGCCACCATCCCCATCTGAGGACTATGGCAGTGTTTCAGGGCTGCACACATCCCCCTGTCATCCTGGAGGCCAGGAGCAGTCACGTGGCAGCTGGCTGAGGCCTCAGATGTGTCGGCTCATGAATATCAATCAGGCCTGGTAATTCACAGAAAGAGGAGTCCAGATTGGCTAATAAGCAATGCTCTCACCCCAAACCGGGCCTGGGGAAGCAGAGCTACAGCAGTGGGCAGGTGTGGGCATGATGTGACCGGAATTGGAAAGCCAGACAGCAGAGCTGTAGGCAGTGAGATAGGGGGCCGTCAAGCAGCTTTAGGAGTGGATGTCCCTCACTGGCAGCAGGCTTGGAGCCCCAGCCTAAAGCATTCATAGTGTAAGATGTGAAGAACTCAGTCTTGCTTGGGGTGGGAGGAAGGGGGGTGCTCAGCGGTAGGTGTGTGTGTGTCTGTCTGTCTGTCTGTGTGTCTGTCTGTGTGTCTGTCTGTCTGTCTGTGTGTGTCTGCGTGTGTGTCTGTCTGTCTGTCTGTCTGTGTGTGTCTGTGTGTGTGTGTGTCTGTGTGTGTGTGTGTGTGTGTGTGTGTGTGTGTCTGTGTGTCTGTGTGTCTGTGTGTGTGTCTGTGTGCTTTGGAGACATGCTCCCAGCATCCAGCTACTATCGGTCATGGGGGAGACCCCTCAGGTCACCTCTGATCTACCTGAAAACTAGGGCCCCTGGCCACAGTTATGGAATCCACTTGTGTCCCTGAGAAAGAGGTGGGTTATCTAGGCAGGCTGTTCCAGCAGGTCAGACCTTCACCAAAAGAGGCCCTGGGAAGTTGCTTTCAGAGCCCAGGTCTCCAAAGGATACCCACCCTCAAACTCCTCTGAGCACTTCCTGTGACCCTGGAACCCAAGTTTCTCATCACAGCCAGGACTCTGGGAAACTCTAGGATCTGAGTCACTAGAGGTTTAGCCCTGTTGCTTACAAAGCTGTGAGACCCCAGGAAAGTTACTGAGCTGTCTCATGCCTCAGTTTGTTATGACGTAAATGGGGTCAGAAACACCTCCCCCCACAGACCCACTGAGAGCCTGAACAGGGTAAGCCACCAAGTTATGTGTGTCACCAAACCTCTCTGAGCCAAGTCCCCATGTGTAGGACAGGCTCCAAACACAAAGATGGGATATCTAAAGCCCCCAGCACATGGTGGACACTGGATGGGGACACCTCCCTCTTCCTCTCCCACTATAGACAAGGCTCTTCCACATCCGTAAGTGACATCATCACTGTATACATACATGTCTCCCATTTCATAAGCAGGACCCCATAAGGCAGGCACCATATACTGTTTTAGCCTCAGCTCCAGTGCTGATTTTGGAAACCAGAGAGGCTAGGAGACTTGCCCAAGACCACAGCTCGTAAGTGAGCTGAGACTGGAAGCAGACAGAGCGGTTGCATTTCCCACTGTGCCCCCCCCAAACCCCAGACAGCCTCTGTCTGGCATCTTAAAAACCCAAGAATGCCCGTTTGAGAAAGCAGGGGTGAGGCTCTGAGAGGTAGAACCTTCCTTCCCAGTGCACACGGAAAGGTGTGGCGATGCTAGGCAGAACTGATTGAATGAATCTTTCATCTATGGGGTGTGGTCTATGTTGGTGGCCCTGCTGGGATGAGCTGTCTGCAGCAACAGCATGTATGTCCCACCTGTGAGTCCTCACAGAGGATGGTGGGAACCAAAGCAGGCTGAAGGTGGGGGGGATTTATTGATGTGACCCACATGTACTGAAAGTCACCCAGCTCTGAGATGCAGCACAGAGGAGACAGAATAAAAAGTCCCCACCATGTTCCAGTGTGTGTGGGGAGACGGACTTTCAAAGAGTGAAACTATGGCATTGGGCTGGAAGTCACACTATAGATCAGAGCAAGGGGAGAGCCCTGAGTAGTAGGGCTTCTTTCCATGAGGCCATGCAAGGAGACCTCACTGATACGAGATAGCGACAACACAGAACTCACTGGGTTCTATGAGTACAGACAAAGATGAAGCTTTTCGGGGACCCACAGGAATACAGCAGGTGCTCAATAAAGGCAACCACCAGGGTCCAGCTGGCCACCATGGCTTGCTTTTATCTGCACCTGCAATGAGCCTGTGGCCTCGATGCCTTGGGAATATGGTGGGGACAGCAAGCACCTGCCCCTAGTCTGAAGCCTCTGGTCCCCCTCCCACCCTTGTGTCTGTCTGTCCCTCCATTGAGGCTAGCAGCTGGAGAGGCCTTGCTCAGCAGGCCGCTGCCACCCGTGAAACCCCGCAGTTTCTCATTTTCCTCTTGAGTGGTTTCTTGGCCTGGCTAGACCCACAGCAGAGGTTGGAATGGAGACCCAGGCCTGGGGAGGGGGTGATCAAGCCACCTCTCTCTCTCTCTTTCTCTCTTTCTCTCTCTCTCTCTCTCTCTCTCTCTCTCTCTCTCTCTCTCTCTCTCTCTCTCTCTCTCTCTCTCTCTCTCTCCCCTGTCCTGCCCTGTCCTGCCCTGCCCTGCCCTGCCCTGCCCTGCCCTGCCCCTCCCCCAGAACAAATGGCTGAACAGTCAGGGAGGGTTCTGGGAGAGGAATTTACAGGGGCTCACCCTGCCTCATCCCCAGAGACAGGATGAAGCCACTAAACTCTTCGATACAGCAGAACACGGAGCCTGCTGGAGAACAGCCATGTCACACAGTGAGACACAGGCTGAAAACATTGGGTTGGGTCCCTTCCCTTTCAAAGCATTTTGGTTCATTTTCCTAAACTCAAGTTGGGTCTCCTAATTCTTTCACTGTTTGGGACACTCAGGTAGTCTGCTGAGGCTGACCCTTCTATCATAGGCTGTGACCCTGTGACCCCAGAGGGCTTGATGCCCACAGCCCATCTCACACCTGCCTTTGACTCATTAGTGGGGTTCATAGGCTCAGAGAGGTCTATAGCTTTGCCCAGGGTCACACAGCTTCAGAAGGGCAAAGTCAGGCTTCAGGTTCTGGATCTGCTGGACCCCACATCCAGTGCTCTTTCTCGGAGATACTGTGTCAGGTGTGACAAGTGGGGAGGGGATAGACTGTGACTGCATTGACCTTCATTTGGACTCTTGGGATCCCTTTGTAGTTTCACTGAGGACTGATGTAGCCAGAGAGCATCCCTGCCTCTGCTGGCTCACACCTGCTGGACCAGAATAATTCCGGGTACCGCCACCCCCTCCCCGCTCCACTCAGGCCTCACGGCTTTGGCCCGAGCATCCAAGCTAGGCTTCACCGGGTCCTGTTTCTTGGAGTCTCACATTCTCAAAGACGCTAAGCCTACACCATCCCTGCCAACCCTGTCCCTCATCCTCCAGCCGCATGAGAACTAACTGCCATGCTGAGGATGGCCTCGTGGCCAACAGGCCCACGCTCTACCACTGAGCCCCACCCCAGCCTGATTCTCCACTCTGTCCTAGCCATTGGGTCATCTTGATGCCCCCCCCCGACACACACACACATAGCTTGGACTTACAATGCCCATCCATCAAAGATGGGTGCCCATGTGCCTCCAAGGGAGCCCTGCCCTGCATGAATGGGAAGCAAGATCCCCACACCCCTTCACCCTGTCCGGGTCTCCTAGCACCTACCAACCTCACACATACTGTAATTCAGTGCCCATTCTTCTTCATCTCTTGTGTTTTGTAAAGGCAGGGTCTGCTCTCATGGTCACTACAGACACCATGGTGCTCAACCCAGGTGCACAGATGGAGAATGAATGATGGGTGTGTGGAAGATATTTCTTCATCATGTTCCTCTTGCCCCCACTTCAAAGATGGGAACACTGAGGCCTGAAGACTGTCACACAGCTTGCAGGTACAGAGCTATGTATTCTTGACACCAAGTGGCCACTCTGATACAAAGGCCAAGAGCTTGTGCCTCACCCTCGGGTGGTGCCATCTTGGCAAGAATCTCTCCACAAAGAAGGGAAACTCAAGACAGAAGTTGGAGGCCTGGGGCTGAGTCCCAACAGGGCAGCAGCCACTGTGAGCACTGAGCTAGTGTCACAGGCCTGGGTCTGGCTGCAGTAGCTTCGTTAGAATGCAGCCCTCAGATCAGCTTCTCTCTGATGGCTGCGAGTGATTGACACTTACAAATTACCCCGCCGAAAGTGTGGAGTCTTTGACCCCTGTGTAACATCTTTGGCAAGCCTGAGGTTCGCCAGCATTCTGTCATCTAATTACTACAAATCCCTGGAAACTTCTCTGGCCGCTGAATTTTTAATGCGGGGCAATTTCAACGTGCAGCCTGGCCCAGATGGGTTCCACACTCCTCCCCTCTCTCCTCCTACCCTCCTAGTTTCACTTATCCTTTTTTAAATCTCACCAACTTCTAGATGAGCAGAGAGCTCACCCCAAGAATGTGCGGAGCAGTGAGGGGTGTGTGGCGACCCTCTGGCCTCCCGGAACTGATCTGTAACCATGCTGTGGGCTCCTGTCTCCTCCTACCCTGCCTGGCTAGCCTAACAGGCAGGGTGGCGATGGACCAGGCTCCTTGGGGACACACACTGTGTGTGTGAGCGGCTGGCTGCTCTGCTCCCCACTCTGCAGGTGACAACCTGCAGGATGGTCACCTTCACAGGGCAAGCCGGCAAAGCAAGTATTTCTCAAGGTGACCACTTCACTGTTCTTTAGTCCCTTGGAGAGTGGTGTCCAGCTAGGCAGGTGGTACAGAGCTGAAGCTGGGCCTACCAACTTGTTCTCCGGCAGCGACCCTGAGGGCAACCCTGCTTTCTCTGACCCCAAGGAGGGCCATACTTCTCAGATCAGTGTCACCTGGGTTACAGGATGGACTCAGGTCTACCACCCAGTGGAAGCCAGGCCACCACCACTTAGACTCCCTTCCAAAGATCTGGAAGTCTTCAAGTGAAGAAGGGGTTCAGTGGCACACACCCATTGTCTCAGCACTTAGGTGGCTGAGGCGAGAGGACTGTTCAAAGATAGCCTGGTCTCCGTGGTCAAGCTCTATACAAACCAAACAAACACAAGTACGGTTAAATGACCAAGAAAATTGCTTCAGTCTCAGAAGAGTCTCTCTCCCAAGAATGTATGATCTTCAAATCTTTCTCCTCCCTCCCTCCCTCCCTTCCTTCCTTCTGCTCTTTCTTTTCTTTTAGTCTCTCTCCTCTCTCCTCTCTCTTGACAAGGTCTCACTTTATATTCTGCCTTGGACTTGTGACTATTCTCCTGCATCATCTTCCCAAGAGCTGGGGTTGCAGGAACATACCACCACACCCAACACCCAGCCTCAGCTTTAAAATGATCACTTTCCCTTTTCACCTTTTATATATGAATATGTACATTTATATTTCCCCAAAGGCCTTTTAAACCTTGTTCCCAGACAGACTCTAAGTGACCATCTTCCCTGGTGACACTTCTCAGTGTGGGAGCCAGTACCTGGTGTGGAAATAAATCCCTTCCATCCCCACCACCCCCTCCCACCTTCCCTCTTTTTCAGGAGAACGAGGTTTGGCTTTTCAGGCCTGTTTTTTCTTACACATGTACATGGCTGATAAAATATTCCACCTCGCCCCTTGTCCCTGTGGGACCCGCTGTCTTACGGGGAAAGGGTTTGTATGACAGTGAACCACAACAGACACCATGTCGCCTGGAAACCGTGGGATGGAGGTGGGGGATGCTACTCCTTATTCAAATTCTCTCTTTGATAACAGCATTGCTAGAGAGGGGCGGCACTGCCTTCCTCTATAGGCTCCACTGGGCTGGAGGGTCCCCTCCTGTCCCCTAGAGGAAGATGCTATCTAGATCTGTCTTGACTGCCTCCATGGGCTTCCTCAGGAGGCCTGAAGACTTGTGGCCTGCACTTCTACGGAGCTCAGTGACCAGCAGGCATTTGTCTGGGGTGGCGGGGGTAGGAGTATGAACCTCCCTGAACCCCAAAGGCCAAGCAGGGCTTGCCAGGAGGCTTCGCAGATGAAGTCTTGGCTATGGACACAGTGCACTCACCATACAAGACTCACAGCCCAAGGTGGTCCTCGGAGGAGGAAGACTCAGGAAAGGAGTGGGTTTGACCCAGGAGGCCTTACAGGGAGTTCTACAGGACACCCTCCTAGCAGAGGCTTGGCCTCACTCATTTTTGTCCCTGCTCTCTCACTTCTCTCATGACTTCAAACCAGAATATCACAGAACGGAGTATGGGGCACAGGAAGGCTTGTGGAGTGGGGAGCTGGACCTGCCTCCTGGCTGCTTTCTCACCCAACTTACCAAGAACATCAGGTGGTCACACACAGGGCAGGGATGGCCAAGCACATAGAGAGCCATATCCCCCCGGAGCCACAGACCCTGTGCTTGAAGGACCTTTGAGGACATGAATGAATGAAACCCACCCCAGGGGGGAGATGCACGGTGTGAAGAAGATGAGAAGAAAGAGGTGCCCACACCAGAGGCAGCCGCAGTTAGCAAATACTCTGGATGCTGTGTCCATCATGTAGGCCTCACTAGGAATGACCTCGACTAAGAGGCAGTCTCTCAGAAGGAACTGTCAAGGTAGGAGCTGCCAGGATGACCCAGGGTCAGCCACAGTGACCTTCCCACAGGCTCTGAGACCCTCTGGCTGGGCAGAGCTTGGAGGTCTGTGTCCTAGCCTATTTAAAAGACACCCATGGGTGCTGTGTGAAGTGATAGTCCAATCCCTCCCCACAGTTGGATCATCATGGGTTTGCAACGCCAGGTCCACATCAAAAGAAAGCCTTGAGCCCCAGTGTGAGCCCAATTGATTACTGGTCCAGAAACTGTTGTCAGCCTTGTGTCCCCAGGATGGGGGAACAGACCAGAAAGGGTGCTGTTGAGGTATGAGATTGTCCTCATTCGTTTTCCTATTTGCCAGTATTCCTAGTATCCTGTGTGTGTGTGTGTGTGTGTGTGTGTGTGTGTGTGTGTGTGTGTGTTTGTGTGTGTGTGCTCTTATGCCCACACCCAAGCACATGCCTCCTGAATCTAACAAGGGAGCTGCTGTAGCCATTTAAAGTTCGGGGTCTCTCTCTCTTTTCAATAGTTATATTACACTGCACTTACTCATTATGAGCCACAGCCATGCTCAGGTCAGAGGACGATTTGCAGAAGTCACTATGTCTATCTCGGGTGGGAAGGTTCTAGCATCATTGTGCTCCATTCTGCAGGATCTAGAGCCCTATGGGGTGGAGGCAGACTGAGGGTGGGCACATCATCACAAAGAACAGGTGATGGCACCCACTTGTTATCCCAGCCCTTTGGAAACTGAGGCAGGATCAGGCCAGCCTGAGCTACATAGGGAGACTGTACTGGCTGGCTTTTTGTCAACTTGACACAAGCTAGAGTCACCAGAGAGGAAGAATGCCTCCATGAGATCCAGCTGTAGGGTATTTTCTCAATTAGTAATCAGTAGTCCATCCCAGGCCATCCAGGGTGGGTAGCACCACCAGCCACCCCTGGGCTCTGGTTCTATAAGAAAGCAGGCTGAGCAAGCCAGGGAAACAAGCCAGTAAGCAGCACCCCCTCCATGGCCTCTGTATCACCTCCTGCCTCCAGGTTCCTGCCCTGTCTGAGTTCCTGTTCTGAATTCCTTTAGTGATGAACAGTGACGTAGAGGGGTAAGCCAAATAAACCCTTTCCTCCCCAACTTGCTTTTTGGTCATGGTGTTTCATCATAGCAATAGAAACCCTAACTAAGACAGAGACCATTAAAAAACAGGTAAATAAACAGTGTACATTATATAATGTGTTCAGCTTCCAAACCAGGATGGACACAGATAGACATCTGCATGTGTGTCCCAGCCTAGAAGCAGGCACTGATTCACTTTGTACTTGGAGTGTCACCTGGAGGGTCTCTTCCAAACCCTCAGTTCAGCCTCACCCTTGACACAGAGAAGCCCACATGCCGGATGCTGGTGACATGTCACATCACCTCATGTAAGTTCACGGGCTGACTGTGATGGAGAGTGGCCACTCTTTATTTTGCTTGGTTTTAGTGTTTTATTCTTCTGTTTTCAGACAGCATCTCTCTATGTAGCCCAGGCTGGTCCTGAACTCACAACCCTCCTTCCTCAGCCTCCTGAGGGCTAGGATGACAGGCTTGTGCCACCATTTGCAGCCCAGAATCTCTGCTTGGATGAGCCAGCCCACAGCTCTCTATGGAGTCCTCAGTTCCCAAACTGTCCTGGGCATTGAGACTTCACCTCAAGAATAAGCCTGCAATCTCTCTCCCTATGAGGAGGGACAAAATCTCAGAAATAATTAAATGTTGGGATGACTTCTGCCTCCAGGAAACCTCAAGAAAGAAGTGGGTGGGCAAAGACCTGGTGTCAGGGAAGAAAAGACACCATGACCCCAACAGCCTTTATAAAGGAATACATTTAATTAGGGCAGACTTACACACAGATTCAGAGGTTTCGTCCTTTGTCATCATGAAGAGGAGCCAGGCAGATGTGGTGCTGGAGAAGGAGCTGAGAAGTCTACATCTGTAGGCAGCAGGAAGAGAGAAAGCCACTGGGGCTGGCTTGGGCTTTTGAAACCTCAAAGGACCCCCCCCACACACACACACACAGTGTCCAACAAGGCCACACCTTCCAATCCTTCTCAAGCAGTGTCGCTCCCTGATGACTAAGGATTCAAACATGTGAGCCTATGGGGGCCATTCTTATTCAATCCGCCACACCACACCTCAAGCCAAATGCTCCAAACTCAAGCAGAAGAATAAACGGATAAGTGGTCCACGTTGGAATGTCATACAGGGAAGCAAAGAGGCAGGCAGGTCTTGGTAGTATGTGGAGAACCCACCCGTCTTTCCACCCAGCCAGGAGCCCCTCCTTTGACTCTTGGCTGACTCCCCCCCTAAAGCCTTTATGTACTCCTCCACTTACCTCCCTACAGGGTAATCTCCCTTCCTGCCACTCATCCTCCCTGTTAAGCCATCAATTTTAAAATGTCACGAGCATCACTCCCAGATGTGCCTAAGGACAGACAGTAAGTGGCAGACTGAGGAGGAGCTGAGGGTGTGTGCCTGCATGCGCACTCTCATGTGTATGTATGTACAGGGATATCTTAAAAACCACACTGTTTGCACCAGATATGCACCTGTCACTCCAGCACTCGGGGGACTGAAGCAGGAGGGTCATGAGTTCAAGACCAGCCTGGGCTATATATCCAGGCAGTACGATTTTGCCTACTGACTTGCAGCAAGGGTCCTGTGAATACGGCCCAGTGTGTATATGTGTGCGGAGAGAGAGAAGAGAAATGTCCATAAAGCCTCAGGCTTAGGCAAAGTTTTGGGGTGTAGTAGAATGGAGAGCTCAGTCATCCCAGGATGTGGCTGGCAGTTCAGGACTGTTGCCTCTCCCCAAGCTTGCCATGTGTGCACCCACATATGGTGCCCCCAGAAAAATCTGCAGGTGCCTGTAACCACTGGAACCTGCTGAAGGCGCAGGCCTAGCCCCCCTGGGTGCTCGGCACCATCTGCAAGTGTGAACACCCCCACTGCATCCCCGAGTTCACACGATGGGAGATTCTCATTTTCGCCCCGAGACAGCCTGTCTAGTAGAGAGCTCAGAGCCTACTTCTATTTTTTTCCCCTGAATGATAATTTCCCCCCCCCTTTTTTTTTTTTGTAGCTAAAAATCACCCAGGCTTGTCCAGACGCGAGGGCAGAAAATGATGCGGCAAAGGAAAAGGGAGATAATTTCTTCGGGTCACAGGCGTTCTCGCTTGTCATCCGTCTGCAGAGGAAGTGGGGAGGGAGGAAGAAAATGAGGCCCAGCCAGAATCCATCACTGTCCTCCTCATTTCTCCCTGGGGTGTGGGGGGAGCGAGCGTCAGAGGGAGAGGAGGAGCAGAGGGAGGACCCTATGAAGCAATGGGAGGTAGGACCCAGTCCCTGAGAGCCCTGACTTGTTATCCCAGCCAGACTTAGTTTCCCTTCTGAGGAGATGGACTCCCTTGCTGTCTGAGCCCTCCTGCTGAGAGGTTGCATGGTGTGTGAGGGCACGGCATGGGTGGCCACCACCAGATAGATGAAACCTGCAGGCTTGGGACCTGAAGGAGCCAGAGCTGAATCCCAGTGATGTTGCTAGGAATGCAAGAACATCACAATTTGGCTGGACCTCGGGTTCACATCAGAGCATAGAACTGAGAGCCACCCAGCTCCCCGGGTTTAGTGTGTCTGGCATGCTGTACCTGTTCAATGGCGAAATGACAGACACCAGAGATCCAGCTGGGCTGATGACTCAGCCCCTAAGGCACTTGACTGGCAAATGTGAGGACCTGAATTCGGATCTCCAGAAGCCACATAAAAGAAGTTGGGCATGTGGCATGAGCCTGATGTCTCTGGGAGGGTGGATGGGAGAAAGAGATAGGTCAATCCCTGGAAGTCATGGGCCAGCCTGCCTGGATATATGATGAGGTTCCAGGCCAATGAGAGACCTTGTCTCAAATAAAAAGAGGGCAATGTCTGAAGACTGATGCCCAAGACTGTCCTCTGACTTCCACATGTATGTACCCACATATAAACACCACACATAACGTGCACACACACTCATACACACAAAAAGTCATGGGGCAAGATAGATGGCTCGGTGGGTAAGGTGCTTGCTATGGGAGCCTGGGGACCTAAAGAGTTCAAATTCCTAGAACCCACACAAAAACTGATGCTTAGTGTTCTAAGGGGAGCCGGGAGGAATACCTGTGCTCATGGGCCCCCTCACCTGGCAAGTGCAGTGGAGGACAAATGACCCCCCTCCAACAGGGTGGAAATGGGAACGAACACCAAGGTTGTCCTTTGCCCTCCATGCACACTGTGCCTTGGTAAGCCCACATTCACAAACATGAATGTGCACACATGCACACACAAATGAATCACAAAACAATGAGAGCTCAATCAAATCTACCCCCCCCCGCCCTACCCTCCCCACCAGGCCAACAACTGGCTGACAAGTGCTCTAGAACGGCCTCTGCTGTGGGCAATATGGCTTCTGCAGATCAAGTCCCAGCTTACTCTAGGGGTGGGAGTGAAAAAGCCTGGAGTTCTCAGGGTCTGGAAAGCTCTAGGCTCCACGAGAGCGCATTGGCTTTCCCCACGTTCTATTGGCCACACCGGGTCACGTGGCAGGCTTAGCCGGGACCAGACACAGAGATTCATCTCTGCAGTGGAAAAGGCTCAGAATCTAGGTTAGACCGGTCAAGGGCAGGGAAACTGATTCTGCCCTTTGGTGGGAGGAACTGAGACTCCAGGGGTGGGAAACAGGCTCCACCCTTTAGTGGGAGGGGCTTTAAAGTGCAAATGGAATGCCACAGCCACTTGGGATCCACAGGGCTCTCCCTAGCTACTGCTAAGAATGGACAAGCGGCAGGTGACAGACAGGGAGGGATGGAGTCTGATCCTCCTTGTATCACACATGCCAGGCCCTCAGTCCCCAGAGGCTGGATGTGAGGCGGAAGGTGATGGGTGGGGTCTGCACCTGTCCCTCAGGCGCCACCCACTCCCCTCCAGCTGCGATGGAGCCAGAGCGCAGAGCGCAGCTTTTCCAAAGTTTAATTAAGTGATCTGCCTGGCAGCCTAATCCTGTTATCACTGCCCAGCGCTGACCACAGGGGAACCGTGTAAAATGTCACTGTCTGCAGGGCCTGGCGGGACCTGAATGCCTCTGGAATTCAGGACAGCAGGAGTGGGGCGGAAGCCAGAGCCCCCGGGAGGCATCTTCTCCAGGGACACAAAGCTCTGTTCAGTCCACCCCGGGTCAGGCCACTAAGAAATTTCTGTGGATTCCGCCGGGGTTGCTGCCCACAGGGCCCCACATTCCAGAGCAGAGCCTCCAGCTGCCCACATCCTGTCCCTTTCCAAGACTCACTGCCCCATCACAGTCGTCGTGCCCCAACCCCCAACCCCCAACCCCACCCACTTATACCCTCCTGTAAGATGGAAGGAAAAAAATGGAACCAGTGCAGGGCTTAATTTGCTGGGATTCTAACCTGTCTCCCGTGTGGCTTGGGGCGCAAGACCTAACCAACTTTTCTGAGCCTCCATTGTACCAGGGGGTTGTGTGATCCACCTACAGTGTTACTAAGAAGACTGAACAAAATACCTAGAGCTGAGCCTTGCACACAGTAGATGCTCCTTGCTCCTTCCTCCTTCCTCTTCATCCTCACACATCCATGGATTCCCAGGGAGCAAGGACTGTGTTAAATATGGGCCACTTTGAGGGTACCCCAAGAGTGTGTGACTTTACAATAGTCGTTCGCTGCCTACTCCAGTCTCTGGCCCAGAGCTTGCACACGTGATTCATTCATCCATCAACACAGACCCTCTGAACCTCCTCTTTTATAAAGTGGGGTGTGGGACACTTGGCCACACAGCCCTTCATTGCTCTCTACCATATGATTTCTGGGGAGACTGGGAGTACTCCATTTTCTCCAGAAGCCGTTCTCTGGTCTTCCTCCTGACTGGAGAATGGCCATCCATGCAAACAGAGATCCTGGCCTCGGGACCCAGGACACGTGTAGATGGAACAGCCTCTTAGGAACGGGGCTTTTGGGGGAAAGGCTTGGGAACTGTGAGCAGACTGGAGTTGGGTGGAGGACAGACATGCCTGGGAAGGGGAGGACATGGAGTGTGGCCTGAAATGACCCTGGAATTGTGACCATGTGCACATGCTGCCCTTAGCTCCTGCCATCATCATCCAGACAAAGTTCCTGTGTAGCTGAGGACCCATGACAGGTTTATCAGTGACTGACTGTTAGCCAGATTCCAAGTGCATAACAGCCTGTGCTCAAACCTCTCCGCCCCATGGCTCGTGGCCTCAGTTTCCCTCCTGCCACATGGGATTGTCAGAACTTTTAAGGCAGGCAGGTGGAGGAACCTTCCTCTAGGTTCTGCTTTCCTGGCAGTCCAGACACAGCGCCTGTCACAGATGTGGAAAGCTCAGCTTTCTTGGCACAAAGCCTCTGCCACCAGGAGCTCAGGAAGAGGCAGGGCCACTGTGGTCATGGGAAGTCACATGGAAATGGCATCCCCAAAGCAGTCCATAAAATCCAAGTGTAGTGAAGTCAGACTTTCCAGTGGAGTAATTAGCACTTCCCAGGGAGCATGAAACCCAAATGTCAGCTAGTACCCAGGCCGTTAGCCTTGTGATCTTCCCAGCTCCTGGCCACTGCTGCTGGGTGGGCTCTCTGTCCCCACTGACCTTGAAGCCCCAGAACAGCAAAGCTGGAGGGGCTGCCCAGACCTGGGGACCAGAGGTGGCTTTTACATTCTCCAAAGCCCTGCCAGTGGCAGCTCCTATTCCTGGTCCTCCCTGTGTGCTAAATGAGTACATCTGCCTTCAAGGTCACAGGAAATGTTTGGTTTGGAAGTATCTCCAGATTGAGGCAGTCTTATGTACCCCAGGTTGGCCCTGAACTCCCTCTGTAACTGAGGAAAAACCTCAAACTTCTAATCTTCCTGCCTCTACCTTCTGGGGGCTGAGATCACAGATGTGCACCATAATACCAGGTTTAGGCTGTCCTGGGCATCGAACCCAGGGCCTTGTGCAACTGAGCCAATGATGTCTCTAGGTTGTTGAACGTGAAGAGTCCTTGTTGGTACAGGAGGTTAAATCCCATAGCTGAGGAGTGCAGGCACAGGGCAGGTATGTGGATGCCCTGGTGGCCTTACCCACCCTCCCCATACACCCACCCTCTACTGTGCTGTAACTGCTGCTGTAGGCCCTAGAGCTTTGGAGAAGTCCAGGCTGAGTAAATGACCACTGGCATAGAAAGGAGGCTGAGCCACCCCACTGCTCCAGGCAGCCACTCCATGGTTAGTATAGAGTCCAAATGCCAGCCCCTGGCTCTGGGTGGTGGGTGTGGCTGGGGGGAGCACCAGGCTAAGGCTGGCCAAGGAGCCACCTATTTCCCAAATCCTTTCCTCTCCATGCACCCCACCTCCCCAACATCCACAGGCTCCTGTCAGCCTGGCCTCTGAAAAGAACTGCTTGAGGTCTTTAGGTGTTCAGTAGTAACGTGTAAAAGCCACAATTTGTCTGTTACACCACAAAATGGGTCTGAGGCAGATGAGGCAGGTGGTGTGCCTAGGGCAGGGGCTGAGGGAAGCGGCAGCTCTTACGGTTGCAGAAATGTCCAGCCCTGCAGACCCAGAAAGAACTGATCTGGGAAGGGTCAGCTATAGGGCTAAGAAGATGGCTCTTGCCGCCGTCCCTGATGAGCTGAGTTCAATCCCCACTTCTGTAAATTGTCCTTTGATCTACACATGCACACACTCACCCAAGTACATAAGAGATCGAGAGAGAGAGAGAGAGGGGGAGAGAGAGAGAGAGAGAGAGAGAGAGAGAGAGAGAGAGAGAGAGAGAGTGCAATGTATGACAAAATAGGCTGCAAGTGGGCAGAAGGTCATAACTATTTGGAGGTTGACATGGACCTAAGTTGAAATCCCAGCTCTGCCACATGACCAGCTTTGCCACACGCTTCACTTTTCTCCTCTGCATTCTCCAACAAAGACAGCTGCTTTTTTTGTTTTATTTTGTTGAGAGAGTCCCAACGGGTAGCCCAGGCTGGTCTTGAACTTTTGATCCTCCTGCCCCAGTCTCCTGAGCAGTTGGGCTGAGAGGCCTGTGCCCCACTCTGGTTTGCATTGTCCCACAATACCCACACACACACACCCAAGGTGGATCTTATCTTAGCTGTACCAGGAGGCTGGACCTTTAAGACGAGGGGTGTGTGGGAAGTAATAAGGTCATGAAGTGAACTTGTGGCCATGGGAGCAAGTCCTGGTAATTAACTCTCAGCAACCCCCCACATCCCCCCCACCTGACACCATCCACCAAGAGGCCCTCACAGAGCCAAGCCTCAGCCAGCACAGCACTGGACACTCAGTAACCTCTTTTCTTTATAAGGAGTCCAACCTTGGGTGCGCTGTTGTAGCCACTGAAGACAGAACCAAGAAAGTAGGCACTGTGACAGCCTTTGAGAGCACTGGGAGCAGTCTGCAGAAGTGGCTGAAGACAAGGTGGTTTCTGTTCTGTTTTGTGGTCCTGCCCCTGCCTTGTGGGCCTGGTGGCTCTGATACCTATGAAGGATTCACTTCCAAGGATAAGTTCATTTCCTTTGTCACCAGTGTCAGGGTAGCAGGTGACTGACTGCCTGGTGAAGGGAATCTTTTTATTTTTGAGATTTAATTATTTCTCTATCTCTCTGTGTGTCTCTCTGTCTCTCTGTGTGTCTCTGACTCTCTCTCTCTCTCTCTCTCTCTCTCTCTCTCTCTGTGTGTGTGTGTGTGTGTGTGTGTGTGTGTGTGTGTGTGTGTGTGTTTTGTCTATATGGACATTTGCACACATGGATCCCATGGGACTACAGTTAGAGATGGTTGCAAGCCACCATTTGGGTGTAGGTGCTGGAATTGAACCCAGGTCCTTCTGAAAAGCAGTCAATGCTCTTAACCACTGAGCCAACCTTCAAGCCCAAAAGGGAATCTTTTGATGAGAATGTGATAAAGTAAGGTATGTGTGGCAGAGTTTTTCATTGTTGTAACAAAACACCGGACATAAACAACTTAGGGAGTAAAGATTTCTTTTGCTAGCCAGGCCTGTGTTACCAGTTACATGTAGCGGGGGATTCACAAGTTCAAAGCCTGCCTGGGCAATTTAATGGGACCTTGTCTTAAAAGAAAAGTAAAAGTGGGAGAGGGCTGGAGATATAGTTCAGTAGTAGCATGAAAAACACTCACACAATAAAATAAAAACAAATCTAAAAAATACATAGAGGGGGGCCAGAGATGTGTCTGTCCAGTGAACAGCAAGCCCTGATCTATCTGTTCCCAGCACTCATAAAGCCAGAGTGAGGATTCATGCCTGTGGTCCCAGTGGGACAGGAGGATCGGAAGTTCAAGAGGCATCCACAGTTACTTATTGAGTTCAAGGGTATCCTGGACTACATGAGACCCTGTCTCAATAGATAGAGTTGAGTTCAAGCATAGCCTAGATAGACTAATTTGAGATCCTGTCTAAAAGATAGATGGATACAAACATACATACATACATACATACATACATACATACATACATACATACATACATACATACTACATATATAGATGGTAGATTGAGGGCAGCTGCAGGCTCTGGGGCAGAAGTGACTGCCTTTGCAGCTTAGTTCTGTCACTCACCTACTGTGTGACTCTACACCCTTTCTGAGCTTTCCTTATTGAGAAAAGAGAGTCGCATCCAGAGACAGACTGGCTAGACCAAACCCTCCGTTCCAGCTGTGTGATGCCGGACCCCCAACTAAACCCTTCTGTGCCCGTTTCCTGGGCTGCAGGATGAGGCCGCAGCAGAATGTGACATATAAGGGCGGCAAGACAGCTTAATGTATTAAGGAGCAGCCACCAAGCCGGAATTTATTTACAGGCACTTGAAGCATGCGGCTTCCGCTGCTGCCCCTTCTGGGATCATAGCATGGCAGCATTAGAAGCAATATTAGAGCGAGGCAGGAGCCAGCTTATGTCAAGCCGTGTGTGGGGGCCATCAGACCCTCTCTTCTGATGTGCTTCTGTATGGAGTCTGCTGACTGACCCACCCCAATTAGGTGACTCTTGTGTTAATATTGACACACAAAGGAGCCAGCTGGCGACCTCTGACCTCCTCTCACTTGGGATCACAGGCTGATTTCGGCCCTAGCCCTCAGCTCCAAGAGCCGGGATTCATAATCTTCTTTGTCACCAGAACAAGTTGGCCTCACCCTGACCTTTGCTCCCTGCTTTTCTGATTTCTGGTGTTTCTGGGCCTGATGGTGGATGGAGTGGTTGGAGCTTGGACTGAGTGGAAGGCAGCCTGGATGGGTCAGTAGCTGCTGTGTGGAGGAGGGACAGGTAGGGACAATTGTCATCAGTTATTGTAGGAGGCTAAGAAGAAGTGCCCTGTTGGCTGCACCTCCCCAGGGACTGAGCACTGGTACCTCGGCATTTCCATCCTACGCTATGCCAGCCTCAGCCCTGCCTGCCCCACAACCCTGAACTCAGGAATGGGGTGATGCCCAGAGGAGTTGCTATGGCAACTGATGTACTGCTGGGGAGGGGGGTAGTTCTGCTGACCAGTGCCCTCAGATGCCTATGCAGAAGGGGACATGAACTACACCCTGCCCTTGGAGCAGGCACTGTGGTGGTGGGCTCTACACATCAGCCAAAGGCGAGGGTTGCCCGTAGATATGACCATGGAAGAATTGGGGTCATAGGCTCACTGGCTCTTTCAGATTTCTCTGTGATCTTGTTCCTTTCTGCTTCTGTTTCTACTTCAGACTCTCTGGTTGGTGTTGAGCCAAAGCCGCCTTCTGTGACATACCCAGACTCACGAATACTTCTGAAGTAGGAAGAGAAGGGATTAAAAGAGAAAACAAATCGAGGTTAAGAACAAGGGTTCAGGATCCAGACTGCTTGGGTTTTACCCTGCCTCTGCTACTTGCTGCTGTGTGACTTTAGATCAGTTGCTGAGCATCTCTGGGCCTCATTGTCTCAGCTGCTAACCGGGACTTACTTTATGGACTTGTGGTAGGACTAAATGAATACTACTAAAGAATGTCTAGAATAGGACATTACAGTCACAGACTCCTCCCTTCACCCATCTCTGGGAATAAGGGACACATTTCTTCCCCAGAGCCATAGAGTGTAAGCCGGGTACAGTGAAGCCCACCTGTAATCTCAGCAGTTAGGAGGATATGAAATTCAAGGTCAGCCTTAGCTACAGCATGCACAAGGCCAGCATGGATAGGATCCTTTCTCAAAACATCAGAAGGCCTGGGGAGATGGCTCAGTGGTAAGACCACTTGAGGACCTGAGGACATGAGTTCAAAGCCTAGACCTGCCTAAAACACCAGGCATAGCTATGTATGCCTGTGATCCCAGCACTAATGACCAGAGACAGGTGGACCGCAAGAGCCAGCCAACCTAGCCAAAAACATAAGCTTGGGAGTGAGAGGCCGTGTTTCCAGGTAACAAGGCTGAGAGCAATGGCTTCTTGCTTTGGTCTCCGTGTGTGCAGTCATGCTCATCCACACATTTGTATGCATTCAACACACACACACACACACACACACACACACACACTGTTCAGTTCCCAGCACCCACATGGCAGCACATGGTCATCTATAACTCAAGTTCCAGGGGCTCCAGCACCCCCTTCTGGCCTGTGTGGGCACTGCACATATATGGTACACAGACATCCACATAGGTAGACACTTACACACAGAACCTTTTACTAAAAATGAATGACTGAGAGTTGGGCATTGGGGAATTTAAAAGAAGGGTGTTTTAAATAAAATGCAGTAGATAACATACTTGAGGGTGGCTGTCCCCATCTGTGTCTGCTCTACCTGTTTCCCCTCAGATCTAGCACTGCCAGCCATACCTCTTCTCTCCACAGCCTGAACATGTCACTACCTATAGGAGACCCCATCTGTTTAGTTAGTGTTCTAATGGGTAAAGGCATTTGCCACTGAGCCCGATGACCTGAGATTAATCCCTTGGACCAGGGGTCACTCTGTGAGGCCAGCACTGGAGAGTTAGCTGAAGCAGGGTGTATAGGGGAAGGCTTCCTGAAGGACATGGCGAGTGGGGACACGTGCAGGGTGGGGTGACTAGATGAATCAGAAGACTCGGGGTCACCATTAGGCTTCTTCCTTTCTTTCAGTTTTTGTTTGTGTTTTTTTTTTTTTCAAGAAAGGGTTTTTCTATGTAGCCTTGACTGTTCTGGAACTCGTTCTGCAGACCAGACTGATCTCGAGCTCACAGAGGTCCTCCTGCCTCCACCTCCCGCTGGGATTAAAGGTGTGTGCCACCACTGTGTGGCAGTTTCTTCCTTTCTCCCACACATCTTGGATCATGGAAGACATCTGAATTACCCAAAGAGGTGGCATTTCCTCCGCTCTGAGGAGTCAGGACCAAAGCAGAGAGTCCAGGGAGCTTGGGACTTACATCATGATGTGTAAGATAGGGACACTGGTGGCAGAACCTGGCTCTGGCCTTAGTTCTTGGGACCCCTGGGGCTACGCAGGCTGCTTGGCCTCTTATCAGCATGCAGCATGCAGATACTGATTATAAATATTAGACACTTGGTTAACAGGGTCTAATACTTCTTCATTGAAAAGATTTGGGAGTTAAAGGCATCTGGCTTGGAGCCATCACAGCCCCTCATACCTGAATTCTCCTTCCAAGCCCAAAGTTGAAAACCCCCTACTCATTGGGTGAGCCACTATCATCGGGGGTTCCCATGACTGTAGAGAGGGCCCCATGCAACATGAAGGCACCGGGGTGGCTCTGCATATAGGAATGGCTTGGTCCCTCGAAGAGTAGGTACTGCCACAATCCTCATGTCACAGATAAGGAAACTGAGGCACAGAGGGAATGACCCCCCAACTAGACTACTAATGGTCATAAGCTCAGGGTGTGGTTTTCATGAGACCCTGTACCCAGGGGTGGAACCAGTTAGCCTGCTAGCTCCTTACCGAAGGCAGATGGAATACATGTCTGCCAAGGAGCTGAGGGCAGTGTGGCAGAGTCTTGGACCCCAGCCCTCCCACCCACTTCAGCAGGACAGGGCCCTGCCCCACACACTTGCTCTGAGGGCTGTGGGGGCCAAGAGTTGATGAGGGAAGGAGCCTGGGCGCGAGAGAGGGACAGGACTCGTCAAATCAATCATATTTAAACAAAAGCCTCTCCAGCCCAAGGGCCCTTTTAAAAGCTGCTTATTTAATTAAAAGCGCCATTTTCCATATTTATGGCCCTTATTCAGTTAAATATTAACCGCTGGGGCCAGGGCTGGTGTGTGCTTTTCCAGTGCGGAGCGGGAAGGTTCATTACCACGGCCGGGATTTATCAGAGGCAGCCGGGATGGCGATCAATGCCCTCGCCCTGGACAAACACGCTCACACTGGAGGGCAGGACAACCACTGCGTCTCTGTCTCTCTGTGTCTATCTGGCCATATTCTGGCCCTGAGGGTCAGTCACATGCTCAGAGACAGAGACATGGAGACACTGAGGGGCATAGAGATAATTCCAAGGGAGACAGGCAGTAAGAAACACATTCTTCTTGAGGCAAAGTGAGGATGTGGGGGTCCCTCACTCAAAGTAGGGTTCTGTGCATCCCTACACGATTTTTTTCCAACCATAAAGAACCAAGTGAAATCATTCACGAAAACCGGCTACAACTAAATGTGAACCTTTGGAGAGAATTTAGCCTGTCTCAGAAAGACAAATATGTTCTCTCCCATCTCTGGCGCCTAGATTTTATAGACACATAAAATCATGAGTGAATGTATATTTTAAAGTTGAAGGAAGACTGTCTGTGGGGGGAACAAAGGGGACTAATGCAGAGAGAGAAGGGAGAGGAAGGGAGGGCAGGCAAGTGGGTATGTACAACGTGCACACGTACAAACCCTTAGAAGTGAGTTTAATAGAAAGAAGGAAAGTGACTGAGTTTCCTGTATCTGCATCCATATTGCCTGTTTCGTACAGGGCAGTACAACCCCCATCTCAGTACATTTGCTCCTGGGCCTGGGGTAGCCGAGGTGCCAGGCATGGGGGTGTGGGAAGTCTCTAGCATTCTCAGAGGGCTGGAAAGTGCCAGAGTTTCCAGTGAACCTGATCCCACAGATCAGGGGCAGTGGGAACAATGCCTAGGCTCCTCTGGGGTTACCACATGGTGGAGGCAGTGGCTGAAAAGAAGGAACCACGGTGTGTGTGTGTGGGGTCATCTGGCTCACAGTGGATGCTCATGCTGTCCACACTATCCTCACCCTCGGAGTCCCGGGCTGCCCAAAGCTACCATACATGATTAACTCATTAAGCAATCTCACTTCCGATCATTTTGGTCCCTCTTATACTTGTGGAAACCGAGACTCCAACAGGTCATGTACTGAGCTCAGGGTGTCTAGCCAGTGAAGTGCAGAGCTGGGACGCTGGCCTGCTGGCTCCATAACACAGAAGTCTCCTATCACTCAGATCAGCCTCAAGTTCCCAAGCATCTCCAAGACTCAGTTTCCCCACCTATAACAGAAGGAAGAAGAGGCACTGAACATAACTCTGGGGCAGCTCTACTCTCTTGATGTGGACGCTGTCTGTCAGGGACAAAGCTAGACTGAGCCATCCCCACCTGTCCTGGGAGACAGGAGAATGGGAATCTATACTTTATAGCTTTAGACTCCTTGGCTCTGCCACAAACTTGGGCTCCTTGTATCACTGTCTGAGCCTTGGTTTCTCCATCAGCAAGATGGGGATCTAGAGGTCTGATGCTTGAAGGACAGTTCTTATAAGTGACTGAGCTGTACCTGGCACACGTTGACCCCGTGGCCAAAACCTTCAGCCTGTGCATTGGTCAGGTCCCCTTTGGGAGACAGCATGGCTTCAGTTCCACTCTATATCTTGCCAGTGTGCCTGGCAGGGACACATGCAGGCTCCAGTGTCACCTCCAGTCCTTTTGTGACCAGGGGTCATGCAGGTGCTGCTTCTGCTGATGCTGAAACCTCAGCTTACCTGGCTATGGGATGGTGGAAAGGATGGATTGGGGGTGTCTCTTGGGGCCATTTTCAGGGTAAAGCAGAGTATGGGAGAGTTGGGACTGAATAGAGACATCATGGCAAATGGGATGCCAGGGGCAGGGGACAGCACCTCTCTGTCTCTGTCTCTCTGTCTCTGTCTCTGCCTCTCTCTCTCTCTCTCTCTCTCTCTCTCTCTCACTCACACACACACACACACACACACACACACACACACACACGCACACACACATATGAGCACACACACGTATGAGCACACACACGTATGAGCACATAAAGGTACATTCTCTCTCTCTCTCACACACACACACACACATATGAGCACACACAGGTATGTATGTGCATGTGTACCCACATTTGTAAACACCACACACATGCATGAATAAACCCCAGCATGTCCCAGCTCTGCCTTCTTTAGGGGCTCCCTTCCTCCCAGCACTCTTTCCCCTCCACAAAGGGAAAGAAGTCTGCAAGGGGCAGATTAGAACTTCACACGGCATCACCCAGAAAAATCTATGTCTCATTTTCCTATCTAGTAAAATAAAATGACACGGAACATTCTGGCCCCTGGAGGGGAGCGCGTGTGTGGAAGATGAGGGCGGAGACCTCCTCCTGGAGTGGGGAGCCCTGGGCCTGGGGAGAAGTGGGGATGGCAGGGCTGGCAGCTCTTCTCTGGGGGGCTGCAGGCTAGACTGGGGGTCCTGGGAAGGGTCTCACCATGGCATGGAGGGGAGAGGAAGAAAGAAGAGGAATGCAATGTTGGGTATGGTGATATGAGAGAGAGAGAAAGAGAGAGAGAGAGAGAGAGAGAGAGAGAGAGAGAGAGAGAGAGAGAGAGAGAGAGAGAGACCAGGTTATCAGAGGAGTGTGAAGACAATAACACAATCTGACATTTCTGAAACAAGACCCCCGGTTGCCATGGCAACGACTCATGTGGGAGCAGCTCCCAGGAGACGGCTTCGAGATGTACTATAAATGATGTTTGATTAGAATTTAAATCATTTAGGCAGAGAGAAGATAGGCCTTTTGTCAGCAAGGGGGCCTGGGGGAGGGGCGGGCGGGCAGGGGGAGGGGCGCAGGTCCTGGTGCCGGCGGTGGAGCCCAGTGAGGTCGTCCGGGTTGATTACTTTTGCCCTCGGCTTCATTCCCGTTTACTGTAACCTTTCCACGGTGGCCTCGGGGACCAGAAGGGCAGGAGAGCAGAGGCCTGGGGGGACCTGGGGTGCGAGGGGAGGAAGAGATGGAAGGGATGGAGGAGACAGAAAGACATAGGGAAAGTGGGGAGAAAGACAAGAGAGAAAAGAAAAGAGGAGAGAGAAAAGAAAGGGAGAGAGAGATGGAAGCCAGAGAAGAAATTGGGGGAGAGAAAGGGGAGGAGACAGGATAGGAGGGAAGAGGATGGAGAGAAGAGAGGGTCCTGGAGACGCAGAGTCACAGCCAGGGGAGAGCAGACCGAGCATCCAGTCACCACTTCCCAGCCTCTGCAAGTGCTTCAGGTTTGTGGGTGTCTGGGAGCCCTCAGCCTTCACCTCCCTCTCTCTGGCTCCCAGCGGGAAAGGGCCAGTGAGACTCCCAGCAACATCATGGGGGACTCTGAAGGGAGGCACCTCAGTTTCAGTCTTCCAGCTGCCTCGGAAAACCTTAAACCAACCCATTTGGCTGAACTGGCGCCTTAGTTCCCCTGTTTCTCCAAGAAGTGACCAGGCAGAGGGCCACATGTCTGTAACCCCAGCACTCAAGAGGCAGACGCAGGAGGATTGTTACTGCAGATTTGAAGCCAGTCTGGTTGACATAGAGAGTTTCAAGCCAACCAGGGCTACATAGAGACTTCTCAAAATAAATAGATAAATAAATAAATAAATATAAAGACACAAATTAATAAATTAATAAAAATAAAGCAAGACGTGTGAGCTGCTGCTGCTTGTGTGTAATCAGTCAAGTACCCCCCCCAACTAGCTTTTTTTTTTTCTTTTTGTGATTTATTTGCTGGCCTTTAGAAACCGAAAGATACCACAGAAATATTAATATTTAATTTCTGGGTTCTTTTTTTTTAACAATAGGTAGCCCTCTGCTACTGACCCCTATTTCTCATGGCAGCCATGTGCTGAACATGAAGAGTGGTCACCCTTTTCAGCAAAGCATGAGGTCTCTATTTTACACCAGTCCCCACTATGCCCTATTACCCCACTCCACCTTTCATGGGTGTGTGGCTCTTGCCTGCCCATTATGGGCTTTGAACCCACAACTCTGCAAATGACCTGCAACTTCTCATGACACTAGTAACTCACTCACGTGGGCTGGAGACCTTTTCCCTCAGTCACCACAGTGTAAGACAGGGGTGCCTACAAAGGATACAGCCATATTCAGGTACACGGTGGATGCTCGGTGAATGTTTGATGAACACAGGAAGAAGAGCTAACATGGTCAAGGAGACAGAATTGGGAACCATGAAGGGATGATTGAGTAGTACCTATGAGACAAAAACATACACCATCAGGATGAAAACGATCTGACTGGAGCTGAGGAGATGGCTCAGTGATTAAGAACATAGGCTGCTTTTGCAAAGGACATGAGCTCCATTCCCAGCACCCACATGGCGGCTTACAAGGCAGTGACTCCAGGTCCGTGAGATCTAGTGCCCTCTTCTGGTCTCCACGGGTATCTGCACACAGTGGTGCACAGACATGCATGGAAGCTAACGATTGTACACATTAAATAGAATAAAAATTTAAAAAGTATTCTTTCAAGGATTGTTTTAAAAAAATGATCTGCTTTGCAGATCAAGGAGATGACTTGAAAAGTCCTTGCCATGCAAGCTTGAGGACCTGAGTTCAAATCCCCAGAACCTCTGTGAAAGACCAGACATGGTGGTGTGTGCCTCAGCCCTGGGGCAACAGAGACAAGGATCCTGGAGCCCACTGGCCAACCAGACTAGCCTAATTAGTGAGCCCCAGGTCTCAGTGAGAGCTCCTGCCTCAAAAAAAGGGTGGGAGTGGTGGGGGTGCATGCCTTTAATCCCAGCACTTTGGAGGCAGAGGCAGGCAGATTTCTGTGAGTTTGAGGCCAGCCTGGTCTACAAAGCCAATTCCAAGATAGTCAGGGCTATGTAGAGAGAGATACTGTCTCAATATATGGATGAAACGATGGCTCCATATGTAAAGAGCTTGCTAGATACATACTTATGACCCGAGTTCAATCCCCAGGACCCATGTAAGGCAGAGAACAGACTACACAAAGTTGTTTTCTGACCCCCAGACATATGAACACAAAAGCACACATACACACACACACACACACACACACACACACACACACACACACACACACACAATCTGCTGGAAGAATCTAAGAATCTTAGCTGGAAGATATTTATAAGAAAGGGCCTTGCTGCTGTGGAAGAGATGGCCAGAAGTCCCCATCTCATCTTCCTGGCACCCACCAGACTCCTTCAACATCTGTATGTCTGATGTTTATCGGAACACATGCTTGGTGTCTCTCTCCCCAGGACACTGTAGCCTCTGGGAAGAGAGACTTCACATATGGTATATCGAGAGCTGTAGCTGCAGTACTCAGACATAGAGAATCCTCAGAGGAGAACCCCTGATGTGCGTGTGTGGATGACTGCCACCTCGTCCTTGCTCACACACTCTTCCAGTTTCCCATTTCTGCTCTGAGTTCTATGAGGCTCCCAAGCACATCCTGTGTTGTTATGTTCGGGTAGCTTGCTTTTGTGTTTTGTTCATACCAGTACCTGGCATACAGTAAGTGTTCAATAAATGGCAGGCTCCTAAACAGGAAGTAGCTATAGTGATTATGAAGCCTTTTGGCTCTTGCTGATACAACTATATTGGACACATCTGCACAGACCACCTTGTTGAGAAAAGATGTGTCAGCCTGCTGAGACTCAGTGAGTGAGGATGGCATGATTGATTAGTGATGCCTGCTGTGGGCATCACTGGGTGGGATGGCATATCATCATCCCAGGGATCAGTGCTTCAAGCTGGGGTGGGTGTCAGCCAGTGAGCAGTGTTGTGGCGTGTAGATCACAGACACTTCCAGAAACCTCTGCACTCCACAGCAGGTTCCAGCGATAAAACCAGCAACACGCTTTTAGCTAACAGGTTAGTCCTCTGCACTCGATCCTTGTCTCAAGCTCTGCTTCCAGGTGAACTTGAACTAAGACGGTGCTCAGTCGTGGTGATAGCCAAACGTCTGTCCGTAGTAGATGGCTGGCACAAAGCGGCTTACGAAAAAGCGATCTGTTTCCTCGTTGGCTGAAAAGTTTGGTCTTACCTACCACTTCCGCCACAGCTGGGTACAGCTTTAAAGCAATGTGCTTTCCTGTGGTTTCCTGTGCTTTCCTATGGCTTCTCATTCACCGGAGGAGCTGGACCCCCTCACATTAATGAGAGCAAAAGATAAGAACAGTCCTAACCCAGTAAAGCCAGCAAAAGCACCAGGTGTCCTTGGTCCTCCACTCTGATTGGCTATGTGGAAGGGCCCGGGGCATCGGGAATGCATACCTTGGGTCACTTCCTGTCCCAGCATCTGGGAATGGAACCAGCCCCATCAAGGACATGTGCTCTACAGAGAGTCAGCCGTGGTTCCCCTAAAGAAAGAGGGGGCTTGAGGGGGAAGCCCAGACTTCTATAGGCAAATCATACTGTTCGTTTTAGGCAAAAGAATGGAAGACAAGAGACCACCCAGCAGATGGGACCTGAATCTGGACTGAGGGATGGCCAGGCATGCTGCCAGTCAGCGGCACCAATCTGCCCCGGGCTGGGGAGGGGGCGGGATTCATGGGACCAAAAATCTTCAGTCAGGGAGCTTGTCTAAATTTTTGCAATTTTATTTTCTTGGCTGCAGAGCTGAGGGAAAGCCAAACGGAAATAAAGTCCCTCTCAAACAACGCCAGGCTGTCGGCACCTCGGGAAGAGTCTTTTGTTGTATGCGGTGGAGAAAGCAGGGGTGGGGGGCTGACAGCCAAGGAATTGTATGGGAGCCCCCCCCCACATACACACCATGGAAAGAGACAAACAGGAGGGAGAGGGGCTTACAATGCAGGCGGGGACCCCAGGGCAGGTGTGAGGGCTGGAAATCCCCGCTCTGTCACTGTCTAGCAGTGTGGCTTAGGTGTGTCCTCAAACTCCCTGAGCTTTGGTTTTTGTATCTATGGAATGGGGATAATTACATTTTATAATGATCACACCAAATGACAGCTATGAAGCCATTAGCCTGGGATGCATGGCCCAGGCTAAGGGATGGAGAACTATTAGCTCTCATTAAGATGGGGTGTCCACAGATTCCTGGCACTTGTCAACATGCACGGGTATTCATCACACGGTAATATATTTCCAGCTTGAGGAAAGCAGTGGGCCAAGTCCTTCCAAGCTGCAGGAGACAGCCGTTGCTGCTGTAGAGGGTGGCCATGAACTGGGGAGTCACAAAATGCACTTCAATTCCCTACCAGTTTCGGGGGTCTCAGGCCCTCTAGTCAAGGTGTCAGCTGACTCCCAAAAGAGCACCAAGGGGGAATCCATTTCCCCATCTTTTCCAGCTGCCAGAGGTTACCCACATCTCTTAACTTGATGTCTCCTCCTCTCTTCTTGAGGTCGGCAACACTGCTTCTTCGGATCTCTCTGCTTCCACTGGCACAGCACTTGCTCTGACCCTGATCCTTCTCCCTCTTCTCCTCCCCTCCTCCCTCTCCTTCTCCCCCTTCTCCTTTGCCCCTCTCTCTTCTCTTCCTTCCTCTTCCTCCTCCATCCTTCTCTTCCTTCCTCTTTTCTTCTCTAGTTTTCTTCTCCTTTTCTTTTCCCTTCTCCTTTTGAAGTAAAGTATCAATGCATATCCCAGGCAGGCCCCAACCCACAATCCTTCTGCCTCAGCTTCCCAGTGCTGGGATTCTACCCCACTTCCCTCCATCCTCCTGTGAGGACTTCTGGTGACAGGAGACCCCCCTACATAAATCGAGATCATCTCCCTATCTCAAGACTTGAAACCTGGTCACATCCACAAAGTCCCCTTTGTATGTCAGGTGACATATTTGCAGGCTCTAGGAACAAGGCTGGGATGATGTTAGGGCTTCAACCTAAGCAACAGGAAGGATGCTTGACTCACCTAGGTTAGTTTCAGGGAGACAACTGAAGCACAGAGAGGTGCCATCACTTGCCCAAAGGTCACCCAGCTTGTGAGTGGCAGAGCTGGGACTGAGCCACATACCTGAGACCTGGTACCCCTAGGTGCAGAAGACCCATGTGGAGAGATGGCTAGCCAATGTAGACTACAATAGATGAAGCTACCCACCAGATGTGCATGTGTCGGCCCACACATTGGTGCACAGACACTGGTCCCCACATCCTTGGTGTCACTTGATGTCAGCTACTGACCAAATGCCAAACTGACCCAGCCTCCCAGAGGTGGGGATCCTCAGACGTGCACCTAGAACTGGGGAGCATTTACATCACTGTAAAGGAACAGTGGGAGGCAGTGGCCCTGAGGAGACCCACATTGACCCCTTTTCCTGAGAGTTCAAGTTCTTCCTTCTCCCAGCTGCCCCACCTTCCTTGCACCCAGACTTTCTGCACTTAGTCCTGGACGACACAAGAGCCTCCTCCATGATCCTGTCTGCATATCCCGTCCCCCATAGCCACCAGACAGTTCCTGTAGGGGCACTCTAAATCAGTAGTTACCATTCCCAACTCTTCCCTCCCCAACAAGATTCCCACCTCCATCAACTGAAAAGCCCAGAGAGCTATCAAGCTTCTGCCTGAAGCCTCCCTGCCCTGCCTGCCCTGCCCCACTCTGTGCCCTGGGCACCTGAGCACCCTCCACTCGGCCATCTCTGCCCACCCCAGCCTGGCTACCCATCTTCAGAAATCCACCCCCCCCAACTCTTGGTGTGTGCAGGTGGCCTCCAGTGTCCCTCTGCAAGAAACCTTTAATGCTTGGCCAGTGGGCCATATAAACATTGCCAAACTTCTTACACTGCATGACTTTTCCTTCATGACACAGCATTTCTCATATTTATTCCCAACAGGCTGGAGCCTGCCTGAGGACAGGGCCTCTGTCCAACTGCTTCTACAATGTCTATGTTCCTACTCAGGGGCCAGCATTAGTGTGTGGTAGCTGCTCAATCAATGTGCTTTGAGCTGAAAGAATGAGTGAATTAATGGGTGGGTGAACAGAACATTCCATCCAAGAGAAACAGAATTCTTCTCAGCAACCCGTGGAATATTCTCTAAAGCAGATCCCATTCTAGATCATAAAATTAAGTCATACGAAGTAGGAAATAATAAAAATAATAATAAAAACTAATCTCTCACAGCTTATCAAGTCATACTACAAGAAAACAAATGAAAAAAATCAAAAGTAGGAAAAAATGACTACACAGAGACTGAATAAAGTTGAGTGACCCATAGTCATGGAAGTAATCAAGAATCAAATGAAAGCAAAAGCTTTTGAATACAACTAGGGTGGTTCTAGGAGGATCTGAAATAAATAACCTAATGATGCACCTCGAGGGCTTAGAAAAAGAAGAACAAGCCAGACCCCAAAGGACTAGATGGTGAGAAACAATAAATATAAGGGCAGAAGTTATTGAATGGAAACTGTAGTATATTTAACAAAGAGTTGATATTTGAAAAATAAATAATGTTGATAAATTCCTAGCCATACTAACCAAAAGAGAAGGATCATATTAATAAATTAGAGATGGAAAAGGGAGAGGTTATCATAGGTGTCAGTGAAATCCAGAGAATAGTCAGAGGACAGTTTGAAAGGTTTATATCCCTAAAATCTAGAAAATCTGAAAGAAATGGGTAAATTCCTAGACACATGTGACCTACTAAAATTGAATCAAATAACTTAAATGGAGCCAAAAATGATCAATGAGATTGAGGCAATAACAAAAGTCAACCAATCAAAAATAGTACAAGATCAGATGGATTTACTACAAAGTTCTACCAAACCTTTAAAGAAAAGTTAAAACCAGTTGTCCACAATCTATTCCATAAAATGGAAATGGAAGTAACACCACCCAAACCTTTCTGGGAAGCCAGAATTTCCAAGATACCAAAATGGGATAACAGGGCTGGAAAGATGGCTCAGGGGTTAAGAGTACTGGCTACTCTTGCAAAAGACCCGAGTTCAGTTCCCAGCACCCACATAGCTGCTCACAACAATCTGTAACTTCAGTTCCAGGTATCCAATGCACTCTTCTGAGCTCTAAAGCAGGGTTCTTGACCTGTGGGTCGAGAACAGGTTACAATTATGAGGTAGCAATGAGTTAACCTTATGGTTGGGGGTCACCACCACATGAGGAATTGTATTAAAGGGTCACAACCTTAGTAAGTCTGAGAACCACTGCTAAAGGCACTGTATTCAGGTGGTGCACAGACATAGATGTAGGCAAACATGCACATAAAATATCTTGCATTAAAAATAACTGGTTAAGGACACAACAATGAAAGACAACTATAGACCAGTTTCCCTGATGAACATAGATACAATTCTCAAATCAATTCTTGGAAATTGAATTCAAGAACAAATAAGATTAAGCAGTTTGACCAAGTGAGTCTCATTCCAGGAATGCAAGGTTGGTTCAATATACACAATAAGCACGTAACCTAAAGAGAGAGAGCCCACATGATGGTCTCAGGTGATGCATAAAAAAGCATTCAACAGAGTTCAACCTACTTCGTGGTAAAAGCCCTGAAGAAACCAAGAATAGCAGGAACACACCTCAATAGAATAAAGGCTATAGATGACAAACCCATGGCCAGAATTATACAAAATGAGGGGAAATGGACCATTTTCTCTCCAATCTGGAAAGAGACAGGATGTCCACTCTCTCCACATCTATTTAATATTGTGCTTGAAGTCTTGGTGAGATCCAGAAGACAAGAGAAAGAAACAAAAGGGATGTAAATGGGAAAAGAGGAGTCATATTATTCCCATCTCCAGATAACATGACCCTAAAGATTCCATGGGAGAACTCTTAGGACTGACAACACTTTCCGAAAAGTAGGATACAAAACTAGCATACAAAAGTGAGCAGCTTTCCTAAATGCCAAGGATGAACTCAAAGTGGAAGAAGTCAGGATGGGGTGAGGGGGGGGTCTCATTCTCAAGAACTTAAAAACAAATCTAGACATAAACCTAACTCAGGAAGTGAAAGGCACCTACCAGCTAAAGTAGGACACTAAAGAAAGAAATTGAAGTTTCTAGAATACGGAAAGGCCTCCTGTGCTCATGGATAGACAGAATTAATGCTGTACTCTTATTGACCCCAGAAGCAGGTCATTCAACCCCTTTGAGTCTCTGCCTTTCATTCTAAATGGAGACAATGGTCACTCAGGGGTGGCTCCCATGTTTATTGGAAGAGAAAATCTGGGAAGGTGTTGAGTCCCACTGTGTCTGGCATAGAGCAAGTGCTGAGTGAAGGGCATCAGGTGGTGGTGGGGGGCGGCTGGGTGGAGAGGAAGGCGATCCAGACAGGCATGACAAGTGCAAAACCTGAAGGACAGGCCAGAATGACGGATTTGGGCAGCAGATGGCTCTATCGGGCTAGTGCCCAGAGGACAGCCAATCCTAACCTAGTCTGGGTCATAGCCCAAGCTGGGAAAATCCATAATTTTAAAAATGTGCATACTCACCCAATTCACACCTGGATCCAGAAAGGTCATGGACCACAGCTTCTCCATCCTGACACCAACAGCATCTGTTGTGGGAGATGGTCTGCTCACTTTAAGGGTTGTAGAAGCACCCTGGCACCGATAACTGCCAAGGACATGTCCTGCCTGAGTGGTGACACCAGAATGCCTCTAGGCACTGTCAAGCACCTCCTGAGACTATAATGGCCTTCTGTGAACCAGCTCCCTAAGTCACCTCCAGATTTCAGAGGGCCGGTTGGCCTGAACCATTCACCTCTCCCCTCCCTTCCTAGAACACTGGCTTAGAACAGCCTGTGGAGGAGAAAGCACACTGGACAAGGAGTCGACATTTAGAAACTGTCCTGACTGGCTGGCAGCTCAGAATTCACTAACTATCCAAGTGTCTGTCCGTCTCTCCTGGGGCATGGATTGGGGTAGCCAGAAGGCATGATGCCCTGTGTCCCACTCCCCTCATGCAGATCTGCTATCTACAGGCTTCAGTGTATCCATGGTCTCTTCTCTGAGGCCATAGTCTCCTCCAGCTGACCCCAGGCCAGGAGGTGGGTGAAGGGGGAGCTGAAGGCACCTGCTTCTCAGAGCCATACCTGGCCAGTGGGCAAGGAGGTGAGGTCAGATACATGCTCACTCCCACTCAACACTGGCCTCTATCTCGCTGGTGGGTCCCACTGTACCTCACTGTTTGTTCTCTCCTAACCCCACGTCTCTAAGCTCCATCCAAGATGACCCACATGACGGAAGTGCCAGGGTGGGATCCATGACACTGAATCTTACATAGTCCCCAGGTGGGTCCAGTGATCAGCTAGGTCTGGGAGCAGCCAATGTAAGTCTGGTTTCTTACCAGCTCTGTTATTTCTAGAAACTTGATCTGACTCAGGATGGGTCTGTATGAGCTACAGCAAACCAGGCTGGTACCCACTTCATATTCTCCCTCAGGCATACTAGCTGCTAATTTCAAACCCATTGTATTGCAAGACACACAAGGAACCCTGGGCCTTAGGTTGAGGTCCCCAGAATCTTGCATCCTGAAATTTTAATATGACCCAGAGCCCTTTGGGTCTCCAGGAGTGCTTACCCAAGGTGGAGTTAAAATTTGTACACAGGGGACCATACCCAGGCAGTATTCCTGAATACCCCAGGACCAGTTTATGCTGACTGTCAAGAGATGGTGGCATAGGAAGGGACACTTGCTTTGTTCTGCCCTTTTCTTTGGATAATTCCCAACCAGTCTCCCAGAAGTCATGGAGGCTGACTGTCATCTACAGCATGGTGCCCGTCATGCTGTGGGCATGGGGTTTCTTTCCCTTTTGTCTTTCTTTTTTCTTGTGATGGGTCTCTCACATGCTAGGCAAGCATTCCACCACTGAGTGACAGCCCCAGCCCTCTTTTTTATTTCCTATTTTGAGAAATGGTCTGTGTAGCTCAGGCAGGTCTTGAACTTGTGAACCCAAGACCCCAGCATCCAGAGCAGTGGGAGGTGATAGGCTTGCACCCCCAGGCTGACCTATCACCTCTGTGGGTCATGGCCCAGTGGCCCTGGCAAACAGGAGCCCTGGAGAGAGTGCTTTCTGGAACCACTGCAGCCACACTTATGGTCCCCAGCCCCTGCATATGCAGAAGGCTGGGGAAGCTGTTTGGCTGAACCACACTGTCTTCCCTCCCCCACAGTACAGACACTGGTGACAACAGGAGAAGGAAGTGGAGCTTGAGATCCACTTCAGTGACACCTTGATGGACCTATATATCACCCAGTATAAATGGAGCTACTCTGAGGAGTATCGACAGTGGGCAAACAGCAGTGCACGTGTGGATGGCTGGCTCGTTCATCAGATCCCCACTGCTACCCAGATATAGGACCATTGTGGTCCCCAAGTCATGCTCCAGCCAAGCACTGTCCCCACCACTGGTTTAGAGATCAGATCTGATAGTCTGTCCCCTTCTGTCTTGCATGTGAACAGGATAGGTGAGGACAACAGGACAGTCTCGATGGCTAAGAGGGATCCTGGTTGGAGCTGGGGTAGGGGTGTTGGACAGGTCAGGGCCATCCATGGTAATTACAGAGGATAAGATCTAGATGGGTCCAAGACAGATGGCTGTGGAGAAGGCAGCTCTGCTCTTGAGAGCCCAGGGCTGGAGACTGGGTACCAGCTGGACAGTGAAGATGCAGCTGGCGTGACACCAGTGAGTGTGTGACTCAGGGGAGGATTCGAGGCAGGCAGAGGATGGAAACATGAGGAGCTTGGGCAGCAACGAGAGACAGGGGAGCCCTGTCACACATTCTTCTATTCACCCCCTTTTAGTCTTTCCCTCTCCTCTCTTTCTTCTTTCGTCCTCTCTTTCTGACTCCCTCTCTCTTTTACCTGTTTGTCGGCTTATGTGTCTGTTTCTTTTTTCTCTCTACTTCCTGCCTCTGTTCAACACACTCATGCCTTCTTTCCTGTTTCCTTCCTCCTTCAAACCTTCTGCCCCACCCTCCCTCTCCCCCTATCCCCACACCCGCCTGATCTTCCCTGTTGTCCCTCTGACTTGCCTCCGTTCCCTCTTCTCTCCGCCCCTCTCTTTCACACCTCTAGAGCCCTGTGCAGCATGGGTGTGTTTTACACTGAGGATGTTGACTGGCACTCTTTTAGGACATCTGCCTCTGTAGCACTGTCCTCACTTGGGAGGGAGAGAGGGAGGGAGGGAGAGAAGGAAGGAGGGAGGAAGGGAGGAAGGAAACCTAATTGTCCATACCTGTGGGCAGAATAAATGCTCAATTCTGGGTTGGGAAACATGGATTTCCTGGTTTGTATTTTTGCTGCTTCCCACATCGGCCCTAAGAGGAACATCGTCTCAGCCCCTGCACCACACCCAAGATCTACCAAATCGTGTTCCACGCTAACAAGTGGGTCATTTCACACTTGCCTAAGTCTCAGTTCTCGCCTCTGGAAAGTAAAGGTGAGAAAGTCCTTAGACTTCGTCATAGTCCTGGTGCCGACTGCGGTGGGAGAATGGACTACTAGATTCAAACTCTCAGGCACTGTGTATGTAAGAAACAAGCAGAGTCTTCATTGGTGGCTGGAGGTTTATGAGGCAAGGACTGTGTCAGCCTCCTTCCTTCCCAGTTAGGTCCTCTCTGCTTCTCCACACCAAGTTCCAGATCCCTAAATCCAGCCCTTCTCCTGCTTCCACCTCCCCCCCCTCCTCCCTCCGCAGAGCACCACTGCCCAGATGTTTGTTTCTGTGGCTTGGACTCACACAGCATGGGTCTGTCTGGAACAGGGTGGGTGAGAACTACTGGGTTGTGAAGGTGGGACCACTTCAGACAGCCTGGTGTTGTCCACATGTAGATTTTTGTCTCGCTTCAAATCATTGTTTGATACAGACCTCTTGATCAAACACATCCCTGAGCAGGGAGATGTGGGGACCAGAGAGAGGAATTGACATTTTTTTCTCTCCACCAAAGCCAGCCTGCGTTCTAAACCGCCTCTTCTATGGGCCCCCTGTGGGGATCACATCCAATTACAGCTGGACCTCAAAGTCCAGCGTCTGCTGTCACAGCCTGCACGGCTCTGGAGGCCCCCACAGGAGTGAGTCGGCATCCACGGATGTTTGCCACATACCGGGTGTGCACTGGGCACTTTACAAACATTTTTATGGGGTGACTGGGGGATGGCATGCAGCATGTGGTTAATATATTTCCTGAGATGAAAAACTCCAGCCACTGTAGCCTCTTCCTTCGGCTTAATAAAAACTGCATTGAACGAGAGGGTCAGGTGTTTTCTGCCCATGCTGAGGGTGGCCCACAGACAAAATGTGACCAAGGAAACTGGCAGATTCCACCACAGAGCAGAGTGTCCAGGGGACGTGTGTGCACATCGGGCTTGTGTGGACATAGAAGTAGGAACGTGCTGATTGCAAACCCTCTCTGATTTTAGAAGCATTACAATAGGGGTCGGGTCTGAGGATGTGACTTGGTGTGACTTGGTGCAGAGAATGTGCTTCAGTCAAGCATGAAGCTCTGGGCTCCATCTAGAGCATCGCACAAACTGGGTTAGGAGGTGAATACCTGCAACCCCAGCACTCAAAAGGCGGAGGCAGGAGGATCGGAAGTTCAAGGTCATTCTTGGCTATAAAGTGAGTTCAAGGTCAGTTTGGTCTACATGAGACCCTGATTCAGAGACCCGCCTCCTCCCCAAAACAAAAACAAACAAACAAACAAACAAACAAACAAACAAAAACGAGATGGGGGATAACATGTCTGAGAATTAATGATATAAGGAAGTTTTTGCCAGGGAGAGGCGGCACACACCTTTAATCCCAGCACTTGGGAGGCAGAGGCAGGCAGATTTCTGTGAGCTAGAGACCAACCTGGTCTACAAAGCGAGTTCCAGGACAACTAGGACTGTTTGTTACAGGGAGAAACCTCCTTTCCAAAAGCCAAACGCCAACAAACAAAAGAAACAACAATAAAAAGATACAAAGGATATGAGGAAGTTTCCATTTCAGATGAAAAACTTGGGACTCAGAGGGACAAAATTACTTATTCAAGGTCACATAGCAGAATTACAGCTCTGCTCTCTCAGGGTCATGTTGCCTATAGATTCACACAGAAGGAGCTGCAATGACAGCTGTAGAGGTTTAGAAGGAGCGGCAGCCTCCATGGCCTTCCCACCAGACTGCACCCCATCCTCAAATAGAAGTGGTCACTGTTATTGACGTCCATGACAGTCAGTGTCTGGCTTCTGATGCCAGTGGGAAACGTATCAAAGGCCTGCCACACTTCTTTGGTTGGTTGGTTGGTTGGTTGGTTGGTTGGTTGGTTGGTTGGTTGGTTGGTTGGTTTCTCTGTGTAGCTTTGGAGCCTGTCTTGGAACTTGCTTTGTAGACCAGGCTGGCCTCAAACTCACAGAGATCCACCTGCCTCTGCCTCCTGAGTGTTGGGATTAAAGGTGTGCGCCACCACCACCCAGCCTGCCACACTTCTTGTCAACCTGAAAGACCATCCTGGTTCACAGACTTGGGTCTGTTTGCAAATATTCCCAGGTTTTGGTTTTTCTTTTTCCATTTTCATTTGTGTGTAGTGATCATGTGTGTGTATTCATGTTTGCATGGTATGTGAACGGGTCGTGTAGGGCTGTGTGTGTGTGTGTGTGTGTGTGTGTGTGTGTGTGTGTGTGTGTGTGTGTATGTACATTTGAAAGCCTGAGGCTGATGTTGGGGAGTGCCCTCCATTGCTTCTCCACCTTATTCACTAAAGCAGGGTCACTCGGTCAAACCCAGCTTGCCAATATGGCTAATGTTGCTGGCAAGCTTGCTCTGAGGATCCCTGACTCTTCCCTCCGATTCTGGAATTACAGGTGGCCCATCACACCCACCTGGCATTGACATGGGTTCGGAACTCTGGTCCTTATATTTGTGCAGCAGATGTTTTAACCCCTGTGTCATCTCCTCAGCCCCTTCCCCAGGTGTTAGAAGACACTCTACAGGGCTTTACCATGGTGCTAGCGCACCACTTTGAAACAATCAGACACATGCAATGGCCTGTGTGGAAGAGCCTCCCACTTGCCATGTAGGTCTAGTGTGTGTCACTCCCTCAGAGAGTGTGGTGAGGTCTCAGTTAGTTGGTTGTCTGTCTAGTGTGTCGCCATGTCTCACCCTCAGTGTGGCATCAGTGTTAACTGAACTGATATTGGCCCTTTGTTGGCTTGTCTGTGATCTGTCTTCCTCCACTCAAATGCCAGCCTATGGAAATGTTAGCCTATGGGAATGCCAGCCTGTGCAATGTTAGCCTATGGGAATGCCAGCCCATGGGGATGTTAGCCTATGGGAATGCCAGCCTGTGCAATGTTAGCCTATGGGAATGCTAACCTATAGGAGCACCAGCCTGTGGAGCAGAGATTAGATCTTCATTGTCTGCACTGAGTCCCAATGACCAGAAGAGCCTGATACACATCAGTGTTACATCAATGAATCAATGAGGGTGGATATATGAATAGATGGGTGGATTATAGAAGGATGGATAGGTAGATGGGTTGGTGGATGGACAGATGAGTATATGGATTGAAGGACAGATGAGTGGATGGATGGACTTTAGACAGCTGGAGAGCTTGGAAAGACATCACTTTTCAATCCTAGACTGTGAGCCCCCAAAGGAAGGTCACCTATGAAAACACAACCAGTTTGAAACATCACTGCCATGAGAACAGGGGCAGGGAAGTTCTCATCACAAAAGAAGAAACTTAGGAAATAAGCAGAAATGCCCAGTACATAGTCATGTGGGTCTCCCTGATCTTTCAGGTGGATAAGAACACGAGAAAATGAATCATGGTAACATACCCTCTCACACACCTTTCCTTGCTCTGTGTGCCTACCTGTGGTAACCCTCAAAAGTCCAGGAGGCGGAATTTGGCCTTCTGCCCATGTCTCTCACCAGCTCGAGGACAGATAGCCCTGGATTGCTTGCCCCTTGCTTCTCTTCTCCTCAGGGACCAGTAAGCATGTAAATTATAGAAAAGCTTCCCATCTTTGAGGTGGATGTAGTCTTGGGCCAGGGAGGATGGCTTGGTGAGGGAGGGGATCCCCAGGGCTCAGTCTATAACCAAGATCAGGGCTCAGGCTACAACAAGGATCAGGGCTCATGCTGAAAGCTGAGGCTACAACCAGGATCAGGGCTCAGGCTGTAACCAGGATCATGGCTCAGGCTGTAACCAGGGTCAGGGCTCAGGCTACAAACAGGATAAGGGCTCAGTCTATAGCCAGGGTCAGGACTCAGTCTATAACCAGGATGGGGGTTCAGACTGCAACAAGGGCTGGGGCTTGCTGTGGAGCCAGGATGAGTGCTACACAACTAGCCACTTACCAGACTCTGGATGCTGGAGGCTCACAATATGGACTATGTGTACTGAGCACTGACTTTGCCTCCCCCTGGTCCAGGTCCCCTGTCCTGCCTCTGCTTTCCCAGGAGGAGCATCCTTGCCTGGCCTGGCCCTCTGGTTGTGCTGGGTGTGGCCTTGGGCACCTGGGCTCCAACTCCACACCCTGTGCTTGCTTCCTTCCTGCTCCCTCCCTCTGCTACCAGCTGCCGGCTCCGTCTGCTCGCTCCTCTCGTCTCCCCCTCTCTGCCTTAGAGACAGCTATAAGTCTCCCGTGAAATATATACAGTGTAAATATATAAAAAGCTTGTGCCTGCCTGCTGCTTATGTATTCATGAAATAGTAAATAAATTTTATGGGATAATTTGAAGGCTGCCAGGGAGCCGGGAGATGAAAACGAAGGCCTAATGAGATGGAATATCGGGGCGGCACACGCGATCGATCGACTGCTGCAGGCTCGGCCGGGAGAAGTCTGGCTCCAGGGGCCCAGGGCCACAGGACAAGGTGCTCCAAGGGGCTTCAGGGGTCATAAACTACAGTGGCTGCAGAGGGAAGCCAGGGAAACCCAGCAGAGATGCTGCAGGCTGAGTTCTTTCTCTCACTCTGCCAGGGATGCGCTGTGAACCAGCCGAGTGCCTTCTGTATGCCTCAGTTTCTCCTCATGTCTGGTGAGAGCCTGGACAATCTCCTCAGAAGCTCGGGCCCTGTACTTATGTAATGACATAATGACATACCTACTGAATTTTTAGCGTTCTCTCCACCACACTTCCACACGGTCTTAGCAGTCTAGTTTATTCACTTAAGGTTTGTTTTTCCTGCTTCTCACTAACGATTGACTGTTTAGATAAACAAGGGAATGAATGGATGGATAAGCAAAAAAAAAAAAAAAATACAATTCTGCTTACTCTTCTCTCTCTCTCTCACCCCCCCCCCACATACACACACACATCCCACCCTTTGCATCACCACCTTGGCAGAACCTGCTATAGACTCTGTCAGTCTGTTAGGGCCATGGCTCCCTAGAGGTCATTTCCCCACAGCCACTAGAGGGCTCCAGTTAAACTAATGAATCATGCCGTGTCTCTCTTGGTCTATCCTGTCTCTGAGTCCTTTCCATGTCTCTTCTGCCCCCCCCCCCATTTCCATCCCTCCACCCACTATTCTTTGCTTCCCCTCCTTCAATGTGGTCAGCCAGTGGGCAGCCTTGATGTTCCAGGATTGCACCCCAGGGCCTTTGCACTGGCTGTTCCCTTCTTCATATCAGACTCCACCCACTTTCTAGGCATCCCCCAAATCCTGCTGAGCTGCATGGCCATCCTAAGCCCTGTATATAAAAACCCAGGTGTCTACTTCCTCCTCACCAGCCCCTGCATCCTACTTACCCCCACCAGCCCTCCATGTGGGACCCAGGGGAACAGAGGTTTTGGGGGTGTTCACTGCAGACTCCCTGGTTCCCAGAACCCTGTGTAGCATGCAGTAGACACTGTCAGTAATGGTGAGTGAATGAATGACTAAGGGATCTTCCAAAACTGCTTTCATCATATTTTTAAAGCTTAATTAATTAGTAATTAATTAATTGTGCTGGGAATAGGTCCCAGAGCCTTACATACTCTAGGCCTTCCATATGCCAGGCCCTATACATGACAGGCACACACTCTACCGCTGAGCTCCACCCACAACCCTCCTTTCGATATTGGTTTGGGGTGTGCTCTCACTAAGATGCTTGGGTTGCCCTTGAACTCTCTCTGTCACTCAAGCAGGCACCTTGCGATGGGTCACAAGAGTGGAACAGGCCAGCCTGGGGCCTGGAACTAAAAGAAAGGCCCACAGTAAAGAAGGCAGCCACTGGAAAGACCTCAGAGGACAAACTCACCATGCAGTCAGGTCACTGCCTTGAAGAAGGAACGGCTGGTTTTTCCAGGGGCACCTCCAAAGCTCTCCTCGGGGTCTGTGAGATTGTCAGGAAGTCTATCTTGGAGCTGACTTCAATTTCACATGCTGCAGTTTCAGTTCTATCTTGTTCTCAGACAGAGCGTTTGGAATAACCCTCACACCTGAAACCCGGAGTAGATGGCACCTGAAATCTGAGGTCTTTCTTAGGCTGCTAGAACCAGATTCATAGCCTGGTTCTGTCACTTGCTTGATCTCTGAGCTTCAGGCGTATCAGTAAGCAAACAGAGAGGGCCACACCTAAGTAAACAGCAGGCAAGCAATAAAGAAGTAAAACTGTGAGCTCCAGGCCAGGCTCAGTAAACACCCCATCACAGTAGCTAGAATCGTGTGGTCAAGTGACTACAGGACCCACTGTTGCTCATCCACTCCAGAGCCCCGGGATCCCTAAGGAGCACACAGTTAATTGGGAATGGGTTTTCCTCGTGTGAGCAAAGATGAATACACCCTATGTTAGCCATCCTGGCCTGAAGCAGGTGCCACTTGCCAACTGGCTTTCTCCACCTTCCCCAAATACCTCTTTCACTTGCCTATTTTTCCTCGCTCACCCCCCCACCCTTGATGCCCTCTCTGCCACAGCAGCAACTGACCTTCTCTGTCCTGCATTGCATACCAGAGCTGAGTTCTGTTGGTTGCCTCGCACGAAGGTCCCAGCAAGCCGTTAACTCTTTCCCTCCCACCCACCTGGAGCAGGCAGAAGCTGCAGCAGAGTCACCAACTCCAAAGAGGCAAATCCCCAGTCTGCTCCCCTCCCCTCCCCTCCCTTTTCCTGTCTCTTTCTCCTTCTATGAGGAAGAACCTGGGGTTCCCTGTCCTACTTCTCCTCCCCCACCCTCTGTAGGAATACCCACCCAGGAACAGAGTAGGTGTTAAAAGCTACAAACCAAAAGTTGTGGGAGTCCTGGGTCACCCACATGTTTGCCGTGTGACCTTAGCAAATGGCTGGAGCTCCCAGAGCCTGTCACACTACCTGTGAACTGGGCATCAATAGGCTCTACCTCATCCCAGACCATCCATGAGACAGGAAAGTGCTTTCTTTCTTCTCTTTCCCCCAAACCAGTCTTTACACCTCTACCTCCTGACAGGGTGAAAGAGAGCCAGTTTGTGTCAGCTTAGCTTGCAAACTCGAGACCCTGTGTGGCCAGCATTGCCACCAGTTGCTCCTGCCAGCTGCAAGGCCCAGGCCTCCTGGCACGGGTGCCCTGGGGGCTCTGGAGACAGACAAACCCCATTCTCTTCTAGAAGCCACTTGGGAGAGAGCTAGTTAAGTCATCCACACTGAAGCATTGTCTGAACACCTACTGTGTACCAAGCATCTTGCTGATAACAAATCCAGGCTTGGGGGAGATGTTGCAGCATTAAAGCTCTTACCAAATATGATGAGAACCTGAGTTCAAATCCCCAGAAGCCACGTGGGTGTGACAGCCTACCTGAAATTCCATCCTGGGAATGTGGAGACAGAGGATCCCAGAGCAAGATGGCCAGCAAGGCCAAACTCTGTGAGTGAGAGACTCTGCCTTGGTGAATAAGGAGGAACAATGAAGGATGTAGCCACACACACATGAAAATACAAACGGAAAATAAGTCAAACAATGGTGGTTCATCCAACTACCACCAAATGAGCTGCTGGATTGTAGGTAGCCTCAGGTTCAGTATCTTGTAGACTCAACTAACACCACATGGAAAGTCTGGGGGTGCAGTGTGCCTCCCCAGCATGCCCTGGGCAAACAAACAAATGAACAAACAAATAAAATTAATCACACCATCCTCGATCCACATGGGCCCTTCCCTTGTGCTTATTCCCCAAATAATAGAGTGCAGCTGCCCCTACGAAGACACACTGAGGTAAGTCACCTTGAGGTGATTGAAATAAGAGGACATACAAAGGATTCTATTGTGGCACTATGTACTCTTAGGCAAGATTTGACATCCATGGACCTTGACATCCAGAGGGGGCCCTGGTACCAACCCCCTGTGATTTAGATACAGCTGTGACAGACAGGTGGGGGTCAGAAATCTCCTCTTGTGTGTAGGAGACAAGGGTAGAGCTGACTGAACAATATAAGAGTCACGTGAAACCGAAGGAAGCTAGTTGAGCATTGTATTGGAGGGGGCAGCATATGCAATGGGTGTTGAACAAGCAAGGGTGTTTGAGCAGAGCCTCGGAGGAGGTGGCAGCCTGGAAGAAGACAGTCAGGTAGGAAATGGTGGCCACAAAAACTCAGAATCTAGAAACAGCAAGGAAGGGCTCCTGGAGTTGTGTAAAGGCTTAAGAGCAGAGTGAGTGGAGACAGTAGGATTCAGCCCACAGCCTACAGACTAAGGCCTCCTGCAAAGAACCCTGAAGGAGGGCTGGAGAGATGGCTCAGAGGTCAAGAGCACTGACTGCTCTCCCAGAGGTCCTGAGTTCAATTCCCAGCAACCACATGGTGGCTCACAACCATCCGTTATGAGATCTGGTTCCCTCTTCTGGTGTGCAGATATACATGGAAGCAGAATGTTGTATACATAATAAATAAATAAAATCTTTAAAAAAAAAAAAAACCCTGAAGGAGCAGGGAGGCTTCTGGCTTGGCATCCTCAAAGCCCCAAAGCCCATGTTATCTGTCTGTCTGACCTGCTGAGTCGGGAAAACCATGAGTTCAAGGCCAGCCTGGGATACACAGCAAGACCCTGTCAAGAAGGGGGAGGAGGAATAAGAAAAGGAAGGGGAGGAAGAGGAAGAAAGGAAATAGGCATTTTAACACTTCCTGGTGAGGGTTTTTTTTTTTTTTTTTTTTTTTTGAGCTGTGTCTGTGTGTAAAACAGCCAGATTGGTTGTTACTTCTGTGGCCTGGGGACTGACAGGGAAGGAGAACCGAGGAGAGGGGAGATCTTCCAGGGAGATGGAAACATTCTAAATTATTCTAGGGGTTTGGTTGCTCAAGATTAGGCATTTGTTGAAACTCAAAAAACAGTCCTCTTTAGGGCTGTGCTTTAAGCTGTGTGCTAACCAGACATGGCTTCTGTGAGGGAGGGACAGGTTGAAGGGCTTGGCAAGGCAGGATGGAGGGAGATCTGCAGACACCTTCAGTGGCATCGAAACACATGGACTGATTGGACAGACAACAGTGTGATGGCCAAGTGCCTCGGGCTGTGAGCTGCTGTATCTAAGGCTCTTGTGCCTTCATGTCAGACCCATTGCTGTAAATCTGTAGACTGTCAGAGAGACCCAGCTCGAAAGGTTGACAGCAGAATTATAACCCAGAAGGGATGCACACCACCAAATCATCCAATGTCAATATTCATATTTTCTTTCATTCTTTTACATGACTGCATAGTATTCCATTGGGTGGAAAAACCAGTGTTTCTTAGCCTGGATCCTCTATGGACAGGAACATGGGACTTTTCTACTATGGTGAAACATTTTGGTTGTGTCATTGTTTTAAAGACAGTGAAACAGAACAGAACCCTTCTGGATGGATGAGTGGAGCAGGAGGGGGCTTCTCTCATCACTACCCACAAAGCATCATTAAGTCCTGTGCTTCCCCACTCCAGCTTTTATTAAATTATCCCAATTTGTCCTTTCAAATAGATGTCTTTTCTTAAGTAGTGATTTACCACAATTAAGCCCCCCAAAATTAAATTAAATGAATTATGCCTCTCAGGTTGGATGTCTGCAGGACCTGAGGTTGGATGCAGCAAGGGTCTAGATGCTATTAAAAGCGAAGGCAGGGGGACTGTGTGCTGGGTTAGAAGGGAAAATTCATGGCTCCACTGATACGCCATGATAAATAATTATGAGTTATTAATTTTAAATTACATCTTTAATGCGATGCATGATTTTAATTCCCCTTACAGTATTAATATCGGACTGGCTTTGATTAATTTAAGGCAGAACAGAAAGGTGCCAATTAGGGAAGCTGGTTGAGAGCTTGGAGGTGTTTGGAGCTGTCTCCTGGTACCCCTTGCTGGGGGCCCAAGGTCACCGCTCAAGGGAATCTGCAGATCGTCCCCAGCAACCCAGGCTGGGCCATGTCAAAAAGAATGGGAGATGGATGTTAACCCTTGGTGTATCTTCAGTGGCAGATGGAGAGAGTGGAGGCCTGATTTGGCGACAGCCAGAGGAGCAATGACAGCCAGAGGAACGCTACATGGTGGTTGAGTGGTTCCTTCAATGTGCGTCCAAAGGAAATCGGACTGCTGTTCCTAGTATGATAGTTTGAATGCCCTTTTATCAGATAAGCTTGGTTTACATTCAGGAAAAAGGAAGAAGACAAAAACCAAGGGATGGGTACTGAGATAGGGCCTCACTCTGTAGCCTAGCCCAAGCTGGCCTCAAACTTGTAGTGATCTTCCATGATCCACTTTAAAAAGAAATCCATGTGGGGTGTGATGGTCCATACTTGGGAGACTGAGGCAGGAGGATTGCAAAGATAAGATCAGCCTGGATTACAGAGTGAGATTGAGGAGGGAGTGAGGGAGGAGGGATAGAAGGAGGGAGGGAGGAAGGAAGAGGAGAACAGGAGACTGAAACCCATGATTTCACAGCCAGGACTTCTTAGACTGAGGGCAAATTTAAGTTGAAAGACGAGACAAAGGGGCTGGAGAGATGGTTCAGTGGTTAAGAGTGCTGGCTGCTTCTTCCAGAGGACCTGGGTTCAATTCCCAGTGACCACATGGCAGCTCACAACTGTCTGTAACTCCTGTTCCAGGGGACCCGACACCCTCACAGAGACATGCATGTGGGCAAAACACCAATGCACATAAAATATATCTTAAAAGAGAGAGAGAAAAAATAAAGGATAACATAAACCCTCACCATCTTGCAAGAGAAAACATGATAGAAATTCCAGGCAATGGAAGCAGGAGACTCTCCAGTGAATGTCATTCCAGCCCCAGGTGACAGAGTAGCATCAATGAGTCCATGGTCTCCAGCAGAGACAGGGCAGCTCACGGTCACAAGCTCATGGTGGCAAGAGCCTCTGGCCACCTGCCATTGAGGCCTCATTTTAGGTCAACGTCCAAACCAGTCAAGACCTGCTTTCATGGACAGCATAGCTTGGGTTAAAGTTATTAATTCAATGTTTAAGGGTGATTCTGGGGGCCTGTGAAAATAGTCTAGGGTTTAGGTGTTTGCTGAGCAAGTTTGAGGACATGAGTTTAAATTCTCAGTACCCACGAAATAAACACGTCTGGAGACGTACTTCATAATGGCAGAGCCACAGAGGCCGAGGCAGGAGGCTTTTCGGGCTCGATGGTCAGCCAGCCAGGTAGCATCAGTGAGCTCCAGATTCTGTGAGAGATCTTGCCTCAAAAACTAAAGGAAGTTGAGGACGATATCAGACATCGACCTCTGGCCTCCACCCATACACACGCACACACATGAACAAGCATGAAAAAATTCATTTCAAGTGTAACAATGATACATCATGGGAGGTAGCATGTGGCTGGAACAAGGCTGCTGGCTGCGATGTCCCCACACAGGAACCACAGTGGGAAAGATCCGATGGCTGTCTCTCCAACAGCACTCACTGGACAGACATCCCAGACAGAGCTCAGCATTCATGAAGCTCACTATGACCAAGGCATGATGGGAATGCTACCATGAGAATTACCACTGCTGAGTGACAGATGAGGCTTATGTTGGAAGCGAGGCCCATCCAGGACTTGTGTTTCTTAAAATAAGTTTGCAGAGTCTAAAAAACTGCCATAATTGGAACAGGAACCTGAGGGTGACAGTGGAGAGGAGGATCAGGAAGGAGAGGGACCAGGGCGAAGATGAAGAAGGGAAGGGGTCTGGATTCGAATGGCAGCATGCAGGAGGGTGAGGCAGGAAGAGGTCCAGACTGCAGAGTGAGACCCTATCTCAAAACGAAACAAAACGGAAGTAAAGGGAAAGGAAACAGTAGGGCTAATCAACACCAGCACCATGTTCCATTTCGGACCTTCCTTGCACAGACGTCTAATTCCTGAAACAGCGCATGTGAGCTGGTGTCCTCCTGGGCCCTGATGCAAAGTGAGATTCAGAGAGATAACAGCAACTTGTTTGAGGTCCCTCAGCAAATGGGACTGTGGAACTGGTCTTTTGTAGTCTGAGATTCAGGGGTGCAGGGAGGTTTAGCATCAGGCCCAAGACCACACAGCTATCAAACAGACTGAAGGAGGTGAGCTGGGCTGCCACTCTGGGGCCATAGCTCAGTGTGCTGGTTCTCGGGCATTCTGGGTAGGAACAGCTGTGTCACTGTTAACGGGGAGGGAGAGGAGGGGGCAAGCAGAGAGGAAGTGTGAGCACTCCATGGGGCGAGGCCTCCCTGACCCTGGCTCTGCCCAGCCTCAGAACTGGGGCTTCTGAAAAGCCTGCCATAAGAAGAGACAATCAGGAAAGGCCCCTGGGGTGGATTAAAAAGGCAGGATCTGCTGGTTTGTGGCCAAAGCTTGCTCCTCTAGAGGAATTAAAAATGGATTCTAATTCCAAGTTAAAGAAGGGCCAGGAAGGCCAGCTCCCCGAGATAAGCCAGCCAGCAGGTGCAAGCTCCCTGTGTCCCTCAATGCCCGGGTCACAGACACCACCAGCCCTCAGCTTACTCCCTAAGCCAGGGTTCAAGACTAACTGCTGCAGAGAACTGTCTTATACCAAATCTCATTGTAGCTGTGAAAGATGACAAAGACCCATGAGGAGACTTGCTCACCAACTGAGGGAAGCCAGCCAGAGTCAGGGCTGAACCCAGATTCTAGGTTGGCACAGCTGGCTCTTGGCCCTTCACCAGCCTGTCTGCAGTGAGCTTTTTGTATGTCAGTAAGCTGCTGGCTTCCTCCTTCTTTGCAAAATCAGGGGCTTAGGGCAACATCTACTTCACATCCATTACACCTCCAGACTCAAGCAGGCAACTGCAGCATGGTACACAGTGTGATTTTGTAGAATAAGTGAGAAGAAAGGATGAAGGAGGGGCAGAGTGGGAAGAAAGGAGGGAAGATATATTGATAGATGAATGAATTCAAGGAGAGATGGATGAGTGGAAGGAAAGAAAAGAAACATAGTAGGTGGATGGGTAGATTAATGGATGGGTAGGTGGATGGATGGTGGGTGGGTAGATAGATAAATGAGTGAATAGGTAGATGGATAGTGGATGGGTAGACAGATGGGTAAGTGGATGGTTAGATGGGTGGCTGGTAGGTAGATGGATGGATATTGGATAAGTGGATGGATAGAAAATAAGTATGAGACTAGATGGAGAAAATCTCCCAACATTCTGGTGTCAGGAGTGGGATTGTCACTGATCCAGGGGGACTGTGACCAGATGGAGAAAATCTTCCAACATAGGTAGTAGATGGGTTGATACAATAATGGATGGATACATGGATGGATGTTGGGTGGGTAAATATAGATGGATGGGTAAATGAAAGGGTGAATGGATAGGTGGATAGATGGATGGATAAGTGGATGGACAGATGGATAGGTGGATAGTAGATTGGATGGATGGATGGATGGATGGATGGATGGATGGATGGATGGATGGCAAGAAGGATGGATGGGTGAATCGTGACTGGGTGGGAGGGTGAGTAGATGGATGGATAGAAGAGTAGATGGATGAGTGGATGGATGGATGGATGGATGGATGGATGGATGGATGGATGGATGGAAGACATATTAATCAAGCCCCACATTCCCTTGCTCGGACATTGCCTGTGTGCTCAGAATAAATGGTGATGTGTGCAGAGGGAAGATGCTGAGAAATGGCTCAGAGGTAGGGGTGGGCATATGTGATGGCCTCTCATCACTGTGAGGGATGGGACACTGATGGGTCTTGGAAGAGAACAGGCAGACACTCCCAGCTTCTGGACAGAGTCTGAGATGCAGCATACAACAATAGACAGGTCAGTTCATTTCTTATTGATATCCTCAGATGGTTCCGCCTCCCTCACGGGACTCATTATGTCTCTGCTTAGGCTGATCTGGTGACAGTGTCAGGATCCCTGTCATCACAGCAGGCTGAGTAACAACACAGATGCCATCAGCCTCCACACTGTGCTTAGTTCTTAGCTTTGGATAATTTGCCTGCTGTGTGACCTTGAATAACTGTCTCACTCTCTCTGAGCTCAAACTCCAGTCCGTCCCTTGGGGAAAACTACATAAGCACCACCTTGCAAGAGATGGTGCTGGCCAAGTAAACTGGGCTCATGGGTGCTTAACATAGTACCCAACATGTGGTCGACACAAACTAGGCAGTAGAAGCTTTTTGTGACCAGTAGCCCTTCAGCCATGTGTAGCAACATGGAAAAAGAGAACAGATTGCTGGAAACGATGGAGTTGTAAATGACCACATGGGAACTGGGAAAGATGTCTCAGTAAACATGAGAACTTGAGTTCAAATCCCCAGAATCCAAAGTAGTGTGTATTTGTAATGTCAGTGCTCATGGGCAAGATGGGAGGTGGATGCAGGAGAATTCCTGGAAGCTCGGTGGCCAGCTAGCCTGACATATACAGTGGTGAAACATAAGAAACTCTGTGTTCAAATAAATTGGAAGGGGAGGCTGACACCCAAAATTGTCATTGTCATCTTTTCTCTCATGGGAACATGTATACACACCCAGCACAGAAAGAAAGAGAGAGAGAGAGAGAGAGAGAGAGAGAGAGAGAGAGAGAGAGAGAGAGGGAAAAAAGAAGAAAGAAGGAGGAGGAGGAAGCACGTTTCAGGGAGCTGAGCTTAAACTGTCTCCTAAGCCTCAACTGAGCCAGGCTTTGTTTCTGTGTGTTGGAAGAGACCCTACAGCCCACATGGATCAGCTATCTATACTCACGTGTGCTTCCTAACAAGCATGCCCCCCCACACACACACACACAGGCCTCTTCTCCATCTGAAACTGACTAATCTGGGATGGAGCAGGGACCAATGTCATGTGGTTGAGTTCACTCTTTGGTTCTACCCGCAGACACCAAGGCTTCGGGCACAATGCTTCCCTCCACTAACATGTCTCCTCTCTGTGAAATGGGGACTGTTGTAGGACTTGGAGGGGTAACAGGAGGCTGGCAAACACTGCGTAGGTGGAGTGCCTGGCTCAGGAAGCTGCTGAATGCATGCAGAGTCACACCACTTACTGTCCATGTTGCGTCCTGGGACCCAATCCTTCCGAGCTCCAGGCGCCCGGTTGGGATTCCCAGCAGGAAAGGGCTTTGTGTCCAGGTTGGGCCCTGGACGCCTGCTGACCATCTGCTTGGGGAGATTTCTGCTTAACAAGCCTTGTAATCTTCGCTGTGATCACAGCTCCCAGCCGCTCTCCCTGGGCTCTCCCAGGGGCCCCAGCCTCTCTTGCTAAGCCCCTGCCACAGCTATGAATAGCTGAACACCTGACCCGCATTTCAATATGCTCAGAGTAGCCCAGGAGCCGGGGCAGGCTCCCAAGATGACTGCAGCATCGCTGGCCACGTTGGCTTATTCAAATCTTTCATGTAGCAAACATGTAAGGTACATGCCACTCCATGCCTGGCCAGACTCAGACATGGGGACATCTGGCTTCTGCACCCCAAGACCTTTCAGGACCCACTTGTGACAGAGGGAACGTTTGATTAAAACATCAGTGAGGGTTGATGAGCCAGCTCAATGGGTAAAGGCATTTGTGGCCAAGCCTGAAGACCTGAGTTCAATTCCTGAACCCCATGTAAAAGGGGAAGGCGAGAACTACCTCCTGCATATTGTCCTCATGTGAGATCCTATGATCAAATGGCTTCCAAGACTCTATCAAAAACTCGGAGGACATTGGGTAAGTTCACTAGTGGCAAGCACGGGGATGGGCATCTGAGGCAGGTGAGTCCCTGGAGGAGGCCACGGCAGACACCTGAGGGACAGGACAGGGCATGGGAAGGACACATGAAGTTTGGTCCCAGCCTGACCCCACTTAAATTGCATTGCAGTCCATGACATTTTGAAGCAAGGGAACAGGTCACTGTCCCCAGCAGGGACCAGAAATTGTCCATGGGCCACCTCTGGTGTCTGGGAGAGGCAGACCTAAGCCTCACTGTCTAAGGACAGGAGTGCCAAGTGCTTTCTTAGCACACATGGCAGCTGGGCACAGATGCACAGAACCATAAGAGAACCCCTTCCCCATGATCATCCTCAGTTCCTCCCTGCCCCTGGCATTGCCCCAGCCTGGTCCTGGGTGACAGTGACTGCTTCACAGAGCTGCAGGGAGGTGGCTCTCAGCACAGACTCAGCATCAAATCCAGTTTCTAATAAGGACTTGGAGAAATATCACAGCTATCTCCAGGCCTCAGGTTTTTGTTGTGCTTTTGGTTTGGGTTTTCAAGACAGGGTTTCTCTGTATAGCCCTGGCTGTCCTGGAACTCACTCTGTAGACCAGGCTGGCCTCGAGCTCACAGAAATCCGTCTGCTTCTGCCTCCTGAGTGCTGAGGGATTAAAGGTGTGTGCCACCATGCCCAGCTAGGCCTCAGTTTTTTTTTCATTCACAAAATGAGCTGCTCAATGTCCTACATGGTTCCCTAGGATCTTGGAAGCTCAAAATCCAGATTCTCAAAGCCCACAGCCCATGCCAGTACACAGACAGGAGCTCCAGTCCCAGTTCCCTCTTCTAAGGTAAGGTGGCTCCTCCCTTCTTTCCTGGGGAGCCCTGAACAGACCACTGTCCTCTGTGGCCTCAGTTTCCCCATAAAGGTATCAAGTTCAGCTCTGAACATCTCTGAAAAGCAGCCCACTGAGAATGGCATTGCTCTGGTCATCCCAACCCCCTTTCAGGCAGTAGGCTGCCTGACAGGCTGAGGGACAGCTGAGTATCTCCCCCATTTTACCAATAAATGCACTGAGATTCTGAAAGTCTTCAGAATCTCACACACACACACACACACACACACACACACACACACACACACACACTGATACCACTGGCTTGAGCCTCCTCAACCCAAAAGACAGCAGGACAGGAAGTTGCTTGCTGATGCTCCCCCAGTGGCAGATGGTCAGATAAAGGCAGTTCAGCTTAGGGTTGGAGGACATGGAGAGAACCACTCCAGGGAGGCTGTGCCTAGCTCCTCCCTGCAGACAAGCCAGTTGACACAACACTAGAACAACTCTGGGGTTCTGGCAGACCTCTGGAGCCCCAGGGGACCCGACCATGCTATAAATTCTTTCCCTGTCCTGGTCTTGCTGTGGTACCCTTGCTCTGAGTTTCCCCTTGTGATCCCTAAATAAACCACTCCCCTGGTATCTCTGCCCCATGTTTTTTAGGCCCAGGACAACCTTCAGAAGGATCCTGTATGCTTTTACAGATGACAAAGAGTCCTCTTACTAGGTCTATGCAAGGCACGGGGTCAGGGTAGGATAGTGGGGGGATTGTAACACCTGTCTGGTTGATAGTGTCACAGCTGGAGCTCCTGCCCAGGCAGAGGTGGGGATGGTGGAAGGTTGGAGCTGGATTGAGCCTGGGTCACAAAGCCCCTCACCAGCAAGGACATACGACCTGCCCTTTGGGTGAGGCCATGGGACATACAGGAACAAGAGAGGGTGGGGAAGGTAAGCAGGAAGCCAAAAGAGGCAGCCATGACATTGGAAAGGGGAGGACTTAGAGCCACCCACACACAGTCTGCACACTGGGTCTCAGGTGGCTGTCTGCTGGGGCCAGCCTCACCCTCCACTTCAGAGGCACTCCAGCCATAATAGGGACATTGAGACCTGTCTTCCTGCAGCTGGGACCCCCAGCCACCAAGACAGCTGGGCTGAGCCAAGGACTTCTGCAAAGGTTGGGAGACAGAATAGGCCCTAACGGTTGCACCCTGGAGGCCAGAGCAGTCTGCTAGGAGCAGCCCCTCCCACAGAGCTCTGGGCAGGAAGGGGAAATGCAGAAGGACCATGCTGCCCTTGCCTCTCGGTGATGGGTCTGTGTCCATGAACCCTGCAGGTTGCCCAGCTGGGCCCCCTCAGCAGCCCTGTGCTTCATCTTCTTTGTCAATGTCTCCCAGTTTGGGAATAGCTCCCACGGTGTCCCCTGCCCACCACATGTGTGGCTGTGCAGTAAGAGAGGACACCAAGCTACCTGCCAGACATTGGTAAACTGAGCATCTACTATATGTAGGGGTTGTGCAACCCAGCAAATCTAAAGATCCCGAGGGTCACTGTGTGTAAAGACCACAGACCATACCAGACAAGTACACAGCTGATGTGTGCAGAGCACTGATAAGGGATTAACCCTGAAGAGACCAAACAGCATGGACTTCTAAGACCCAGTCAGGGAAGAGAGTCCTGCAAGGGGGTTCAGAGGATTAAGGGGCTTGCCACCAAGCCCTTGACAACCTAGGTTTGACCCCCCCTCCGATCCCGCATGGAGGAAAGAAAGAAGTGACTCCCACAAGTTGTCCTCTGACTGCCACATCTTAATAGTGGCATGCAAGTGTGTGTATGCACATGTATGTTTGCTCATGTGCACAATATAAATAAATAAGTGAATGAAAAGAAAAGCTTATAGGTACGTGCTGAAAAGATAGTAAGTGGCCAGTGAGGGCTTGTTCACCTTCTGGTGAACTACAAAAACATAACACCAATTCTCTTTTGCAATAAAATTGGGACAGTGTTTAGGGATTTGAGCAGCTGCACATGCACACACATGAGCCCACCACCACCACGCACACACACACACACACACACATGCACTCACACACGTATGTACACAAACCTTCCAGCAAAGCCTCAGGACTACTTCTCATTGGCTGGTGTAGGTAGTGTTGGTTGTCCACGAAGCAGTCAGGGAGCCCAGCTGGAATGAATTTCTCCTCTAATTGGAGAGAAGTGTGACCAGTAAATGAAGGGGAGGTGGGGAGCCACAGAGAGGGCAGAGGGGGAAGACCCACCATGGGTGAGGGTTGGGGGGAAATACTGTGTACCTGAAACCAAGTGTCTCATAAATAGGACTTGGATGGGAGCCATCCTATGGCATGTCCTGTGACATAGGTCACAGATGATGCTTGAGAATTTATACTCTTCATATTAAACAGCAGAGAGAAATGGGTGAACATGGTGTTTAAAATACGTCTCCCGGACAGCGACCCTGTCTCAGTAAGCAGTGACTGAGCCGGAGATCTGGCTCCACAGAAGATCCCTTGACTGGCCTGCACGAAACCCTGGGCACTACAGAAATTAGGCTTGGAGGCTCACAACCAGAATCTCAGCACTCAGGAAGCAGAAGCAGGAGGATCAGGGGTTCAAGGTCATCCTCAGCTACATAGTGAGTTTGGTTCCAGCCTGAGCCACAAAAGGCAAGATAGATAGATAGATAGATAGATAGATAGATAGATAGATAGATAGATAGATAGATAGATGGCTCAGTCATTAAGAGCACTGACTGCTCTTCTAGAAGACCTGGGTTTAATTCCCAGCACCCACAGGACAGCTCACAACTGTCTGTAACTCCGAGATCTGAACACCAATACACATAAATAGATGTCATTATTTATTTATTTATTTATTGGTTTCTCCAGACAGGGTTTCTCTGTGTAACAGCCCTAGATCTCCTGGAACTCACTTTGTAGACCAAACTCACAGATATCCTCTTTACCTCTGCCTCCTGAGTGCTGGGATTAAAGGTGTGAGCCACCACCCCTGGCTGGCTATGTCTTTTGGATTCTGTCTAAGGAAGGAGAGGGAATCAAATGCAAATATGTTCAGGAACATGGACAAGCATTTCTGCTATACTGTTAAATAGTATAGTTTCTGTGGGGTACATGCTTGCTGTGGTGTTCATGAGGAAGACAGAGAACAACACTGTGAAATGGGTTTGCTTCTCCTCCTCTATTTGGGTTCGAGTGACAGAGCCAGGACTCCAGGCTTGTGTGGCAAGTGTCGTCACCCGCCTAGTCAGCTTAGCGCCTTTCTTTCTTCTTTCCTTCCTTTTTAAATATGTATGTGCATGTATGTGTTTTTATGTATATGACTGTCTTAGGATTTCTATTGCTGTGATGAACACCATGACCAAAAGCAACTTGGGAAGGAAAGGGTTTATTTGGCTTACACTTCCACACCCTGTCCATTATGGAAGGAAGGAAGTCATGGCAGAAACCTGAAGGCAGGAACTGAAACAGAGGTCATGGGGAGCAAGCCAGTAAGCTCCCCTTTCCATGGCTTCTGCCTAATTCCTGCCTTGAGTTCCTGCCCTGACTTCCAAGGATGATGGACTGGGACCTGAGAGCTGGAAGCTGAAATAAACCCTTCCCCTAAGTTTCTTTTGGTCATGAAGTTTTTTGTTTGTTTGTTTTGTTTGGCAGGGGCGGTGGTTGAGACAGGGTTTCTCTGTAGCTTTGGAGGCTGTCTTGGAACTCGCTCAGTAGATCAGGCTGACCTTGAACTCACAGAGATCATCACCACCTGGCTTGGTCATGAGGTTTTATCACAGCAACAGAAAGCCTCACTAAGACAAGGGTACTCGTGCGGATTGGGTGCTGATGATGATGGAAGCCAGAGGACAACCTCAGGTGTCACCCTCCAGAGTGCTGTCCACCTTCTTTGAGACAAGGTTTCTCATTAGCCTGGAGCTCATCAGTTAGACTAGACTGACAGTCCCATCTCACACCACCCCACACCCCAGCACTCTCCCCAGACCCTACTTCTTCTTTTTATTAACCTCTAGGGAAGGAGGCCATATGGCCAGATTAGAAAGTACGTTTTGAATCTTGTAAGCAAGACAGAATAGTTAAAAATAACAACTCCCATTCTATTGGTGAGGTCCATTTGTAAGCCTGGGCTTTTACCTGTCTTGACCCCATAATGTCCCAATGAGGAGATTCTGTAACCTGCATTTTACAAAGGAAGATCTGAGAGGCTCAGAGAAGTACAGGCACTTGTCCAGAGCCATACACATCATATATACATTGTCATACAGGCACTGTCTCCCAAGGCTAAGCGGTGATGGACCTGATGTAATGGCAGGGCGTTATCTGGATCCTGATGGGGGTGTGTGAGAGAGGGGGATGAGGTAGAAGCCACTATCAGGCCTGAAGATGCTCCTTGGAAAAGGGGGACCACCAAGATGCCTTTGGGGGAGCCTATCTGTCCTCCAGTTGGGCAGCAGCAGATGCCAGGCACACACTGAAGCCCCAGGAGCCTTATAGTTACTTCTGCAGTGGTGCTGGATTGGCTGCAGCTGCAGGCACTAGGGAACGTGAGTGGCCTCTTGAACAGCATTGTGTGTGGCCAGCTCGAGCCAAGGAAGCTCGAGGAAGCGCCCTTCCTTGTGCCTCAGCCTTAGGCCTCCACTGTGTGCTTGTATTTAATGCCTCGCTCCATTTCCGAGCGAGCTTGGGTGCTGTGTGTTTGTTTGTCTAGTGACAGAAGGCAGCCTCCCAGGGAAGGGCCCTCCCTCAGCCCCCTCCACACTCACACAGCCGGCCTAATGCTGCGTGGCAGGGCAGGCTGATTAGGAAGCAAGCTGAGGGTCTCCTGGCACCACCCACTGGATCAGGCCCTCCCCTGCCACATGAGCCAGCCTGAATCCCAAAATGGTAAAGACTCGGGGTACTTCACCCCACAATGAAGAGTGCCTGAGCCAAGGCTTGGGGCCTCTAGATCCATCCTCACAGAAAATGAATAGCTAGCAACAGAATGGGTTTCCTTTTTACCAAACACCACAAGGCTGGTTCAGTCCCTGCAGAAGTCTGTGAGACAGACATGCATCAGGGTTGGGGAGATGTCTCCTCAGTGACATGCTGGCATTAAAGGCACAAGGACCTGAGTTCAATTCCCAGGACCCACACAAAGAACTGTGCATGGAGACACACACACCAGCATCCTAACCCAGCAGGATGACAGTCTGAGGCTTGCTAGCTAGCCAGACGATCTGATTTGGTGAGCTCTAGGCCAGTGAGAGACTCCTTCTCAGAGGATGTGAGCAGGTCCCTGTTGGGGTGTCTTCCTACCTCCACAGGCATGTGCGCACAAATGTACCTGCAAGCCAAATAAGCACACACACGTTTAAACAATAATAAACCAAGATTAAAAACAGAAGAATCAAACAGACTACAACTATACCCCAAGCTGCACAGAAGCAGCTGAGTTTGCAGGGGCATCTTTAACCAAAAATCCACACATTACATGGGCCTAGGAGAGCCAGGGTTTGAATACAAGACTGCCTCGAAAACCCAAAACAATTTAAAGTCCTGCTGTTAAGAGACAAAGGGGCTTGGGGGGGTATGAACTCCATGTCTACAGTGTCTTTGTTGTGTGTCTTTGGGGACCTCTTAGCCTCAGTTTCCTAATCTGTAGAGTGGGGACGATAAGGCCAAGTTTACATGAATAGCGTATAATTGATAGGAGACAGTGGGTAGACAGGAGGGGTGTCACGAGCAGCAGGCACTTGATATGAGTGCACACCACAGAAGTCTCTTCCGTGTTAAATCTATAGGACCTAGTGCCCAGAAGCCACAGGGCTCTGTTCCCAAAGGGAACTTGGTGTGGCTTTCAACACACACAGCTCTAGGTGTAACTAGTTCATTTTAGAGACATGGAAACCGAGGCTCTGGCTAGTAGTTTGTTGGTCCATTGGCATCTGCATGGGGGCTGGGTCAGGTGCTGGCTAAGGAAGGTGTGAAGAGGCTCTCTCTCTCTCTCTCTCTCTCTCACACACACACACACACACACACATATACTCTCTCTCTCTTACACACACACACATACTCTCTTTCTCTCTCTCTCTCTCACACACACACATATACTCTCTCTCTCTCTCTCTCTCTCTCTCTCTCTCTGTCTCTCTCTCTCTCTCACACACACACACACAGCTGTTACTGTTGCTGTTGTCTCAATGTCCTTGTCCAACTGCTGGGGCCAACCATCACCATGGCAACCGCCAAAGGCCAGCTGGCCTCAGGTGCAAGGAGGGGCTGTGGCCACCTTGAGCCCTGGCCCTGGTGCCTCCTTGACCATGCATGATGATGTATCCAACCTGGTGGCCTTCGGAGGTCCCTGACACTAGCAGCTGGGCAGAAGCAGAGCCCTTCCCTGAAGACAGACACCATGGTCTCCTCGGCATCTTCATTTTTCCTCCTGCCCTAAGGGTGTGATTCCCTTGGAGTCTGGGGTCTCTGGTGGAGCAGGGCTGCAGACCCCACTCCTTGCAAGCCGACCAGCGAGTGCGCGCTGGAACAGCTTAGCAGCCGGCTCTGTGCAGCAAATATTAATTCTCTGCTAACGACTCTCCAGGCAGTCATTAGACTCTGCTGCTGGCAGCTGTTCCCCAAACCTACCAGAGGCAGCACGGGTAGAAGGAGCTGCCCGTGTCCGGAGGGGTGGAATGGACCCTGTGAGCAGGCATGAAACTGGGGGGCTCTGGGAGGGAGGTGTAGGGCGGGAGCTTCCCTCTTCAGGAGACAGGGATAGAAAACAGGGTGTACAGCTGGCTGGGCATGGGGTGGGAAGGGGGGCAGAGAAGGATCCAGAAAGACAGGAGTGCAAAGGCAAACAGATGCCAAGTCTTTGAGTCTTGCATCCCATCACGTGCACTTATTGAGCACCTATGGTGTACCTCAATGTCAGTGGAGGCCTCTACCTGCAGATCTTCATCCCCCTCACTATGAAGGCAGAGCTGTCTCTGCCCAGTGACCCTGACCCATGCCCTTCTTTGGAAAATGCTCTCTGGTCCCTTCCTGGTCACTGGTCACAGCCCCATACATCCTGGGCTAGGGATCCAGCAAGGGCTTCATGGGCAAGATCTCAGGGTCTCCCACTTCATCTGCTCCCGCTTTGACTGAAGCATGTGTCATATTCTGTCACTCGGGCACAGCAGTCAACCTTGTAATCCACCACTGAGTGAACAGGGCCAGCTTCCTCCTCAAGGTCCCCATGAGGACAGAGGGACCTGAGGGGGAAGGTCACCTCCAGGGACCACATGATTATCTGTTGTATCAGGGGTTCAAGTGCAGTGGCCAAGGCTCTGCTGTCCTGCCCCCCCCCCATTATCCCTGAGGAAAAGTCTGGAGGGACCACAGGGACACCTTGCTCCAGCAAATGGCCTGAGAGGTTGAGGCAGAGGCATGTGGCATGTTGGCTGGAGTTGGTGACCACAGAGACCACCAGGGTAGGGGCAGCTCACGTGATCATCAGTGCCAGGTCTAGTGGCCAACACCTGTAAGGAGGCTGAGGCTAACAGGTTGTGATTTCAAGGCCAGCCTGGGCTACATAGTGAGAGCTTATCCTAAACTAAAATAAACAAGAGGAGCCCCAGGAGTTATCAGGCCAAGTCTCATGGTGGCTAAGGGGACACTCATTGTCCAGCAATGGGACCTGTTGTCTGGGGTAGTAATGAGCTTCGTTTGCCAAGGGAAATTCAGAGATCCTGGCAGGGCCCTTGGAGGAGTGACAGAAACATCCAGAGCTCCGGGCTGCTGGGATCCAGCTCTGAAAAGCCAGGAGAACTTGCGGGTTCCTTACTTGCCAAGCTTACACATTCTCAGAAAACTAGGATTGCAGCAGTAGCCCAGAAGACTTGTGAACCAGGTGAGAAGTGCTGAGAGCTCTCTGGAAGGGAAGCACCGCCTCCTCCCTCCTCCCTCCTCCCTCCTCCCTCCTCCTTTTGTCTTATCTTCCTTCTCTTACTCCTCCTCCCCTATCCCATCTCCTCTCCCTCCTGTTGCTCTTTTTTCTTCTCTTCCTGCTCCTCCCCCTCTTTATGTCCTCCTCTTCCTCCTCCTATTGCTCCTCCTCCTCCCCTTCCTCCTCTCTCTCCTTCCTTCCTCTTTACACAGAAGTGTAACACACACACACACACACACACACACTAAGGCACACAAGTCTTTACACACACACAGCTCAGGCACTGTCAAACACTTCCCACCCAGAGCAAACACGAAGTCTGTTTCCAGACCTTTACCCCGCCTTTCTCACCAGAGTGCCCACTCTCTGTCACCTGTGCCCCCGATGGTGGTTCTTCAAATCATGAACTTCAGCCTGTTTTTAATGCAGTCACAATGCTGTGAAGCCACCACCCCAAGAAGTTATATGACATTTCACCACCTTAAAAGTCTATCAGTTCCTTTGCCATTACCCCCAATACCTGGCACCCATGTTCCAAGTCACTGGCTACCCAAAATCTGCTTTACGGGCTTGCCTCATCTGGGTGTTTCATGTCAGGGGAGCCACACAATTCATCTTTTGTGCCTGGTTCTTTCACTTACCATGTTCTTACATGGCTTATCATGTAGCAGGGACTAGTCGTTTATTTCTTTTGTGGCTGAATAATATTCCACTGAATGGACATACTACATTTTTATGTACCCATTCTTCAGTGAATAGATAAATATTTAACTTTTTTTGATTTCTTTTATTTGCTATTTGGCCACTGGGACTTATCCATGCTGCATTGTGTTCATGAATTTTCACTCCAGCATAATATCCTTTATTACCCATTACCCTTGTTGCCATTCTGAGTGGTTTCCTTCAAGGAATAAAGCATCCAGGAATGTTCTTGTGTAGATCATCTGGCAACTGTTTCCACTGGGTGAGTCCCTGTATGGAGTTGCTAAGGTGCCACCCTCTGTGTTTGTTTAGATTTTTTAACTGGTGAGGGCTCCATGGAGATCATGGCTAATTGCATCTTTTGAAAATGTAATATCACTTTCTCTCACTGTGTTTGGTTATTCTATTACTTTCTGTGTATGGAAAGGGGGATGTTGTGTGTATGGTGTTGGTTCCAAGAGTCCTTTACAATGGTGAGTTTAATCTCTCTCTCTTCCCTTCCTTTCTTTCTGAGACAGGGTCTTATATCTCCCAGGTTGATCGTGAACTTGTTATTGGCCGAGGGTGACCTTGAACTTCTGCTCTTCCTGCCTTTCCTCCCAAGGCCTGGTATTGTAGCCATCACCACCACGCATGTCAGGCTGGCACTCCATCACCAGAGCCCAGCCTTAGCCCCCGTAGGCAGTTTCTCATTCACCCCCGACTCCCGCTGACAGTCACACACCCTTAGAATTTATCCTGGAGTCCCAAGCATATACCCACCATCTCATCCAGGCTCTGGCATGGCCAGACTCAATGATCCAAAGGAGACCAGAACTCAGAAGCTTAGGGCTTGGGCCACATCATTACTTAGCATTTGCTGAGAATAGCTTTTGAACTAATTCCTTTTTATTTCCCACCCAAAAGCACTCTTTTGAAGGCTGGGCTGTAGCTGATAGGTATAGAACTCACCCAACATGCAGAAAGGGGAGAGGGAGAGAGAGAGAGAGAGAGAGAGAGAGAGAGAGAGAGAGAGAGAGAGAGAGAGAGAAAAGAAGGACCTGGGTTCCCCAAGCCTGGTGACCTTGAAGATGTCTTTCTCCTCTTTGTGCCTTGGTTTCCTCATATGTACCAGGAGGGTTCTCACACGGACCCATGCAAGCATTGCTTTTTTAATTTTTATCATTTAAAATTATAAGAACATTTTTGTCAGAAAATAGTTTTCTTACCCAATGACATCTATTCATTGTTTGTGGGGCTGGGCTTCCTAAGGACATTCTCAAACAAATACACACTCTTATGTTGGGCACAACCCCTGAGCAGCCCCACCTCCCACCGCCTCCTGTGAGTCTCCTGTATTCCCCTGGATGGTTTTGTTTGTACTTTCTTGTCATCTGTACAAACATGAGTTAATTTTCTTAGTCCAGTTATCTTCAGTTGCATCCCTCTTCCTGCAAATGACCCCGCTTTGTCTTTTACGACAGCAGAAGTCTTTTGTGCTCGTAAACCACATTTCCTTACCGGTCCCTCTGTTGGCAGGCAGCGAGGTTGGTTCTGTGATGCTGCTCTTGTGAATGGTGTTTTAGTAACCATGGATGAGCGAGAATGTCTGTGATTCATTGGTCTGGACAGTTTGGAGGCCTTTATATAAATACCCAGGTGTGGCACGGCTGGCTCACATGGCGGGTCTATTTTCAGTTTTTAGAGGAACCACTGTGTTGGTTTCAGGGCTGTACTCACATCTGCCAGCATTACTAAGAGTTCTCCTTTCTGCACACCCTCACCAACATTTTTCAATTGCTTTCTTTTAAAAATATCTTTCATTGATTTGTTTTATTTTATGTGTATTATATGTGTTTTGCCAGCATATATTTATATGTACCATGTGTGTGCAGTGCCTGTGATGGCCAGAAGAGGGCGTCAGATTCCCTGGAACTGGAGTTACAGGTGGTTGTGAACCATCATGTGGGTGCTAGGAATGGAACCCAGGACCTCTGCAAGAGCAACCAGTGCTCTTAATCACTGAGCCATCTCTCCAGCCCCTGTCGTTCATCTTTTCGTTGATTCTTTTTCATTTTGTTTTGCAAGCCAGGGTCTCACTATGCAGCCCAGACTCACCCTGAACGACCCTCTTATGTGGCGCACCTTGTGCTGGGCTGGTGGGTAGGCACTACATTCAGCCATATGGGCTTCTGTTCACATCCGCACGATAGATGTCTGGGATATGAGGTGCACAGTAGGCCTTCAGCACAGCCCAGGGATGACTGAGGTTATGTAGCCAGCCCTCCACAGAGATGTCCCCAACAGCCAGCAGAGACTCTGTCTCTTCTAGTGGAGAGAGGCTGGGAGGTGGAGCCAATGAGTAGCTGCTTAACTGGAGAAATGAACGAGGCAGGTCTATGTGGACATAAATCTCGGGAAGAGAACATTTAGATGCTCCATACTCGGGCTTGCTATCATTTAAATTGCCAGGCTGCTGCCGAGGCCCACATTCTCTTATTAGTGTGTTTCTGAAGCTCGGGCCTTAATTGCACATCACTGTAGATGGTACCCACTGTGCCTGCCCACCCGTTTGCAGATCCTCCATCCCGGGCTTGGCGGCACCTGGCCTGGGGACTGGGCATCAGAGCAAGACACAGACAGGTGCAGCCGTGTTGCCGCAGCATGCAGAGGGTGCCTGTCAGTCATACCTACCTCCCTCTCTGCCCTCTGCAGAGCCCTTTTCCAAACAGAGCCCAGAATGACCCCAGAGCTATGAATCATGCCAACTTTGATCCCTCCTCTGGGCCCTAGTTAATGCTGGTTAAAAGCTTAACTCAGGGCAGTGGAGATGACTCAGTCGGTAACATAATTGCCACATAAGCATGGGGAGTTCATTTTGTTCCCCACCTCTCCACTTGCCAGCGATGGCCCAGTCTCCTCCACCCTCCTGGATCTACATCAGTAAACCCCTCATGCCTCAGGACCTTGGCATCTGCTATAGTCTCTTTCTGCTCTCCTCTTCCCCCAGTGTTTCCCTGGTGAACTCATCCACCTGCCTCAAAACTCTTTTTTTATTTATTTTTTAATCTTACCTAAAAGCTGTCCCCCACCCCCAACAGTCACCTTTTGAGCCTGCATTCCTGGAGCCTCTTCTTCAGTGTTGACAAGAGGGCACAAGTCACTTCGGGCCCCCTGACAAATGGAGAAGTTGAGGCTTGGAAATGGCATTCGGCTTCCTGAATCACACCCTCCCACTCTGTCAAGAAGGTGGCATGTGTCGACCACCCCAGGACCTTTTGCTGGCTGTTCCCAGCCTGGCATGCCCCTTACCCTACTTCCTTAAAAACTGTTTGCTGGATCTCGGATCTTGACTGCCCTCCAAAGCCCCATATGAGGAAGGCTTGGGACCCAGCCCTACTGGGAGGAAGCTTATCTCTTAGGTTGCAGGACCTAGCAGGAGAACTTAGATCACTGGGGGTGTGCCCTTGAAGGGGCTATTAGGACCCTGATCACTTCTGCCTCTGTTTTCTTCTCTGATTGTTCCTCTACATGCTCCTGGTGCACTCTGCTGTCACAGCCCAGAAGTACCAGGAGCATCAGAGGCTGAAATCGTGAACCAAAAATAACCTTCCTTCTCTTTAAGTTGAAAAGCTGGGGTATTTTGTTACAGCAGCAGAAAGCTGCTTGACACACTGTTAGCCCGCCATCCACATCTCTTTCCAACATTCCCTCCTCACAAGAATCCTTTGCTCCCCATCTAAGGTAGACATACCTTACAGTCTCATGTAGCCCAGGCTGGTCTCAGACTTAGTATGCATCCAAGGATGTCCCTGAATGTCCGATCTTTCTGCCTGTCTTTCTAAAATGCTGGGATTATTGGTGTGTACTTGGCGTTATGAAGTGCTGGGGACAAAAACCCAGCATGCTAGACATGAACCCAGCATGAACCACACCCACAGGCCTCTATCTACTGAGGGTTCTCAGTCTACCTCCTTTTCAATATAAAAAAATGGTAGAAAGTGAACTTGCTAGAGAATGGGTTTGCCAAAGGGAGGCACAGAAGAAACCACTGCAGGGTGCTTGGGGAGCAGATGATACCTGTGGGCAGCTAGGTTTCAGTATCACTGGGACACAATTTTAGGAACAGCCTGGGGACAGGGATGTTTGGGTCATTTGTCTACAGACCCCCTTCCCAGCAGCCATTGGTTACAAGTTTTTCCTGGGACACAAATGGGAACACTTACGACGACTGGGGTCTAGCTCAGGCCTGCCGCTATTGGCAGCCCTCAGCTGAGGGGAGAGGGTGGTAGAGGTAGCATGCTCTTAGCATGTCTAAGAACTGTCCACCCTTCAGACTGCCTGGTGGGGACAAAGTGCCATGTGGTCACTGACAGTGTCTCACCCACAGTTTCTTGAATTTATTGTTATTTACATGGTTGTAAAACTGTCAGTTGACAAACACTGTTTAGTAACTTGGATTGTGTGCCTTGGAAGGAGACAGAGAAGCAAGTCCATGACTTGGTCTCTGCTATCTGTTCCTTGATCAGAAACTGCAGCTGAGGAAGCCTAGCCTGGAACCCCAGAGAGGCAAACACATTCCATAGATAAGATGCAGAAGTGCAAAGAGTTGAAGTAAATTCCCAAAGGATGCCCAGCTAGTAAGAGATGGTACTGAGATCTGAAGCCAGGGCCCATGTCATTCCTCCCTTCATCAGCACCCAGCCCCAGAACTTTCTATCTGTGTGACCACTCTGCCTTCCTGTATGTATACCTCTGGCCTAATCAAATGTATATTTAGGTGAGAAAATGGAAGCTCCGTGGACCCAAGACCAGAGAACAAGTGGGAGCCAGAGTCAGTTGCCATCCTTGAGGCTGACCTCAGCCACTGCCCTCCATCAGCACTTGGGGGAGTGGCAGGCAGGAGATAGACCAGAAGTGATAGGTGCTGTGGCTTATTGAGAAGCTCAACCTGTGAGGCCTTTGGCATAAACTCAAATCCACTCCCCATCTCACAGACAATGAAACTGAGGCACAGGCTTGTGGGTCTTCCCCCAAGCAAGCGGTAGAGTTATGATTCCAAACCAGAGCAGCGAGACCCCACAGTGGAGTCCCGTTAGGGCATCTGAGCTTGGTTGCCTTTAGGCGATGGGGGCCTCCCTACCTCTCCGACGTGCCATTTCACTGCTGACAGCTTGGGCTGGGGATGTCTGCTCCCAGGACTATCCCAAGCTCCAGACCTGGACCAGCCCCAGAGGCTCCTGTCTGGAGTTTCTAGACCAGGCTATCCTCTTTAACACTGTGTTCTGCAGCAGTGAGGGCTTAGCCTGATCTCTCTGCATCCAGGCACAAAGGCAAAAAAAAAAAAAAAAAAAAAAAAAAAAAAAAAAAAAAAAGACTGAAACCAAATAAATATACAAGCCAAGTGAAGCTTCAGGGAAGGCACATGCCCAGATGGAAGAGTGGGCCCGGCTATGGCACTGTGTTACTATAGTTTGCAGTGGCGCAGAGGCAGGCAGGGTGGGGGGAGCACCTGGGAGGAGCTCCAGGGGGTCCACAGAATGTGTGGGGTGAGGTGGGGCCGCAGAACCTACATCCACCCCAGAGACTATTCTACAAGGAATCTGACATCCCACTTAAGTTGCTCACAGTCCCAGGATGCAGGCAGGGAAACTGAGGCATGGGCAACCAAGTTTCTTGCCAGATGAAACCATCCGAATGATAGCAGCTGAGATCCACGCCACCCACAAGTCCATCTTCAGAGCTGCACCCTACTACTAACAAGGGGTGCAAGAAAGGGGTGCAAGAGAGCCCCACAGGGGTCAGGCATGGGGGTGGAACCTGGTCCCTGTCGCTCTCTGCACGCCTTCTGTTCTGATGCAGCTCCCAGTTTGGGACTGAGGCTCTGTGGAGTCTTATCTTTGTCCTCACTATTTTTCTTTCTGAGCATTGAAGTTCAAAATCCCCTCCCTGGCTCTCTGATGGGCGGTTTCCGTGTCACCACCATATCGCTGTTTAACACGTGCTGCTAAGCACTGGGGACAGTGGCCGGTGCCTGCAGATTAGCTATTCCCACGGAGAAGTGATTTATCGTGAAGATTCCCCCCAACCCCACCCCCAGAACACATTCATCAGAAATTAAAGCTGGAGGAGGAGGGAGGGTGAGGGGATGATGGGGAGGGGGGTGAAAGAGGGTGAAGAGACAGGAAGGTGGGAGAGGGGCCAGGTGGTGTGGGAAGGAGAAATGGGGTTCTGGGGAAAGCAAGTGTAGGGGAGTGGGCTGTAAGGGGAAAGGAGAATGGGAGAGAAAGAGGAATTAAGAGGAGAGGGAGGCTGGGGTTGGGGGGAAGAGAGGGGGGAGGGGAGAGAGAATATGAAGCTAGAAAGGAAGTCGGAGTCAGAAGATGAGAGACAGGAGGAGGGAATGTCAGAGAGGGGGAGGGGAGAGAGGAGAGAAGCAGAAGAGAAGAGAAATTTCCAGCCCACCCCCCAAAAAAATCTTAAAAATGCAAGAAAGGTAGACAAGATGGGGAAGGGCTGTGAAAACGGGAGCAAAGAGAAGAGACAGGAAATGACAAATATGAGAACCTCAGTGCTAATTCCCAGGCGGTGACCCCCCCAGTGCTCCCACACTAGACCCCCAATCCGAGTCCTGCCCCCTCCACAGACTCTTTCCAGGGGAGGGGAAGGCGGCCTGCGACTCTGGTTTAGTGCCTCTTTTCTGCAGGTTCGTGCAGATACATATATGCATCGCTCCAAAAGGAAATATATCCCGTATAAATCTCTGGCTCCGTCCGCCCCGCAGGCCCTGGAGATGCGCGGGCCTGGAGCAGAGGTGACAGCGATAAGCAGATTAGAGCCGGTTGGTTCATTTGTTGTAAGATGCTCCGGGAGGGGGGTTTTGTTCTCAGAAGACCAACCGGAAGGTTATCTAAATAGGCTACGTCTGAACTAACCCAGAGCCGCCCCCCGCTGGGACATTAATGGTACAAAGAGCGAAAGACAGGAGGGCGGACATGAGTTACAATGATTATTTGATTATCTTGGGCTTTAACAAACCCAGCCAGTTCGTCTGGGTGTGAAAAATTAACTGTTCTCACAGTGGCAAATTTCACAGTGTTCTGAGTTTTCTCTCTCTCTCTCCTCTTTTTTCCAGAGAGGAGGAGGGCGGTGGGCAAGTGTGAGGGGTGACAAGGATACCCCAGTTTCTCTTGGATGGGATCCCCGTTAATGGTGTCCTTTGGATCAAGGAAGTCACCCACACAATTTAGGGTCCCTTCAAAGAATGTTCTAGGTCAACAATTTAAAACGTAAACATAGACTGTCTTACATAACGAGGGCCTGGCACTCTGTGGTTGAAACAGTTTTATTTTTGAAGCAAGACAAGGTAGCGTGTGCCTGTAATCCTAGCATTCACAAGATACAGGAGGATTGCCAGGAGGCTGCCTTCAGCCTGGGCTATGGATAAATCGACCATAACAAAATGTGCTAGTGTGTGGATGCACACACATGTTCAGGTGCTCATGCCCGTGTGTGTGTGTGTGTGTGTGTGTGTGTGGGTGTGTGTGTGTGTGTGTGTGTGTGTGTGTGTGTGTGTGTGTGTGTGTGTGAGTGTGTGTGTGTGTGTGTGCGCGTGCGCGCGCACGCGCGCGCGCATGTGTGTGGAGGCCAGAGGTCAACCTTGGAGGTTGCTCCTCAGACACCACCACCACCCCCTTTTTTTCTTTTTTCAAGACAGGATCTCTCACTGAAGCTGGACCTGCTGACTCTTCTAGGCTGGCTGGCCAGCAAGCTCTGAGATCCACGTGTCTCTGTCTCATGTTACAGGCATGTATGTCCCACAACACCTGATTTTTACACGAGTTTGGGGTAAAGCTCAGGTCCTTATCTTGTACACCGGGTCCTTGATGATCCTTCTCCCAGCCCCAGAAAGAATTATATGCATACTTAAAGACTTTATCTTCATTATTGGGTGTGTATGTGTGTGTGCATGCACATGAGTGCACATGCCTGCAGAATCCAGAAGAGGGTGTTGGATTCTCTGGAGTTACAGAAGGCTGTGCCCTCCAGTGTGGGTGCTGGGAACTGAACCTGGGTACCGGCAAGAGCAGTAAATTCTTTTAACCACTGAGCCATCTCTCCAGCCCAAATCCCCCAAATATCAGTTCCTTTGTTCATGGCCCAGGTCATTTCTGCTTAGACCCACACCAACCAGTAGAGTAGCCCCCTATGTCATGTGGCTTCATGGTGCTGGGCTCTTGCTCTGTGTTGATGGACTTTGAACACTAAATGTCTAGTGACTTTCAAAGATTCAAAAGGGCAAAAGGCTGACAGGTGCCACCAAAACTATATCGGTTATTCAGAGGTAAAGAATGCTATTACAGTTAATCTGGGGTTCGGGAGGTGGCTCAGTCAGTAAAGTATTTGCTTTGCAAGCGCAATGATTGGGTCTCAATTCCCAGAACACACTTTAAACTAAAAAAGTCAGGCATAGTGTCCTGAACCTGCCATAATCCCAGCTCTGGAGAGGCAGAAATGGGCAGGTGGATGGATGCCTGGCAGTTCAATGGCCAGACAGTCAAGCCAATTGGTGAGCTCCAGGACAATGAGAGACACTGTCTCAAAAGGAAAAAGAAAAAAAAAAAAAAGGTGGGTAGCTCTCGTTTGCCTCTGTCTGCATGTGCACACACACTAATTTCTTCCGAGTCTTCTTCAGGCCATGGGTACCAGTTCATGTTAACCTTGGTGTACAGCCCTGTGAGTTTTTTAGCCCCACCACATGCCATGGTGGGCACAGATGGTTTGATGACAGGGGCCTCTCTGAGGGTTTACTTTAGGGCCAGCCATATGCTGAAGTTGGCATTTGAGTTCCACTTGGAGTATGAATGACTGGACAACTGCCCCTTCACTGGCTACTGTGGGAAACTGAGGCCAGTTAAGAGGAAAAATCTACCCTAGATCCCTCCTGCTAGTAGCATTTTGTACTCACAAGGCCTGCCTCCCAACTGCAATGGATATGAGAAGCCAGCCACAAAGTGTCCCTAAGTCACCAGAGGCAGGTATTCTGTTCCACTCCTGTAGACCCATAATACACAACTGGACGGGCACAGGAGACACCGAGGGACATGAGGTAGCCAGTCTACAATGATGTATGTAACCTCTGTGCAGGGTTCCTGCTATCCCAGGAGGAAGCTGGGAAGGCTTCCTGGAGGAAGCAGCATGTTGACAGTCTTGAGAAATGGGGAGAAAGCTGTGGGGAGTGCTCTGTGCAGAAAAGAAAGCTGGGCCAGGGCATGTATCTCTTTTAAAGATAGAGATGTCACCTCAATGCCTCTTGTTCCTACACACACACACACACATAGATACACACACACACACACACACACACACACACACACACACACACACACACACATCAGAGCTACTGCCACCCAGCCCCACCCTGGATGTTTGTGGGTGAAGAGAAGAAATGTCCAGCAGAAAATCTGGGTCCCAGAGCTGGGTTCAAATTCTGTCCTGGCCATGAGGCCTCTTAGACCCTCAGTACCCTCTGTAGAGTGGGCTCATGCCGCCTCCTCTCTGTGGATTGGTGGGGATAGAGCCCAGAGCACCCTCACATAGTAAATAAGATCTAGCACTGGCTGTCCTGGACCTGCCTATGTAGACCCCCCCCCCCCCGGCTGACCTTGAACACACAGAGATCCACCTGCCCCTGCCTCCTGAGTAGTGGGATTAAAGGCCTGCGCCACCACACACAAACTTCTTATTTTAGGGCAGGGTCTCACTAAGTTGCCCAGGCTACCTTAGCCTTCTGAGTAGTAGAGATTATATGCTTGACCCACCAGTCCTGGTTTGTCTGTTTTTCCTTCCTTTCTTCTCTCCCTCTCCCTCGACCTCACTCTATAGCCCAAGCTAACCTCATATTTGCAAACCTTCCTACCTCAGGCTCCCAAAGGCTGGGCTTGCAGATGTACACCACCACACCCAGCTTGAATCATGGAATTTTATCCGGGGCAGCTCTGGGGTCCAGGAAGACATCTTCTTTGCTTTCCTTGCAGTGAGAATGGCCAAGGAAATGTCAATGGAGGCTGCTGAGTGAGGGTCTTGGGAAACTCATTCACAGGAGCTGCCACAGCCTGATGGGACCTCTTTCCCTGTCCTGCACCCTCAACCTACCTTGAGCTTGGAGCTGGCCTCTAGCATGAGCTCAGGGCCCAGACTCCACCCAGCACCCAAGAGCCAGGCAAGGAGCAGACTCAAGGCCACTTGTCACATCAAGGACATCAAATATCAGCTCAGCCTAAGTCACCAGGGCAGCTTCTCCTGACACCAAAAGACCGGAGGACAAAGCACCTAGAATTCTCCGGAGCCTCTGCCTCTGTCCCACCCGCCCTCCGCTCCCCTTGCCCTTCCTTCGTCTCTTCACAGCGCCTTCTTCCTTTCACACACCCCCACCCCACCTCCTGCCCCCCCACCCCGCATCTCCTCTCTTCTTTCTCCTTGTTATTTTATCTCAACTTGCCACAAATCTGTCCCTCTACAAAGCAGCTGCCATCTTTGTTCTCAGCCATTATGTGTGGCAGCACGGCCCGAGTGGGGCCGCCGGGCAGACAATCACCGGCTAATAGAGTGTCTGTGAGCTATTGTGGAGTGTGTCCAGGCCGATCCATCACCCGCCACCTGACACCTTGCACTGGCAGCCACGGAAAGCCCGCCGGGCCACTCTTGGAATCTCCTCCACTCTGTCCCAGCACCCACAGGTCAGGGACTAAGGATGGGGGACTCAGAGGGGCCACAGGCGCATTCTGGTTCTTTGCATGTATCTAAGGCCCAGAGTTTCTGTCTCGCTGACTCTCCTCCACTCCAGCCATAGCAGGGAAGTGGTTTTATTCTACCGTGTTGTAAACGTGGGAAACTGAGGCTCCAAGGAGAGGGATCTGTCTCAAATCGCATGGCAAAGTGGAGGCATCAGTAGGACTAGAATTGAGATTTATCTGCCCCAACATCCTGAAGCCCTATGTAATGATGTTTCCAGAAATTGCTATTGCATATCTAGGACACAGGATGGTGTCCCACATACAAGCAGGGAGCTCACCGAGTCTCCACCCTGGATTTCATGGAGTTTTATGGAGTTTGTGATAGAATGAGAAAAGCAGAGGGAATGGAAAGAAGAGAGAGCATAGTGGCTCCAACACCCACAGAGGCTGTGGGAACAAGGCCAGCTCCACTCCTCCAGGGGCCATGGCTTGAGTCAAGTGGTTTCACCTGTCTATGACTCAGTTTCCCTGTGGTCATATGGAGAGTCTCCATCCTGGGGTCACTGGGAAGGCTTAGTGCATTATAGGAAAATTCGAGGGAGTCCATTCATTCTTATTCTACTCAAGGCCATGTTTGATTTCCACAGGGCCAGCCTCACCCCCACCCCAACCAAGCAACACTAAAAGGGCAGTTTCATCAAGTGGGATAACCTGTCTCCACTGGCTGGCCACTGCAGTCCTCCGATTCCCCCACTTTACAGATGAGGAAAAATGAGGCTCTAAGAGGCCAAACCCTTCCTAGCCATTTGACTTCAGAGTGCAGGCTTTCTGTCAACCACAAAACGCTAAGCTCTCCTGGTATAGGGAGCTTTCCCAGAAGTCTGAGGTAGGTTCTTCCTCCTTAGCCACATAGGAAATCCTCCACCCCAGCCTTCTGGTGGTTTCACCTGGTCCTCTCTCCCAAGCCACAGTGGATCAGGAAGGCCTAATGTCTGTCTGGCAACCAGCTCCTATTCATCCTACAAAGCCCAACTGAGATGTTCCCAACCCCAAGAATGACTCCTATGTTAGGACCCCTTGACTGAGACCATTCTTCTGGATTTCTTATCTATTTGTTTTCAGGTACAGAGTCTTGCTGTGCAGTCTAGGCTGGCCCAGAATTCATAATCCTCCTGCCTCAGCCTCCCAAGTGCTGGGATCACAGACATGCATCACCACACCTGGCTGTTTTGGGCTTCTTATCAAGAATTATCAAGATTGGCTGGCATTTATAAAAGGGTATGTGTGCCAGGGTTTAGGGAAAGCAGACATGGCTCCAGGATGTCCCAGAGACACCAATACCTAAGATGTCAGTTCCAGGTCTGCAATGGTACAGTGCTTACCCAGGACACACATGTCCCCTTGTACATGTTTACCATCCCTGGATCTTTCCACACCTGAAGCAGCAAGCAGTGTGCACAGGTCACTGCATTGTTCAGGATATTGTTATTTAAAAGCTCGAGCATGAGGCTGGAAAGATGGCTCAGAGGTTGAGAGCATTGACTGCTCTTCCAGAAAACCCAGGGTTCAGTTACCAGCACCCACATGGCAGCTCACAACTGTCTGTAACTCTAAGATCTGACGCCCTCACCCAGACATGCATGCAGGCAAAACACCAATGCACACAAAATGAAAATAAATAAATTATCAAAAAAATAAAATAAAACAAAAGTTCACACACAGCCAGTGTACACACACAACTTCCCTGGGGATGTGTTCACTCTCTTGGTTGAACGTGGACTTAGAACCTACCAATATAGAAGCAGGAGGCCCAGATGGCAGAAACCACAGCAGCTGCCCATCAGGGACCTGCTGGGTACTAGTCCATTTCAGCAGTTGTCATTCACAGAGGCCCCGCCTACCATCCTTGGGCTGCCCAGGCAGCAGTGGGCTGGATAGAGACCATCCTTAGTGCATTTCTCAGACAGGGCAAGTGGAGCTTAGACAGAGGTAGGGGCTGTCCAGGAGAGGCAATGGCAGAACAAGAGGCACAGGGGAGGTGTTCCCTCCAACCGAGGCCCTCCCGAAGTGCTGGTGCTCCCCACCACACAGACACACAGGCACACACATACACACTCAGCCCCAATAAACACACACACACACACACACACACACACACACCTGGGTCCAGCACACCTTGTTTCTGAGTATGGTGAAAGTCCCTGGAAGGTAGGGGAAGGAAGGTTGGTGTCATTTCTAAAGCCAACTCCTGTGAGGGTAGAGGGGACCCAGGAGGTATCCAGCTCCATTGAGATGCAGGGAGCCTTGGGGACAGCAGAGGGGGCTGAAAGGCAGGCCTGGAGGCAACTGGGGTTGTGGGGGCAGACTGACTAGTAGGGAGGCCCACCAAGACCTGGGGAGATGAAGAAATGTGGGGATTCAATAAGGGTCGTGAGAGAGAGGCCTCCTGGATGGGGAGAGGGAGAGAAGGGAGAGTTAGACAGCTTGAGAATGGGCAGGTGTGTGTGTGTAAGGAGACAGTTCCAAGGAACACACACACCAGACTTTGTCCCAATGCCACTTTAAAGCAAATGTACGTACGTACGTACATATGTATGTATGTATGTATGATGTATATTCCCTTCACATACAGTGATTTTTGTGGGGTGCAGTCCCCTACAAGTCAGGACCCAAAGGTAATTAACAAAGGAACCTTGGTTTCCCCTACCCCCACACACACCCCGTATTTACTGATCACTGCGTGCACACACGAGGTGAGCCCAGCTGAATAGCTGATTTCCCGGGGGCTTTAGCTCCGGCTTGCTGCAAAGTTGTGAACAAAATGACTGGCCATGCATTGAACTGGCTTACACAGCTCTCCATATGGAAATGAAGATAATCCAGGCCTAGCTTTGTGTCTGGGCTAAGGCAGGGGAGCCAGGAGGGGAGCAGGGAGGGAGGAGGTGAGGCTCCCGGGCCTTTCAGGAGGGTGTTCTGCCTTACAAGTGGGGAGGGGAATTCAGCCAGATTTTGTTGGTCAAACACTTAGGAAGATGTCTTCCTCCTCCCCCACACCCCCACCTCCCCCACAGGCCCAGCTTCGGCCACCCGGTCTCAGGACCTCAGTGCCATGTAAGGCTTGGTTGGGGTAGGAAGGTTTTAGGCAGCAGTACAAAAGAGGGGGGATTATGGGTAAGGTCAGAGGCCGCAGGGATTAGAGATATGAGGTTTTAAGAGGGCAAGGCTCCAAGAATGCTTTCCGTTTCTATGAAGCTTGTGTTAATTGATGGGGGGGTCCCGTCCCCCCCTACCGAACCCCTCCCTCAATCTCCTCTCCACACTCGGAATTGTGCCTCCATCCGACATCCGTGATCATCTCTTTCTTGTTCATCTTTTATTTGTTTCTGCCCACAGCTTTCCTGGGTATGGAGGGTACAGAATGGAACAGGCCAGGCCAGAAGAGGCTGGGTGTGAACTCTAGATTCATGCTGTGTCCCTTGCAACCATACAAACAGACAAACAGACACACTTAGGGGACTTGTTCAACCTTTATGGAACTTAGTCTTCTAATCTGTAAAATGGGACTAAGACACACTCATGGCTACTTGGTGATTTTTGTTTTTTTAATCAGGAAGGGATGAGGATGCTAAGGGAGGCCCAGTAGGAATCATGTAGACAGCAAAGTGGGTTGGGTTGGGACAGGGTCCCCTGACAAGAGACAAAACCACAATCTATTTTCATTTTTTAAAATGTATGTGTGGGGGGGTGGAGTGGGGGTGGGGGAGTGTGTAAGGGTATGTGCATGTAATTGCAATTGCTCAAAGAGGGCGTCAGATCCCTGGAACTGGAGTTAGAGGCAGTGGTGAGGCACCCAATGTGGGTGCTGGGAACCAACCTTGCATCCCCTCACTAAGCACCCTTGACCACGGAGACCTCAAGCTCCCAGTTGCATTTTTACATGGTCACTTGAACCCCAAGTGGAGGAGGAACAAAGGAACTTGACTGTGCAGCAAGGTTAAAACAAGGTTCATGGTGAGAATAACAAGTGAGCAGCTGCTTATCTGACAGAATACACTCCTACATCCCTAATTTCCCAGAATCCTCCAATGCCCCGTCTCCCCTGCCATCTCTTCATGTGGTACATCTCATTAAATAGCCAATGACAAAGTTCAACTTCCAGTTCTGGGGCAGTTTCAAGACCTCCCTCCCTTGCACTTATGTATGTTGATGTCACCAGGTTTGGGTTTTTTTTTTAAGATTTTATTTATTTATTATGTATACAACATTCTGCTTCCATGTATATCTGCACACCAGAAGAGGGCACCAGATCTCATTACAGATGGTTGTGAGCCACCATGTGGTTGCTGGGAATTGAACTCAGGACCTCTGGAAGGGCAGTCAGTGCTCTTAACCTCTGAGCCATCTCTCCAGCCCCAGATGTCACCAGGTTTTGATCTAATTAAATACAAACTAAAGCCATCATCTTGCTTCCTGGTAAAATATTTCATTGTCAGTATTCTTCTCCTCACCCTCACTTGCTCTAGAAACATCTGTTGTAACAAAAGAATGATATAATGGTGACTGACCCTCAAGCTGGGTCCTTTGACAACTTTATTGAGCAGGGGTGCCACAATTGATTCACACCAGATAAGGAAGATGAACATTCCCTGTTTTAACCGTGAGATCATTGGGCTATTTGTTATGCAGCATGACCCTACCTATACTGACTGTACAATCCAGTCCTGTCTGAGTGCTGCAATCTGAAGCATCATCTGGACTTGTCCATCACAACACTGCTGAATGATCGGCTCTAGAGCCTCCAAGAACTTCTTTTCTTTCTCCACCTCTAGAGCCTCAGACTTGTATGGAATCCAACACAAAGCCAAGGCAGAGGGAAATGAAAGCTCCAACCAAGAGTTCTAGAATGAACCCCAGCGGAGGCTCCTTCTCTCTGAGACTCGAGTCCAGAGCCATACAGCTGAGTAACGCCACCCACACAGACACAAAAAGAAATAAACAGCAGTGGATATGAGACATCCCAGAGGACACATCCACTCTCTGCTAATGGAGGGACATGTCACTCTAACCAACAGCCACCATCTCCTTACGCAAAGATTCCTCTCCCGTAAGCACAATGAGACACTTGAAACACTGCGAGCGGGTCTTGATTTCTTTTAGGAGAATGAAGAAAATAATTATTCGCTTCTAAAGGGTTTGCTCAGTGTCATTGTTCTTCAGGAGATGGTTGACTCTTGAATTCCTTTGTTTTTTCTTTTCCTTTTTTTCTTTTGGTTTTGAGTATTGTTCAGGGGCTACGACTGCATTTTGTACTGACTGCTTCATTTGTATGACATTCATCAGTCTCTCACTTGGAAAAGCTAAGAATGTGTCGTCCTAATTGAACAAGATGCTCTTGGGTCTGAGGGGAAACTGAGTGCTGGTGTGTGGCCCTGATAGCAGAGAGTGAAGACCAGAGAGACTGATGGGGCGATAGGAAGGTTCCAGAAAAATGTGCCTTACAGCCCAGCCAACGAGCAGTCTATGGGCCATCTCTTTACTCCACATCCCAGCAAGCCCACCATGGAAGCCATTCCAGAGTTCTTCTCCTACATGGAGGCCAGGCAGTGCCCACACTTCACAGGCACCACAGGACAGCCAGAAGTGATGCTGTGTAGCTTCCTGGTTGGGCCTTCAGAGTCCAGAGAGCCTGTCTTTACCTGGTTGTACCCTCTGGAAGCCCATCCTGTCTGAGGACTCTAATTCTTTTGCTAGAGAGATTAGCACATGTGTAGACAGAAGTTTCTGTCCCACCCGGTCCTGCAGCCGTTCAGTCCCAAATAAACACACAGAAGGTTCTATTAATTATGATCTGTTTGGTGGATGGCTCAGGGTTCTTATTGGCTCTCTTAATTAATAACCAATTTCAATTAAACTGTGTATCTCCACTGGCTAGCTCTCTCTCTTAATTATTATCTGATTTCTGGGCTGGAGAGATGGCTCAGAGGTTAAGAGCACCGACTGCTCTTTCTTGGGTCTTGACTTCAATTCCCAGCAACCACATGGTGGCTCACAACCATCTGTAATGAGATCTGGTGCCCTCTTCTGGCCTGCAGGCACACACACAGACAGAACACTGTAAACATAATAAATAAATAAACCTTTTTAAAAATTATCTTATTTCTGTTAAACTGTGTATCTCCACATGGTCTTGGCTTACCAGTGATGTCCAGGTCTCTTACTTCCTTGGCAGCTACATGGCATCTCCCTGACTCTATTTACTACTTTTCTCTATCTCTGTTTGGATTTCCTGTCTGGCTAAATCCTACCTGCCCATTGGCTAAAACAGCTTTATTCATCAACCAATAAGAGAAACACGCATTTACAGAATACAGAAGGACATCCCCCGTCACACGTGGGAGAGAGCCAAGACTTTGTGGGAGAGGATATAGTGGGGTGGGGGACCAAGCCAGCCCTGCCATAGACTGTCCCAGCTGAGGGGCCAGGCAGAGTGACAGCAGTGTCCACTGTGTGAACCTTCCTAGAACCTCAAAGGAGAGGCAGACCATCTGGTTGGCCTCAGAAGCTCCATGTGGAGCTACAAACCTTCTGGACACTGGTGGGATGACATGGGCTAAGCTGCTGGTCACAGGACATGGGAATAACCACATCCAGGGGGCCATGCTCAACACCACAGGTGTGTATATATGTGTGGAGGGCAGAGGACAACCTGAGTGGCATTCCACAGTCACCATTCACTTTGTTGTGTGTATGTATTTACATGCTTGTGCACATGTGTATCAATGGTTGGTTACACATGAACAAACCTTCATGTATGCAGAGTTTGAGACTGGGTGTCTCTACTGATTCCTATCTTATTCTTAGACAAAATTACATTTATTTGTGTGTGTGTGTGTGTGTGTGTGTGTGTGTGTGTGTGTGTGTGTGCACATGTGTATTGCCAATGGCATAAAAACAGAGGTCAGAGGAGAACTTTAAGGAAGGGGAGCGTCAGCTCTCTCCTACCATGTAAATCCCAGGACTTGAACTCAGGTTGTCAGGCTTGGTGGCAAGCACCTTTACCCACTGAGCCATCTCCTGGGCCCTTACTTAGAATTCAGGACCTAGGTTTCTGTGGCTTGGTGAATATTTCAGGCCAGCTAGCTCCTCATCCTGACTCAGCTCCTTCCCTCAGAAGCAGCGAGGGCAACTGTTTATCTGTAGAGTATTTACATTGCCATTTGCCTGGCTTTGACGACTGGAACTCTCGAGAGTCCCTGTTATTACCTTGGGATATTCCCTCTTGATTCATTTTTGCTCCTTCTAATTCGATTTCAAGATCCTAAGTATAACCGGCTTTCTCTTTATGCCACTGACTGGTCATTGGCCCTGGCTGTCTTATTCTCAGATACAGGCAGATTTGAGAGCAAACTCTTGCAGACCCAAAGCCCAGGGCCCACTTGAGTTGGTCAGAATCTGTGGCCAGTGGGCCCCAAATCCCCAGAAATCTCAAATCCATACATGACTTAGTCCCTGGGATTGAGGACATTTGATCCTCAGTCCCACCTAGCCAAAGAGACTTTGATTGGCAGGGGTAGGCCAGTCATAGGGAGTTCTTAAATCAGACCCCTGCAGCCTGAGTGTGTGAATCCATAATCCCTAGCGTGGGCTGGAGTGTGTGATACATCACCATCCATAACCATAATGCGGCGTCATATATCAGCCGCCTGTAATAAATAGCAGATCATCCGCTCATCATATTTTATCATATATCATGACATCGGCTCCCAACATCATATTTTAAGTGATTGACACCCAGCATCTCCCCCTGAGAGGAGCATCCTCAGGTGTGTTTGTCTAAAAAGTGCCGTGACTCTTGTTCAAAGATGAAGAGTTTCCCACAGGTCCCTGAGGCTGGGCTAGCTGACGCAACAGGCTGTGAGGCACAGTGACAGCCAGACACAGAGGAAAGGAGCTGTGAGAGATGCAGACTCCTGGGCTGTTTCTGGCCCGCCGACTCTATCCGGTCTGGGAACAGAGAATGAGGAATGGGGCTGAAGTCGTGGTTCTACTGTCCAAGCATCTGCCTGGCATGTATGAGGCCAGGGTTCTATCCCCAGCAATCATAAAAGCAGCATGGTAGGTAGTGTACTCCCATCATTGCAGCACTAGACCAAAACTGAAAGTCATCCTCAACTACATGGTGTGTTTGAGGCTAGCGTTGCCTACCCGACAATGTCCACAATGTATGAAATGCACACATGTGATTTGTGACTACAAGCACATGGCCCAGAGATCTGGGACCCACTAGAATCTTTCACAGGGCAACACCACACACACTTCCAAGAGAGAATCTTGGGATCCCCAGAATCCATTTGTACTGGGTACCTGCCACCCATTTCCACTCAGATGTTTAGCTGGCAAAATTTAAAAATATTCTCTCTCGGGGCTAGAGAGATGGCTCAGAGGTTAAGTGCCTTGACTGCTCTTCCAGAGGTCCTGAGTTCAATTCCCAGCAACCATGTGGTGGCTCACAACTATCTATAATGAGATTTGGGGCCTTTTTCTGGTGTGTAAGCATACATGCCAGAACACTGTATACATAATAAATAAATACAATCTTTTTTTAAAATTAAAAACAATAACCTGGGCATTGGTGGTGCACGCCTTTAACCCCAGCACTCAGGAGGCAGAGGCAGGTGGATCTCTGAATTTGAGACCAGCCTGGTCTACAGAGTGAGTTCCAGGACAGCCTCCAAAGCAATACAGAGAAACCTTGTCTCAAAATACAAAACAAAACAAAAAATTAAAAAATACATATTCTCTCTCAACCCCCTCTCTCTGTTACCCAGACTGGGCTCAAACTTATAATCCTCCTGCCTCTGACTCATGAGTCATTAAACTGCTTTTTTTTTTTATTTCTGTTCATACATTTTAACATCTTGTTGTTTAAGCCCATCTTTTACCAAAAAAAAAAAAATTACAAATCCCCAAATAGTTCTTTGTTAGTGTTGCTAAAAAATAGAAATACGTACTTATGGACATAGAATAAAATAAAACAAACAAACAAACAAACCACCCCCATCCCCTAAATCTGAGAATAGGATCCATGTCATGCACAAGCCAGGCAAGCTATGCCCCTCTGCTATGCACTGTGAAGCCATCAGCAACATCTCTGGTCTCTACCCATGACAGCCCATTAGCATTTCCCTTTTCCCCAACCAAAAAGGGCTGTGACACTGCCACTGTTCCCTAGGTGGGAACATGTCAAAAATTGCCCCAGGATTCACAACCATTGTTTAAAAACTTATACAGGTTTGTACAGGTTCTTTCCTTTAGCTATGAATCATCATGAATCATCAAACTGGGTGGAGCCCCTGTCCATCACCTCCCACCCCTTGACCAGGCCCCTGTGTGCCCTTCGTGTACTACTGGTAGCTGAGCACATGTGTGCAAGGTGTACGTGTGCATGCCCACAGTAATTCTTTTATCTTCTCCTCACACCCTGGGCATTATGGGCATTCATCAAAATAATTGACGAGGATGAAATTAGCACTTCCTGCTATGTCGGCCAGATAAACTTTGGTGAATATTGATTCCACACAAAGAAAATGACATGTGCTTGGGTCTAACCCTTTATCTGGCCAGGCCAGGGAATGAGACAGGAGGGGGACAGAGCTGGCCGCCTCTGGTGGAGATGCGGCCTTAAGACTTACTTTTATCTCCCCCTGAACCAGAGGACAAGCACAGATAAGAAACCAGAGGGAGAGAAAGTGCAGCCGGAGCAGCACCGGGCGGGCGGGCTGTCCTGGGGGACCGGGAAGGAAGCTGGTGCATTCAGAAGAGGGGGGTGGGGCAGAATGGAAAATAGTGAGCTGGTGTTGGGGATGAGGGACACTAGTCACAATTCCTGCAAATAGGATGGACAGCCAGGCCAGTTTGCCAGGACTGTGCAGTTGATCAGGATATGAAGGGTTTGGTGCTAAAACCAGACAGCCCCAGATGAGCCAGGGAGCCAATCATATCTCAGCCTTGTGTGGAACTCACGGCCTCATTGCCAGGTATCTGAGTAAATGAAACTGATTTGTGTTCCTGTAATTCCCAAATTCATTTCCCCAGAGGCTGACTAGGTGGTGGGTGTATCCACCCTACATGGAGTTCTGGGTTCCATCCCCAACTTGCACAAAGCACACCTGTCATCCTAACATGTGGGCAGTGGAGGCAGGAGGATCAAAAGTTCAAGGTCATCCTTAGCTACATAACAAGTTTGAGGCCAGCCTGGGATACATGAGAACCTATCTCAAAGCAAACAGACAGGGCCAGAATGCAGGTAAAGGTGCTTGCCACCAAACATGACAACATCATTTCTAACCTAAGGACCCACATAGTAGAAGAGCAGCCAACATCTAAAAGTTAAAAACAAAAAACAAAAAAACAAACAAACAAACAAAAACCTGCCAGATGCCTTTAGTCACAACACTTGGGAGGCAGAGGAAAGTGAAACTCTGTGAGTTTGAGGCCAACCTAGTCTACAGAGAGTTCCAGGACAGATTCTAAAGCTACACAGAAAAACTCTGTCTCAAAAACCAAACCAAAACAAACAAATATAACCCCCACACACAGAAAAAACAGCAGCAATAATAACAAAAACTTAGAATATGCCTGGCCTTTGACAAGAGTTTGCAACCCAGACTGAGTCAGAGCTACTGGGTTGTTTGATGGCTCCCATAATGGGAGAGATACCATGAAGAGGTCACCTCCTCTCAGGTGCCCTCCCTTATTGCTCTGGTCTGCAGGAACTCTGCTTGTGAAGTCCCAGAATGACAAATGCCCAGCTTCTTCCAGAAGAAATGGGGAAGAAGTGTGTGGGGTTGAGCCATCCTTGCTTGGTCATCTTCACACCACCATCCAAGGCCATGTTCACTGCAGGCTCAACTGGGACAATAACAGTACGACCAGTGCCGGCAGTAATGGTGGCTGCCATGAATTAAGTCCTTTTGTTACCGTGGTAATATTCTAGTTAGGAGCCCAGTTCAGTGGTAGAACACTTGCCTGGCATGCACAGTGCCACAACTAGGTGACCCAGCAGGAGTCCCTTCATTCCCCCACCCCAGGAGGTCCCATCCCTGTCTCTCTGAAGATAGGGGGACTTGAAGAGCATACAAGAAGATGCTCTAAGTACTCACAGGGGTGAGGTCGGGTGGGGTGGGCAGTCGGCAGAGACACATGGAGGTGGAACTGAGCACGCTTCTGGGGTTGGCTGTGTCTAATACCCCCCTGGCCTGCCCAGGTCTTGAATTTGAGAGTGGGGGCCCCTGCTTGAACCCTGTTCAGCTCCCCCAGGTTAGAGAAGTCAGCTGTGGGAACACCCAGAAGCTCTGCCTCTCCCCCTCCCACCCGCCGGCAGTCGCTCCACCCCCTCGGCCATTTCCCACTAGGTGCCAGAGCCTGGAGTCCCAATGGGGGGCCATGGGGCTGCAGCTAATTGCAAATCGCTTCTCAGAACTCCCCCGCTGTTCGGCTAAATTCACCGGAACTAATGTGTCCCGAAACAAATTTCACAGAAGAGCGGGGCAATTACATGATATTTAGCTCTCCTTCCACGTCCCCCACCCGAGGCTTGGGCCAGGGCGGAGGGGACTGAGGGAAGGGAGGACACACTCACTGCTTTTCCTTCCCACCTTTGAACCCCACCCATCTAACCTTCCTCCCTGTGCCTTCTACTCTCAGATCTTATCACAGCTAACACAGGGCCCCTCCTTACCACCAGCATCTCCACACCTGGATTTAGAAGCCAGTATCAGTAACATTAGAAGACCCAAATTCAAATGCCAGCTCTGGCACTTATCAGCTGTGTGTCCTTAGTTAAGTCCCTTAACCTCTCTGGGCCACTGTTCCACTGAGATGAGGGTATCACTACCTAGTTGTCTTTGGCTGCCCTGAAGAGACAGAAAGATAGAGTTGGTCTCGCACACAGTAGGCCTTCAGTAAACATTGGCCACTTTCAGCACCCACTTCGATATAGTCTCTTTTGAGTTCAGGTACCCAGCCTGATGTCCCAAAGCAAAGATGCCTCAGGCCTGCCACTCACTCCCACTATACTGCAACACTTCCCAGAAGCCTGTTTGAGAACCTCCCTCACTTTCTTAGTTGATTTGAGTCCCACAGCCACATGAGCAGCTTTCTGGCATGGTATTCACAGAGGGCAGACTGGGACCTGCACTTGACCTGCAATGGGTAGGTTTCACTGCAGCTGGTGGGGAGATGACCCCTTCACCTTCTGTACAAGGTGGCGTACCAGCCTACAAGTGGGTCCAGGAGACTCCCTGAGATGATGAGGTTCACACCATGGTTTATTTTCTAATTTCTCACCCACCTACACAAAGCTTAAAGGAATCCAAACAAGAACCCAAGGTCAAGGGTTAATAAGATCCTCCAAACTCTCCAACTCTCTAGGTCCTTTACAAGGAACAGAATGAGAGAAGTCCCACTCAGCCACGGGTACTCTCCGAGAGGTCAGTCAACAAGCAAAGAACCAACATAACACCACAGAGTGAGTGTGAGCACAGTTAGGATAAGAAAGATGATACAGGGAAACCTAGACACCTACTAGAGGGACAACCCTGAGACATGATCCCGGGGGTGAGAGGCTGGGATCAAACAATGCTGCTGGGAACAACCAGTACAAAGCGCGCACGAGTGCACACACACACACACACCATCCATTGAGGCAGATCAGGAGTGGAGGAGGTAAAGGAGCCTGGCCTGGTTGGGGTTCTGAGGGCAAGGGAGCCCTTTCGATAGAAGCCAAATACAGAGAAGGGGTGGCAAGAGGGATCAAAGGTCAACAGGGAAGCTGGTGTCCAGAGTGGCAACAGTGGGGACAGTTGACACACACAACAGTGGTCGAAGACACACGACCAGTCTTGGACCATGCCATCACCATTAGCTGCTCCTCACAGGGAGAACAGAGCTCCAGTGAAGGCACGTGCCCAGACTCAAGCCGCAGAGCTCAGAGTGTATGCAGCTTATCATTTCGGGGTGGCGGGGGGGGGGGGAGCAGTAGCCCCTAACCCATCCTCTTCACATCATTCTGGCTCACTGATGTTCCTCAGGCTTGCTGACAGAGGGAGTTTGGCATGGCAGGGAGCACCCTTGAGGGCAGGGTTGCCTCTGTGTCCCATTGATGAACCAGGGGTAGGCGATATATAAAGCAAGCATGGCCAGCTGCAATTGCACCTCCCTGTGTGCCAGGCAGCATGCCCGGGATATCTATGGAAGCTTCCATTTCACCTCCAGCGGGAAGAAGGGAGGGAGAAAAGCAGTAGGGGAGCGAGGGAGGGGGGGAGGGAGAGAGGGAAGAGAATGGAAGGAGAAGAGGAGAGGGAAAGAAAGAAAGGGCTATCTGTAGATAAACTGGGTCCCCCATGCACCCCCAAGGCTCTACCTCGGAACCTGAAGGGTCTGAGGACAGAGGTTCCCCCAAAGCCATGTAAGAATTGCCTAGGTCTCTGGCACTCCTGAATCCATTTCCTTCCAGCATTGGATTGTCACTAGTGTCCCCAGTGTCTCCCCAGCCAGCCCACGTTCTCGGGGGGGGGGGGGGCAGGCAGGGCAGCTTCCCTCCCAGCCCCTGGGTGAATTCGTGAATTCATGCACAGATGAGTAAGTTGTCTCTCTCGACCCCACCTGCCCTTGGCTAAATGAATGCAGTGTCAGCCCAGATCATTCCACAGTCATAAAGATGATATATATATATAAAAAGTGGGGCGTCACGGAGGGGGGGATGGTGGTGAGAAGGCGATTACAGAAACAGGGGCGGAGCTGGCTGCCTGCTTCTTATCTCCCCCCAACAGGACTGGCTGGGGGCTTTCTGGAAAGGAGGGAGCTTGGTCAGAACCTCCCTACCCCCACCCCAGTGTAGCAGGAGGCTCCAGGCAAGACCCACCCAGCTGAGTGCAGGGTATTGGAGCCAACCAAGGGACAGGGCAGCCTAGGGAGTCATTCCCAGCAGGAGGGGCGTGTTCTGGGACGCAGCAGAGGAGCCTAGGGGGACCAAAGACACCAACTAGGAAGGGGAAATACCCTGGTCCTAGGATGCTGGAAGTCACACTGAACAGCTGGATGATGTTTGTGAATATTGACTCAGGGCTGGGAAAGCAAGTGGTCTGGGCTGTGCCGGAAAGGATAGAAAGATGTGCAGTAGAGAAACCCCAAACTTCCCATGTAATCCCCACATGACCCATAGGGCAAGCATTCACCTTCTCCCACTGTATAGATGGGCAGACAGACCAAAGCACTGATGCCTTGCTCACTTGACCCCAGCTGATGGGTGGAAGACAGAAAGGTTACTGAGGAATGGCTCAGCAGAACATGGGTCTGGAGCCTACTGACTGGTTCAACTGGCCAGTGAGCACCCAGGATCTGAGGGGCACAATTGCCTCAGCTATGCCTCAGTTTCCCCAGTATGAAATAAGGGTATTCCTAGTCACCACTCAGAGCTGCTCAGTGGATGGCATGGTGAGGGTGACCCAGGTGCTGAGACAGGCAAGGGTTTCCTGAGCTGGGTCACCCATTGAGAGGGTATCATTCCTTCTATCCTGGCCCCCCTGGTCTGCCAGATGTAGAGGGGTCTCCCAGTCACCAACAAGACTGTCCATCCCCACCAAAGACAGCCACTGGCCTGTGAGTCAGAACTCTTAAGTGACTTTCAATCCTGGGTGAGTAGCTGTGGCCCTCTCTAAGACGCCCTCTGTACCCAGGGCCTACACACTCACTGTCAGTTCTCGGTGAGGGTGAGTGTGTGGGTGTGTCTGTGTGTGTGCACGCACATGTGTGTCTGTGTGTGCATGTGTATCCTCCACACTCAGGAATGCATGCCTGAAAAGATACCTGGCACTCTAAGGATTGGATACAGGCAGGGAAGTAGAGGACAAGAGACACAATCTCAAAGGCAGAGACGGGGACAAAGAGAACACTAGAGACACAGAGCTAGGGAGACAGGAGATAAAGGCAGAGGGAAGAGGGGAGAGGGGGAGAGGAGCTGGAGGAGGCAGACAGAGGAAGGTGGTGGGTAAAGGAGGCCACAAGGGCACAGGCAGAGGAGGAACAGAACCGAGTGCTTCTTAGCCCTCCCTATCCAGCAACTAAGGTTCAGCCCTTAGTTCCCCTTTGTAACCCTTTGCCTCCTGCTCACAGCCCTGCTTCTTTCCCTCCCACCTCATAACACGAATCAACCCAACCTTTGCCTCCACTATTACCCCTGTAACGCTTTCCTGGACCCTTGTACCCCCTCCCCCAGTACCCCACAGGCCCCTGTGTCCTGTCTTGCACCCCACCTATGTCCCTGTACCCCTTCTCTACATTTAACCCCACCTAGCCGTCCCTGCACCCCACCCTTACCTATCCCCACCTCGTCCCCCTGCACCCTGCCCTGCACCCTACTCCTACCCTTATTCCCACCCTTTCTCCTACACCCCACCCCTGCGCCCCCACTCCCCGCCTCTGTCCCCCACCCTTCAGTGCCTCCTCTTGCATCCTCCCCCCCCCCACCTCCTTGCCAACACTGCAGGGTATTCTGGCGCCTTTGTGGCCGCCCTGAAGTGCGCGGCGACAATGGCCGGGTGACAGGGTTAATTCGCGCGCGGCGGTGGGAGCGGCGCGGCGGGGACAATGCGGCGTCTTTGAGCGCGCGGCCTTTGTGCCCGTGTGAACCGCGAAATCTGTTCCTGTGCCCGGCGGGCGGGGCTGCACGGTTTAACCCACTCCCGGCCTCCTGGCGGCCTTGAACCTGGGCTGCGGGGAAGGTGAGGGGTGCAGCGACGGGTCAAGGTTCTGTCCGGGGGGCCTCTGACCTGCAAGGTGACCCGGACAAAACCATAGCTTTCCCTCAGCTTCTCTTCCCGGGAGAATTGGGCTGCAAAGCCACGCGTGACCAGTTCAGCAGCCTCGGAGCTCTGCTGTTCCCTAAGTGACCACAGGTCATGCCTTTTCACCCAAACCAGCTACAGTTGTGTGTCCTAGGGCAAGGGTCTACCCTCTCTGGTGTCCCTGCTGTGCAAAGAATTGCCTAGCCTGTCTTAGAAAACATTAGCAAGGAGGCCTGGAGCCCACTGTTTTTGCAGGATCTGAGTACATAGGGAACCCTGTACTCAGTAATAGCTCTGGCTGGGCCCTCCACGCTTGCATGGGACTAATCTTATTTAAACATTTACAGAAATTTGTTGCAAACATGTATTGAACCCCATTATTTATTTTTCTAATGACTCTTTGTTTGCCTGTAACATGGGAACAGGGGTTCTGTACCATAGGCATAGTGATCTCTCTTGCAAAGAGAGTCCACTTCCAGAAGCGTCCATGCTGGACTCTTGACTGATGTGCACAACTCTTATCTTTTTTTTTTTTTTCCCATCTACCTCTGACCCTGAGGAGTCCCTAGCAGGACCTTTCTATTGAGACTTCAGTAATAAAAACTATTTCCTGAGAGAAAGAGTCCCTCTGAGTTGCATCACCCCCACCAGGACCTCTGGGTGCCCCCCTCCTTAGCTCCCTCCTAACCAGGTCTTTAGTGAGTGGGCGGTGGGGGCCTCAGATTCAATATGTAGGTGCTGTAAGAAGGGGGACAATTTAGGGAAGGACGGAAGGTGCCTGTGTAGCAGAACATCTGTCCTTTTGTTGGGACTTCTGGTCCCTTTTGCTCTTGGTGTGAAAGACTTGGGAGGATCCTTCTGGAACAGTGGAAGAGGAAATGAGAACCCAGGGAAGCGAATTGGAAACCTGTGGATTTGCCCATCCCGCCATGAACAGGGGTTCTCAACCTGTGGGTCCCGACCCCTTTAGGTCAGTTTGTGACCATGAAAATATATCCTGCATGTATCCGATATTTATGTTACGATTCGTAACAGTAGCAAATTTACAGTTATGAAGTAGCAACGAAGATAACTTTATGGTTGGGGCCATCACATGAGGAACTAACTGTACTAAAGTGTCGCAGCATTAAGAAGGTTGAGAACCACTGCTCTAAGATGTCATGAAGTTCCAGACTCCCCTCCCAGGAGAAGAGTTGTTTACTTAAAGGTTTGGCTTAAAGCCTCAGGTGGCCATCATCGATACCCCATCATCCATAAACAGAGGGCAAGCAAGAAACTAGACAGCAGAGCAGGGCTAGCCTTGGACTCCCGGCATCAAGTCCACAGTTCTCCTTTAGTGAGACTGCCGTTCAAATGCTTAGTTTAAACTTCTCCAGAGTGCACAATCCTAGTGTTGAAAACCTACGCCGTGCCTCACCCCAGGGCTGGGGCTTGGTGGATAGATGACCTTTTCATGTTGACACAACACCATCCGTGATACAGGTGTCCACGGGCTGCACGCTGGTCCTTACTTCCGTCTTCTTCCCCGTCTCTCATCCTGGTGTTTTGAGACAGGGTCTCCTGCATCCAGGCTTGACCTTGAAGTTCTGAGCCTCCTGCCTATACTCCACCAGTGTTGGGATTACCTGTGTGCACCACCGTACCCAGTTTGTGTTATGCTAGCGATCCAAGTCAGGGCTTTGCGCATGCGGGGCAGTACTCTGCCAACTGAGCCACACTCCAGCCTTCATCTTTCATGTACCGGAAGTTGGAAAATCCTTTCTTGTGAAAAAGTCAAAGCTAAGTTTCTGGGCCCCCTGATGGTTCACACTTCTCCAAGCTGAGAGGGACACTGTCTCTGGAAAACTCCCAAGTTTCAAGAGGAAGCAGCCGGGACCAGGAGGTGTCCACAGGCCCTGCGTGCCGGGCCGGCACAGATGGAGTGGCTCTGGGCTGGGGGCAAGGGGCAGATGCGGCCTTCCCCCTCATCTCAGCTGCCTTCTTATCTCTTCATTGTCTCCTCATCACCCGGATCCACCCCCTCCCTGGCGCCCTTCTGTCATCTCCATGTGCCCCAGCCCCAAACTCCAGAGGGAGCCTGGGCGAGGGTCCTCACGGGCCTCCTTGTGCCGGGCCCGAGTGGGAAAGTGGGGGCTGTGGGAGGGCAGGAAGGAGGGAGGTGGAGAGGCCAGGAGGGGGGTGTCAGAGTCTATAAATCACGGCCCACTGCGCTCCTGTTTAACACACTTCTCCAACGAGTTGTCAGCGAAACCGTTAATTAATTAGGTAATCCCGCAATGAAGTGGATTCTAAATGGCTCCCCCCCCCCCAGCCTCCCATTTAGATAATTGCTGCAGAGGGATCTTTTGTGAGAGTCATTTTTTTCCAACAGGGATGGGCCTGGAACAGGAGGGAGATGGATTTAAAGGCAGGGTCAGTGTGCTGCTCCTGAGTGGTCTAGGAAGGGAGACCTTTGGGTTTTTCCTGTGTATTTGTTTTTGTTTTGAGACAGGCTCCCCTGTAGTTCAGACTGGCTTCAAACTAACTATACAGCTAGGATAATCCTCCTGCTTCCAGCTCCCGGTGCTGGGAGTTAGGATTAAGTAGCAAGTGCCTTACAGAGCCCAAGAGCCCCCCCCCCATTACAAGTAAAAATTGAAGCAGGTTGGTTGCTGGGGACAAGAAAGGGGACAGGCAGTGGGGTTGAGTTCTGGTGTTTGGGATCTTGCTTTTAAACATGGATGTTTTGTGATTCTATGGAAGTCTTCCTAGCTGGGTAATAATATCAGTAAGAACGGTGGTAGGTGATGGTGGTGATGATGGTGATGGTGATGATGGTGGTGGTAATGTTGGTGATGATGACTATGGTAATGATAATACTGCTGCTGGTGATGGTGATGATAATGCTGCTCCTGCTGGTGTGGGGATGATGGTGAAATCTGCTACCAAGCTTGGACTGCTAACTAGTGGGTAGTTAACAGGTAGCTACAGTCTCAACATTCATGATCTGTCTAACAGATGAGTAAGTGGGGTCGTGGAGGTTAGAGAAACTGTAGTCCACAAGGGGAAGTGACTCTTACAAGCTCACATTTCTGGCAAGTGACAAAAACTAAAAGGAACCAAAAGTCACACTGTCCATCTTAAGGATTTGGTGATTCTGTGAGAGTCTGTCCCTTGCTCTAAGGGACACCAGAACCATGCAAGGGTTGTGTCCAATTCCATGTCACACAAGGAAAGTAAGGATAATATTCATTTATGAATAAATATTTATCAATGAATAAACAAATGATAACAGAGAACCCAAGTGACTAAAGACTTGGGATGTGTCCTTCCCATGTCCCTAATTATCCCATAGTTGCTGTAGGTCCACCTGTCCTGGAGGGAGAGTACTGGCCAGAATGGGCAGTCAAGAGTCTGTTTCCCTATACAAGCTCTGTCCCTAGTTGTAATAGATTAGCTAGGTGTAGACCTGTGACCCAAGTCAGGACACTGTATCTGAAGTTGTGGCTTCTTGTTAGAATTGGAAGTATCAGGAAAGAATTGCTTTCACTTCCTGGATTATGAAGCTGATATGATACCCATTTCAAGTTGCTGGGAGTGGTGTCGCCACTATGGAGCTCACAGAAGAACCACAGTATCTGATGATGGTATCTAAGCTCCTGAACACAGCTATGCCTGATGCCCACGTACACTTAGATACCTTCTCCCTTTGTGTAAGTTTTTATTGGTGTGACATTTGCCACTTACAGATGACAAGTCAGTCTTCACTGTCTTCTTCCTTCAGAACAGAGTCCTGGTTTTGTCTGAGGCAGCAATTTAGGTGAAAGGCATATCTAGACCTCTTTAAAACAGTAAAGGATTACAACAGTAAGTTGTCATCCCTCGTGGTCCTGGGCAATGACTCTAGGGACAGTGCTTTCTCCTGCCTCCTCCATCTGCATTGCAGACCCTTACTGCTCTCTCGGTTTCTAGTTAGTTGTGGAAAGGCCTCCAGGTTTGTTTGTGTGTGTGACTGACTTTGCACTGCCCTTACTTGCAGCCAAATGCAGTCCCAAGGGACAGAATGAAGGTGTCCACATTTGCCACTGAAAACCCCCATCTGATGTTCTCCCTCTGAGAGATGGGAAGTTCACAAGAAAGAGAAAATGAGAGTAGAGAGAGCATCTCCGGGCAGCCCCTATCTGCTGTGAGATGGCCACTCCCTATGTTCTCTCATCTCTATTTCCTAGCAAAGACAGCAAGCTTCAGAAGGACCATAAGTTGTAAAGAGATGAGAACAAAAATTGGCTTTTTACAAGCTCTGCTCCAGGTAGTATTTCAAGGGAGAAAGATCATCTATCATATCTTCATCCAAACCAGGTTCCTGAACCTGCAAATAAGCAACCTGCAAGTTACAGCCCTTGTTGTTCCTGTGTCCTAGTCTCTCAAGGACCTGTCATGATGCTGGAGAGATAGCTCAGTGGTTAGGAGCTCTTGCAGAGGACCTGCATTAGGTTCTCAGCACTCACAGCTGGCAGTTCACAGCCTCCTATAGCAACAGCATCGAGATATCCAGCACCCTCTCTGATCACTATAGGTAACTGCACTCATGCACACACACACACACACACACACACACACACACACACACACACACACACACACACACCTTAAAAAAAATAATGCAAGCCTGGCATGGTGGTACCTACCTACTTTTAATCCCAGAACTCGGGATTCAGAAACAGGTGGGTCTCTCTGAGTTTGAGGCCAGCCTGGTCCACAGAGTGAGTTCCAGGACAGCTAGAGCTAGGAAATAGAGAGACCCTGTCTTTAAAACAGTAACAACAATAATACTCTAGAATTACAGAATTCTAAGTTGAGTGTGGTGAGACATACCTGTAATCTTAGAACTGAGCAGGCTGAGGCACATGGATTTCTGTGTGTTTGAGGCCATCTTGGGGCTACACTGCAAAATTTTGTCATTAAAAAAAAGCAAACCTAAGCTGGGCGTTGGTGGCACATGCCTTTAATCCCAGCACTGGGGAGGCAGAGTTAGGCGGATCTCTGTGAGTTCAAGACCAGCCTGGTCTACAGAGCGAGTTCCAGGACAGCCTCCAAAGCCACAGAGAAACCCTGTCTCAAAAAAAAAAAAAAAAAAGGCAAACCTGAGTGGGGTGGGGAATGAGAATTATATAAATCTATACTGTTAGACCCAGAGAGCCTAAAGTCACAACTTTATAGAAATTCAGATCCATACAGTTACAGAATTGGAAATGTCTTAAAATGGAACACATGAAGCCTAGTAGCTGCCAATATGTGGACTCTAACACTCATGGAATGTTAACCAATGTACCAAGAAAAGCCTTAGAATAAAAGAATTTTAGCACCGGTTGGTGGTGGCAGACACCTTTAGTTCCAGCACTTGGGAGGCAGAGGCAGGCAGATCTCTGTGAGTTCGAGACCAGTTTGGTCTACAAGAGCTAGTTTCAGGACAGACTCCAAAGCCACAGAGAAATCCTGTCACTAAAACAAAAACAAACAAAAAAGAATTTTAGCATATGAAGCTAAATAATTGACACATATGGTAACAGATCAAGTTTTAGAGTTATATGAAGTCATGGAAACACAGAATATTGAATTGAATACCAAATTAATGTAATCTTAGGGTAAATATAAAGATTGATAATTGCTGGAGTTTTAAAGTCTTAGAATTACAGACTTCAGAAGAACTCACCCTTGTACTGCAGGCTCTTAGCTCTGAGCAACACAGACAGATGTGAGGGCACAGACTAGGGACTCTATAGAGACAGCAAATAAAAATACTTTTTAAGCAGAATCACTAAAAGAAGGAAAATACAATGTGTAATTTCCCAAACAGCAAGGTGATGGTGATGACTTCAGTCTGTCCTACAGAGAGCAGAGAAGTGGGGAGTAGGGAGGGAGGGAAGGGGGTCCCACTCAGAACATACTCATATAGTTGCCAGACAGTGAAAACTGGCAAGCCAGAAAATATTTCATTTTTGCAAATTACAATAAACTTAAATGGTTTAAATGTGTCCCCCCAAAAGAGACTAAGGAGATGGCTCTTTGGGTAAAAGTATTCCTGTGTAAGCATTAAGATATGAGTTTGGCCGGGCATTGGTGGCGCACGCCTTTAATCCCAGCACTCAGAAGGCAGAGGCAGGCGGATCTCTGTGAGTTCGAGGGCAGCTTGGTCTCCAGAGCGAGTGCCAGGATAGGCTCCAAAGCTACACAGAGAAACCCTGTCTTGAAAAACCAAAAAAAAAAAAAAAAAAAAAAAGATATGAATTTGGATTTCCCAGCACACATGTAAAAAGTCATACATGGTAGGAAATGACTGCAATCCCATTGCTGGGGTGGGGTGGGGTGGGGTGGAGACAGAAGGATCCCTGGCCAACCAGCATGGTTGAATCAGTGAGCTCCAGGTACAATAAGAGACCAAAGGGGGTAGGGGAGGAGAGGAGGGGACCAGAGAGATGGCTTAGGAGTTAAGAGCACTTGCTGCTCTTGCAGAGGACCTGAGTTTGATTCCCCGAACTCACATGGATGCTAGCCACTGTCTGTAATTTCAGTTCCAGGGAATCTGATGTCCTCTTCTGGGCCTTTTCGAACCTGCATGCTTGTGATACACATAAACACATACAGGCACACAAACATATACACATAAAAGTAACAAAGAGACAAATACTACAGTGGAAGCAAGACCACTCAGCAGGCAAAGACCACCCAGCCTGATAATGAGAGTTTGAGCGCTGGGAACCACATGATGCAAGAAGAGAACCAGTTCCTGCGTGCTACACCTTGACCGCCACAAGCACACTATGGCACCCATGGCCACTCATATACAAAGAAATAAATATAATTAAAACAACTTTAAAATAAGAGGGAGAGCCACAAAGGAAGATGCCTAGAGTTGATGGATGGACGAGCACACCTGCACTTACATATCATGAATGAATCACGAATAGATGGATGTGTGAATTTGCCCAAAGGATCGGGGCTCTTGAGTCAGATAAAATATAAAATTGATGACAAGAAATTGAAAAGGTGTTAGGGTAAAAGGGGGATGAATACTAAGAAAAACATCAGGTTAATGTAATTGTTTTAATAACACACCTGATACCATCCAAGGAGAAAGACACTAGGAAACAGTAAGTGCCCAACAAATGTCTGTTGAATGAATAACTGTTGTCAGCTTTGGATAAGAGCTCAGTGTTAACTCAAGCAGGCCCATTGTGTTGCTATGAACTAGACAATCTCTTCACCCACAGGTCTCTTGATTAACTGGAGCTCTCTGGTTCAGCTGGGATGGGCAGTGAGCTTCAAGAAGCCTCCTGCTTCTGCCTCCACAGCAGGTACATGCCACCACCATGCCCCACCTTTTTGCATGGGTTCTGGGATATCAAACTCTGTCCTCATGCCCACTTTTCCCTTTGAACCACCTCTCCAGCCTGATGTGGGGAAGTACTGAGTGCGTATTAATTGGTGAAAGAGAAGCCAGCCTGATAAGAGTCTAGATCAGAGAATTTCCACTCATGAGATGTTCTAGAAAATACAAAGGTGTGGAGATCATGAGTAAATCTCGGGGTTCACCATGGGCTCAGGGGTCGGAGAGAGAGCTGTCTCACAAAGGGGGGAATGTTTTAGAACAGTAAAAATATTCCATAGGATGCTGAGCTTGTGGGTAAAAACACTGTGCCCATGGAGAAAACCTGTAGAGCTTTCTAGAACAAAATGGGGTCCCAATGCATGCACATTTTAAAGTTATTGGGGAATAAAGGATGTATAATGTGACAAAATAACCCCTGGTAGAGATGTCTGAGACAATTCTGGGGAGCCTTGGGAGGGGGGGCAACATGGCAGCCCCATGACTTTGAATGTAAATGGCATTCATAATGGCCAAAGGGACTCCCCATGAGCAGACTCTTGTTTGATATGCGTGTTTTCCCACAATAGCATCAGGGATGATTCTGAAGTTACTCCATGGTGTACTGAGATTAAACAATAAAGGAGACATGGCAGATGGTGGGAGCCAGGTTCTCACTGTTGAGGGGGAAGGTTTCCCAAAGGCCAGGCAAGGAAGCCAGAAAGATCTGTGTACTAATGGCTCAGAGTCAAGGGCACCAGTGAGAACTCATGGTAAGCTTGAGCCAACAAAGCACAGGGCAAGTTATAGAGTAACCCCTATAGAATGAGGAAAGAAGCAGAGCCCAGTCATAGAGCCCCTGCTTAGAGTGTGTCAGTGAAGGGTCACACTCTGATGGAATGGCACCTAGAACCTCAGCCTGTTTATTATGTACAACATGGCAGGGGTGAATAGTCTCAGTAGGAGGGCTCTACAGTTGAGCGGTCTCAGGCTGCAAACATCAGAGAGGAGGCTAAAGTTGCTAGTTTCTGTTCACACTGATCAATCTTTTAAGTCACTTCTGTACTTGGACAGGACAAGGTGTTGCTTCGCCAATTTCAGAGTCAGGAGTTTTAGAGTCTTCCACAGAGTGTGTCCAGACCAACAATGCATATTCACTAGCTCATTCACTCACAGCTTCTTCCACACCCTACTCACAGCCACCTGTAATTCCAGTTCCAAGAGATGAGAACTCCCTCTTCTGGCCCTTATAGGCAACTGCCTGCATGTGATACACATAAACTCACAGATGAGTGCACGCATGCTTGCGCACACTCTCTCTCTCACACACAAACTAGATAGATAAAACTTTAAAAAGAAAGGACTGGGAGTGTGGAGACACATAACAGGGCTTTAGGCATCATGTAAAAGAAAAAATACAACAAGAAAATATGTATGGCCTCATGGTGCACACCTACCATCCCAGCACTCAGGAAACAGAGGCAGGAGAATCTCTAGTTCAAGTGCAGCCTGGGCTGTGTAATGAGACTCTGTAATGAGACTCTCTATCACAATAAGTCCATTAACGGGCTGGAAAGGTGGCTCAGTGGTTAAGAGCACTGGTTGCTCTTCCAGAGGTCCTGAGTTCAATTCCCAGCACCCACATGGTGGCTCACAACCATCTTAATGAGATCTGATGCCCTTGTCTGTTGTGCAGACCTCCAGGAAGATGGAGCACTCATATACATAAATAAATAAATCTTTTTTATTTGTTTTTTTTTCCGAGAGAGGGTTTCTCTGTGTAATAGTCTTAGCTGTCCTGGAACTTACTCTGTAGACCAGACTGGCCTTGAACTGGCTGAGATCCACCTGCCTCTGCCTCTCAAGTGCTGGGATTAAAGGTGTATGGTACCATTGCCTGGCCAAAAAAAAAAAAAAAAAAAAAGTCTTAAAAAAGTCATTAACGTATTAAGTAAGTACAGGAGTGAGGGGAAACAGTTCCATCTGTAAAACCCTTGCCACACAAGCATGAGGAGCTATGTTTGATTCCCAGAACTCAGATTTTGAAAGCTGCTGTGCTGGTATATGCACTGGGAGATGGAGAGGGCAGTCTGTGGGGCTCACTGGCTAGCTGGTCTAGCCTAATCTGTGAGTCCTAGGTTCAGTAAAAGACCCTGCCTCAAGAAACCAAGGGGAATAGCATCCTGAGGAAAGATACCCAAGGTGACCTCTGGCCTCCATGTGCATACATACATGTATGTGTAGACGTATGTGTATTACCCATATGCACAAAACCACAGCCACACACTGGAATGATTCCATTCGAATAACGCTTTAACAGGTGGCAACTCTTGCTAGTGACATAAAGACCTGTGGCTGTGTGAGAATGGAAGGAGGGGTGGATTTTTGAGGGAGGCTCACAGAGGGGTCTTTTGTGGTGGTTGGGTGTGGTAGCAATCTCTGCTGTGGCTCTGGCTCCACTATCTATTACAGATCAAAGTTACCTCAGAAAAGCCGCTTTCCACAGTGAGCTACTGAAAGAGACACAGGTATAGAGTTATGGCATTAGGAGCTGTGCCCATGGGGACATGGGAAGGTGGCCCAGACTGAAGGATGAGAAGCTGGGAAGCTGGGAGCCAGCCCTCTCTAGTTCTGATTGGCTCTGGGAGCCAGTGGTGGCTAATTCCTCCTCCCTGGGGGATCTTGGGAAACCAGGCCTCATTAGTCGAGGCCTGGCCCCGTGGAACTTCATGTTTGTTAAGAATTAATGGGGTGTCCCCAGAGTAAGAGTGGAGGGGTCTTCTAGACTGGTTTCTTCCAAGTCTGCCCCCTGCCATGCTCATGGGCAGTCGGGGAAGCCGGCCACCGCCTGAGAGCCCAGAGGGAGGGACTGAGCAAACTAATGGGGCTCGCCAGCCTCCTGCAGGCCTCAGGATTCTGCCACAGACCAAAGAGAGAGGAAGGAGCTAGCAATACCGAGTATCCTGGGCTCTCTCTAACACAGCCCAAAACTCAGCCATCCAAAGAGGCAAAGTACCCTAGAAGGGGGAATCATGGGAGGCTATGAGTTTATCCCAAGGGTATGGCTCCACATCCCAAGATTGAAGAGCCTCTCTTCTCTAGAGGACACCCTCAGAGAGAGGTCTCCTTGGTGTACGCCAGCTATAGATGGGTCTTCTTCTGACCCGTGGTTTCCATTTCCAGAAATAGCCAAGGAAGGGGTAACAGCCATACCGCCTGGCTCACATGTCTGTCATGTTTCAGCTTGGAGTTTCTGAGTTGCATCAAGGTCAAGACTCGGTTCTGCTTTGTTTCCACTAAATCCTGGGACCAAGCAGCCCTTGGCATGCAGTAGGTGCTCAGTAGTTGCTTGCTGTGTGGACAGATTAGAGGCTGGGCCCTGAGAACCAGCTAGGTGTATTTCCTACCACCTTGGTGCGGGCCTTCCTACATCCAAGTGCCTTGTCTAAACTCCTGCGTCAGCCCCACCTAGGGCCCCACTGAAACAGAGTCACACAACTTTGACAACTCGAAACCACACAGAACTTTGCTCACACTCAGAAGGTTCACACCCTGCCCTGGCCCATAAGGCCCTGCCCACATCCCTCTATCCCTGCCTAGACCCCCCTCCCCCACTCACCCAACTCTACAGTACTGGGGCTTCTTGCTGCTCCTTCAACACTCCTAAGTATGCCTCTGCCTCAGAACGGCTGCCCCTACAGTTCCTTCTGCTTGCAGACCCCTTCCCATAACTGCCTTAAGACCCTCTCAGGCTCCCTTCTGTTTCTCTCTGAAAGCATGTTTCACAAATCAGCACAACTTTGATGTAATCGTGTGTGTGTGTGCATGAGCCCACCCATGCACACACATGTGTGGATATACTTCCAAGTGTGGTGCACTTGTGTATGCGTGTGGAGATCTGATGGGGAATGTCCTTCTGTATATATGTTTCACTTATTGGTTGATCAATAAACACTGTTTGTCCAATAGAGGCAGGAAGATAGGCAGGACTAGGAGACAAGGAGAATTCTGGGAAAGGTAGGCAGAGAAAGACCTCAAAGAGACGCCATGTAGCTGCAAGAAGAGTGGCAGGTCTGGGCATTCTCTGGTAAGCCAAGACCATGTGGAAATACATAGATTTAGAGAAATGGGTTAATAATTAAGACAGATTTAGCCAATAAGGAGCCCTAGCCATCGCCCAACAGTTTTATAACTAATATAGCGTCTCTGTGTTTATTTGGGGCTGAGAAGGGCTGTGGGACCTGGCAGGACAAGAAAATTCAGCAACAGAGGTCAGAGGGCAACCTTAGTTGTTGTTATGCAGGAGCATCCCTTCTTTTGTTTGCTGAGACAGTCTAGAGTGGGCTGTCAGTGAGCTCTGGGGATCTGCCTCTGTCCACCTTCCCAGTGCTAGGATTATAGGCATGCACCACCATGCCTGGGTTTTTTGTTTGTTTGTTTTAATGTTGGTGCTGGGATTTGAATTTGGGTCCTGGTGTGTGTGTGTGTGTGTGTGTGTGTGTGTGTGTGTGTGTGTGTGTGTGTGTGTGTGTCAAGCACTTTACCAGCTGAGCTATGAATCTAGCCCTTATGTAATATTTTGTAAAGTTAGTAGTAATATGTGGCAGAGTGGTAGAGTGGAGGGATGAAGGGAGGTCAGAGGGCAACTCTGTGGAGTCCCATCTCTCCTTTCATCTTTAGTTGGGTTTCAAAGATCAAAGTCAGGCCATCAATCTTGGCCACAAGGGCCTTCACCCATGGAGCCATCTTGCTGGCCCAGTGTCAGCATTCCAAATAAAGACAGGCCTGTGACAGCACCACAGAGGTGCTGTGGAGCCTGAGGTGAGAAGAGAAAGGGTTGTCATATCCTGTGCCCCCTCCTGCCTGGAATCTGGGCTCCTCTCTAGACACCCCCATCTATCATCCTGGTTAGTTTCCTACACCTCATCTGGCCTTCTTGGCTAATTTGCTGCCTGCTTCTTTACAGAAGCTCCAGAGGAACAAGGCTCACTTAGGAGGCATGGCGTACATACCACAGCCACCCCATACCCTGCCCTGACTGACTCAAGCAATAAGTGAGTGAATGAATGAATGGAAGGAAGGAATGATGTCAAAGTGCATTAAACAGGTTCCCTGGACCACAGAAGATGGATGCCACAGAGACCAGCAGATCATTCAGGGCTGTGAGATCAACTAGTACCCCAGGACCCTGGCACTGGAGCCTGCTGGTCAGAGAGGCTGCTGAGGAAGCCAAGAATGTCTCTGTCTCTCTCCTAGATCTTCCTAGACCTTGGTGTGAGGAGGAGGTTTCCAGCTGTCAAGGGAGCTGATGAACACACCTTGCTTTGGGGACTCCAGCACCAGGAGGGGAATTAGTGATGTTTGCTCAGTAAATACCATGGGGGGGGAAGCTGCCACAAGGCTTTAACACACGTGGTGTCGGCTGGCAAATACTCCAGCCAACCAGGCTCAAGGATGGAACTGCTGGGGCCAAATGGATGGGGATAGATAGACTCCAATTCATGCCTGAAGATGGGATGGGAAGGGCACAGGAGGCGGGACTCACAGATATCTACCATTTAACACAGCCTGGCAGGACCCTCTAGCTCCTCCCCTATCCAAGGTAGCCTGAGGCCCAAATATCCCTACTGGGTCAGACATACAGGGTCCCCCAAAGCCAAGCTCTACCCATTTTCTTGCTGTTTGACAGTGGACGGGACACACAATGTCTCCTGGTCATGCTCCAACATATACATGTAATCAAACTGCCCAATATTCTAGAACATATGCCCTACAGCCACTAACTTCCCTGAATCTCAGTTTCTCCAAAGTGGGGACAATAATACAGCCACACTGGAATGTTGTCTTTTCCTCTTTATGTAATTGTCAGCCCATTTCTTACTTTCTTTTCTCCATTGGGTCATTTGTTAAGTTGCAGTCCTGTGGTGACTCGTCCCCAGTACTTCCATGTGGATTTCCTAACAGCAAGGACCACATGGAGCCATCACAGCTTTCAAGGATTCTGGCATCTTCCTTGCCTGTTGTTGACAGACATCACATAAGTTTTTTTTTTTTTTAATTCATTTATTTACATACGTCTATGTGTATATGTGTGTGCATGTAGTACCCACAAAGTCCAGAAGAGGGCGTTGGATCCCCTGGAGCCAGAATTGCAGGTGATTGTGAGCCACCTGCTGTGGGTGCTGAGCATCAAACCCAGATCCTGAAAGAGCAGCAGGTGCCCATAGTGGCCTGGCCTTCTGGCACCAATCATTAATTAAGAAAATGCTCCACAGACACACCTACAGGCATATCTGATGGAGGCAACTTCTCAAATATGGGTTCCTCTTCCCAGGTAACTATAGTTTGTATCAGGTTGACAAAAACTAACAGCACAGAGAAAGACAGCCAGGTAACCACTGTTTGGTTCTTCAGGGATCATGGGACTTTTTTCTAGGGGCCTCAGTTTGCCCCATCTTCAAGCAGACCCCAGATTGCTGCCCACTAAGATGAAAGGCAATTGACCCTGGGAGGCTTCATGGCTGCGTGAAGACCAGGCAATGAAGAGCCGGAGAGGGGCTGCCCACATTTGCTCTGAGGAGAGCTGGTGGTCTTGATGGGTACCTCTGGGGTCAGTCAGTCTTTGACCTTCTCTGAAAAAGTGTCAGTGAGCTGGGGGCGAGTGAGGCCATGAGGTCCCTCTGCCTTCCTCTGGGGTCTCATACAACTTTAGAGTCACATGACCCTGAGAAACACCCCCCCCAGACAGGAATCACCACCATCCCACCAGAACCCCACTAAACCCGAACTCCATGCTCCTGGGGCCCTCTCCACTCCACCCCCCCTGAGCACCTAACAGCAGGGACCTAGGAAGGTCCCTTCCCCATCCCACCTTCTCCGTGCCCAACTCTGCTCCAAGTCAAACCCTAATTCTCTGAACATCTATTGTTAAGTTTCCTTGAATTTGTACTCAGATTCTTTCTAGAGCACGTACTCATTCATCTGTATACTCAGAACAGTTTCTTGAGTATCTACAATGGACCCAGGAGTATGCCAGCCATGAGGACTCAAAACGTGTCTTCCATAGAGAAGACAACATTCTACTTGAGGTGGGAATGAGTGGATCAAAACCAAGTATCAACAATACAGAAGCAGGAGGAAGCTCATGGGTTGGTAGGTCATTCTTGGATCCAGGATGAGACTCACAGGACATGCAAGTACTTGGCAAAAAGAAGTAATCCAGAAGTAATGCCAGACATCCAGGCATTGTAAGGATTCAGGCATTAAGCTGGCCTGCCCCGGTCACCTGGAAGAATGCTCTCAGGCAATACTCTGGTCAGCCCAGGGTTCCATGAGTGCTAGTTTGCATGCAGGTGCAAAGGACCCCTTTAAAAGAATAGCCCACTTATGCCCTATTTCTGGTCTTTCCGCTCTATCTTTCCTGCTCCTCTCTTTCCTGGTGTTTTTCCTGCTGTTCTCAGGGGAAGACAGGAATTTTCCTGTCTCCCTCTTCCCTTCTGTCCTCTCTCTGTCTCTTTACCGCTCTTCTCTTTCCTTCCCCCTTCCCTTTCTAATAAAACTTCCCACTTAAGCTCTGTCTGCCTGGCATGGCTGGTGCCAGTTGAAAGTCTCCTGGTTCTGTAGTCTCAGTTTTCCAAATCGCTTCCCAACCTCCCAGCCGTGTGTTTGGATTTTTCCAAACTCAAGCATTTATTAAAGACCTGAGTACTTTGTGGTGGCCCCATTAACACTCCCAAACACTGAGCAAAACGTTCTTCTTCCCAGAAACACAAACATTTATTGAGTGCCCACTGTGTACCAGACATGGAATATGTTGCATCTGCCCCCGAAACCCATAAGCAGATTTTCAAAATTAACTTAACAATCCAGGTGGGAGGCTGTTCTCAGTGTGCTGTAGATTTGGAGAGGCCTCCGCTTTAATGGGTGTCAGTGCTGTGTGACATTGAATAAGCAATAGACTTGTCAGAGCCTCGGTTCCTTTCTTCTACTTGGGGAGAATGCTATGTCTCCCTTCTTGGACTGTCTGTGAGAAGTCCAGAGGATGCCAAATGGAGATTGTGGTTGCAAAGAAGGAGCTAAAACCCCTCTTGCTTCTCCCAATAAATGGGACTTTGTGAGTAGAACATGGACCCAAGGGGTAGGAGGAAATCAGAGATTATCATCTCGGCTGTTTCCAGCCCACAGACCTTGTACAAAGTCAGAGTTGGGAAGGTGTCTCTCAAAATCACCTCTAGGCTGGACCTATGCCCGTAACTGGACCTCTAGGGAATCTGGGTAGCCTTACCTGACCCCCACTGTAGGGCTTGGCATCGGGCATGGATGGTCCCTGGTGTCCCAGAGACTGTCTTAGATGGGTACTTCTGTGGCACCAGCAGAGGGTAGCCAAGTCTTCCTAAGCTAATCATCACCTAGGTACTTAAAATGTGGTTGACTGTGTCATTCTGACCACCTACAGCCAAGCCCTGCTTCCCATTTTTCAGTGCTCCTCTCTGCCTCCCTCCCCTCATCCCTACCTGCCTGTAGGTTGATTCTCTTCCTGCCACCATGGCTGTTGCCCTCCATTTGATGGCATTTTGTTTTTGTTTTTGTTTTTGTTTTGTTTTCCAAGACAGGGTTTCTCTGTGTAGCTTTAGAGCCTATCCTGGCACTCGCTCTGTAGACCAGGCTGGCCTCGAACTCACAGAGGTCTGCCTGCTTTTGCCTCCCGAGTGCTGAGACTAAAGGTGTGTGCCACCAACGCCCGGCTAGATTGCATTCTTGTAAATGGAATTATACATGTGTGTTCATTTTCTTTTTGTTCTTTTTTTTTTTTATAGATCTATGGTTGCGCTGAGAGATTCTACATACATGTGGTGTCTGTCTGATGGCGCTGCTGTAGATGTGTAGGCTACTATAAGTCTGCCTTTCCCATTCTTGGCTATCAGGCAAGGTGCATCATGGGAACTGACAGCTCTATAATTGGGATTATTTTTTAGGGCATTGTTGGATGTATACAAGCATTTTACTTCCTAGAAACATTCACAGTGCTTCAGATGCATGGTGCTCTCTGTCCTAGAGTCCACACATTCACAGAGGTGAGGATTCTCTGCCTTTTTCAGAGACATCTTGTGTCTGGGCAGCAAGTGCAATACAGGGAGTGAGTGATGAACTCATTGCTATGAACTCATCCTACTCCAGGAGGAAGCAGAGCTCACAGGGACTCCTAAACCACCCACCCCCATCCTCCCTGAACCCGGCCTTGGAGCTCAAAAAGGTTAGACACAGCCCTGCTAAAATCTCACCTTCCCCTTTGATGACTCTGCCGGCCTCATCATCTCATCCCCCTGACGCCCCCCCCACCTGCAGTATGCAGCCTGAAAAAAGAGGCAGCAGTTTTTCGGCCCAAGAATGACTCCCCATAATTGGGGCTCCTGGTTGTGATTTCTCTGTCTTCTATTTTATCCGAAAAATGCTTGGCAGTAATTGCCCATCCTCGGACATGGAAAGGAGCCGGTCTTTTCCCCGTTCATACTCCCAATTGGACTATTACTGCCCTGGCCCGATTTCCTTTAAATAGCCCCTGCACAATTTGTTGGCATTTTCTAGAAGAGAAGATTCATCTGTCTCAGACTTGGGTAGAAGGAGGAGAATAGGAAGGCTTGCTTTGTCTGTCTGGGATGGAAGTCAGTGTGATATTCTCTCTCTCTCTCTCTCTCTCTCTCTCTCTCTCTGTGTGTGTGTGTGTGTGTGTGTGTGTGTGTGTGTGTGTGTGTCTCAAACCTGGCTTATCTGTTGTCCCCATTTCATAGATGGGGAAACCAAAGGCAAGTGGTTAATTGTTCTAATCACAAAATACCAGCCCTACCTCTAGATATTAGGAGATAGGGCTGGCGAGGATGGCTCAGCCAGTAAGAGCCATTGCTGCCAAGCCTGGCAATCTGAGTTTGATCCCCCAGGGACCCATATGGTGAAAGTACAGAGCCAACCTCCCATCAGTTACCCTTTTACACATTCGTGTCATAGCATGCCTGTGTTCACACACATACAAACACACAAATAAATAAATGCAATAATTACAAAAATAACTGAAGGACATACTGTAGCAAGATGAGTTCTGAATAAAAAGATTATATTTAGGAGCCCAGTGACATTTGCAAGAAATGAAGGGGCCAGAAGAGACCAATGCCAAGTCCACAGAAGTTCCTAGAAGTTTCTGGTGCTGCCTAGTAGTGGGGTGATGAGTGGATTCACAAAATTCATTATAGAATGAATTATAGAATTACAGAATGGGAAGGGGTTGCAAGAAGTGAGGGGAAGGTCACTCAGGACTAAGAAAGCAATGCTTCAACCAGGGGAATTGGTTTCCAACTCCATGAGATTTTTACAAGCCAGTCAGAACCTGGCATAAAGTATATTGTGTTGCTAGGGTGCAGTAGTGCCTTGTCTGACATCCTAACTCTGTGGTGCTGAGGCAAGAGGATTGGTGTGAGTATGACACAGCATGAGATCCTGTCTCAATGAAACCCAATTATAATAATGATAATAACTTGTATATATTTGATATTCAATGTTTATTAATTTTGAAATATGATTTTTCCCTATTTTGCAATTTCATTTTTCTGCCAGGTCCCCAACATTTTCAAATATTCATTCCTTCGTATGGATGGGTATGCAAGCCATATAGTAGGACGACTTGCAGAACTCTCTCCTCTCTTCCCACCATGTGGGTCCCAGGGATCAAACTGACCAGCAGACTTGGCAACAAGCACCTTTACTGGCTGAGCCATCTTGCCTGCCTAAGCCAACATCTTTCTTTGATGGGTGCTGACAGTCCCAAGCAAGACCCCAGGCTCAGCGAATGGAATGGTCCAGCCAGGATGCTGAGCAGGGATGTCCCCAGTTGGACCTGGGACATCTGAGTCAAGCTAGAAGTCGCTCTGCCTCCCCTGCCTGGACTTCACTATGAATGCTTCCTGGTCCTTTCAAGAAAACTGACAAAGCCCACACCCAGCGGCAACATCTCTATCGCCTGTCACCAGGCCACCTTCACACCTGCCTTTTCCCTCCCTACCCACGTGCCACCTCTACTAAGCCACCCTAGGCCAAATGCGGGTGCTGCCCTAAGCCAGCGTCCTCCCCAGGCCTATCTGGATGGGGGGAGGCACTGGTCCCCAGGAAGGCCACTGTCCTCCGCTTTCCCCTCTCCTCCCCTCCCCCTTCGGCTTCTCCGCAGCCTCCCGGATCATCGTTGAAAGAAATACTTTGCCGCGATGTTGGGTCTTTGTTGGGGCGGAGGAGGGCGCAGCATAAAGGGGCTGAGAGAGTGAACTGGGGGGCGCAGGGCGGGAGGGGAAGAGGACGGATTCTCTGTGTCTAAAGGGGAATTAAAGTGCTTTTACCGGAGTGAAGAAATCAGATGAAGAATGGGCTGAGAACAAAAGGCGAAAGTCTGCGCGCAAGGCCGGCTGAATAGGCCCCGATCCCCTTAAGTTTGTAAACCCCCTCCCCGCGCCCTAAGCCTCCCTTCCTCACTGCTGCCAAGAACAAACGCACGGGAGGAAAACAGAGCGGGGGAGGGGAAGGGGGGAACGGCAGGACTAGGGCCCCAAACCCCTAAAATAAAAGGTAATCCTCCAGCACTCTGCCCTCCTGGACCCTACCGGGGGTCTGATTAAAGGTCCCACATGAAGCCACCCTTCCATTCACATGCAAGGGGCAGGATTTACAAGAAAAGAGGGAGGAAAGAATAGGCAGACAGGAGAATAGGGGAATTATTTGCGTCCCGTAATGCTTGTTAAGCGTTCGTCTTTGAGGTGCACCAGACAAGACAAGGCTCAGAACTGGAAGAGAAATCCAGGGGGTGGAGGCTGCTCCTTCAGCCTCCACCCCCCCCCCCAATGCAGACTGGGGGCCAACCACACACACTCATGCAGGCATACACACACACACACACACACACACACACACACACACACATACACACCCAAGGACACACGTGAGGGCATGTGAGCAAGGCTACAAACTCACAAGAGAACAGTAATTAACCTCGGGTCCCCTGGCTGACAGTGATCTAATCAAACCAGCCCGGCTTGTCCTCTGTGTGCCCAGAGCTGGGTGGCCAAGGTTGTGAACTGTTCTGGAGGAGGCTGAAGACCTGAGAGTTTGCAGCATCCTCTTGGGATGGATGGTTGGGAGAGGCTTCTGGGGTCGCTTCCCTAAGTCAGTCAAGATGGGTGTAGCCCATCTCTTGTTAGATGCCTCCCTGGGTCCTGCCTCAGGGCCCTTGCATATGCCAGCCTTTAGCCTAGGGTGCTGTCCCTACCCCTTTGGCAGGGTTAGCTGATAGTAAGTCTTCCTACCCAACCCCCACCCCCCCTTTTACAGCACCTCACCTTTCCTTGATCTTAGCTCTCTCTCTCAAAAGCCCTCCAGACCCAGCAATTCACAGTTAATGGAATGTTACAATTTATGTGTGACACACTGTAAGGTTCATAAGATATAAATAAATGTATGGTCGTGAGTGTAAATGCATTAGGGATGTGTGAAGAAGAAGGAAGGCAGCATTTACTTCTTGGTGAAATTGCTCAAGATCCAGCTGATCAACCACAGGATGGCAAAGGACAGCGGCCACATCTGCTACAGGAAGCTGGCCACTAAAGTGGGCCCTCTGAAGGTTATGTCTGCACCCTCGTTCTTGCTGTGCTCTTTGGGCCTGGGCTGGCATGATGTGAACAGCCTCTACAGCATACTGTGGCTGCTGTGCATGGAGCTCCTCTAACGGCATCCCCCCTCCACCCCCACATCCATGATGGGCTGAAACCCTCTGAGACTGTGAGCCCAAACAAACATTTCTTCTCTCAAGTTGTTTCTGTCGGGCGTTTTGTCATAGCAACTTAAAAATAATGGAGACACACAACATAAAGGATCTCTATGGAACATACTTGACCTCGTTCACTCATTTATTTATTGGATTTAGTGCTTCTTTTTTATGTGTTTTCTTTTTTTTTTTTTTTTTCTTTTTTTTGGTTTTTCGAGACAGGGTTTCTCTGTGTAGCTTTGGAGCCTATCCTGGCACTTGCTCTGGAGACCAGGCTGGCCTCGAACTCACAGAGATCCACCTGCCTCAGCCTCCCGAGTGCTGGGATTAAAGGCGTGCGCCACCAACGCCCGGCTAGTGCTTCTTTTTTTGTTGTTTTTGTTTGTTTGTTTGTTTGTTTGTTTTGAGACAGGGTTTCTCTGTGCCTTTGGAGGCTGACCTGGAACTAGCTCTCGTAGACCAGGCTGGTCTCGAACTCACAGAAATCCACCTACCTCTGCCTCCCGAGTGCTGGGATTAAAGGTGTGGGAATGCTTCTGGGAACTGTGTGTGCTGTGCAAGCTCTCTACCACTGGCCTTCATTCTCAGCATGTATGTCATTTAACACTAAGCTCGTGCAATTATCTTAAACCTGCAGTAATCTTGACTGATTCTAAAACAATGTACAGTCACCCAGGGAAAGAGAAAATACAAAATGGCACAAAATATAATTTGTAATGCTATCTACTAGAGGAGACCAGCAATCATATTCTAACTTAGTATGTGCCTGACTTTTTAAAACTATTATTTTTAGTTATAGCTATGTGTATGAGAGCATGTATACACTTGTGTGAAGTGTCCAAGGAGGCCAGAAGAGGGCATCATAGCTCCTGGAACTAGAGTCATACAGGTGGTTGTGAGCTGCCCTGTGAGTGCTGGGAATTGAACTAGGGTCCTCTGGAAAAACAGCCTAGATTTTTATGCCCATACACAAATGCATGCATGTGCTCATATGTGTGTGTGAACACATACATACCATCTATAGCTAAATGTAAAATTCCAAATCTTATTTATTTTATTTGTTTATTTTGGGTTATTTGAGGCAGGCTCTCCCTATGTAGCTCTGACTGTCCTGGAACTTTCTACATAGATCAGGCTGGCCTCCAACTCATAGAGATGCACTTGCCTCTGCCTCCTGAGCAGCTGGGACTGTGGGTGCAGCCACACTGCTCACAGAAGTACCTCAGCCAGTGTGCCCCTGATCTGGTCTCTATATTTCCTGCCTGTTCTAGAACTTCATGTGACAATTGTGAGCATTTTTACTGCCTGGGTGATTTTGTGCGGGTTTGCCTGCAGCAGCCAGAAGAGGGCATCAGATCCCCTGAAGCTGGAGTTACAGATGGTTGTGGTCCACCAATGTGGGTGCTAGGATTTGAACTCTAGTCATTCCTCTGCAAGAGCAGCTGGTACTCTTAATGCTCCAGCTCACTTTCTCTAATCTTAATGTTTCTACTTCATCATTCCACCACCAGTGGGCATACCTTCAGATGATGGGGGATATCCTTCTGTATGCTGGGAATGTATGTTTCTCTTATTGGTTGATGAATAAATGCTGACTGGTCAGTAGCCAGGAAGGGAGTACAGGTAGGGCTACCAGACTAGGAGAATGCTGGGGAAAGGAACACACAGAGTTGAGGGAGATGCCATGTAGACGTCGAAGGAGTAATATACTGGAGCATTACAGGTAAGCCACAGCCTAGTGGCAATATATAGTTTAATAGAATGGGTTAATAATTAAGAGAGAGCTAGCCAATAAGAAGCCTGAGCCATCGTTCAGTTTATAATTAATATAAGCCTCTGTGTATTTATTTGGGACTGAAGGGAGGTGGGATTGGACTGGTCAGAAACTTCTGTCTACATCCAGACTCATGATGTCTTCCCACCTCCACAGTGCCAACCCAGAGCAAGCCTCCCTGTAGTTTTCCTGGACTGGTGCAGTTGCCAGAAGCCAGGCCTCCTCCCTCCAGCCATTAGGTCTATCTTCCACACCCAGATCTGCCAAGCCATCCCTCCACCCTAAGACAGTGGCTCCTCACTGCCCCCCCCCCAGTCCCCATTGTCTCCCAGAGAGTTTAACACCTGCCTTCCTTCACTGGGGCATTTCCTAGCTGGAGTCCTTTGTACAGTGGAGCCCACTGTGGGGTTGGTGGATCTCCTAATTAACCTTCCTGCAGATCCACCAGTGCTCAGACAGACGCTGACTGTTACACACATACATAGACACAGACACACACAGACACAGACTCACACACATATACACACAATGTTGATTTTTCAGGAGGAAAACTTAGAAATAGTGAGTGGGAGAAGGGACTTGATCTCCCCTTGACCCTCCTGCCTCTTGAGGTCTTCCAAAAAGGACAAAGAAAAGAAGAAGGGAATTGAAGGAGACACCCAGGTGCTTTGAACAGAGGTCAGAGCCTAGCTCGAAGCACAAGGTGATCCTGCGCACTGCACGCATGCGCACGCACACACACCTCAATTATACCCCGGCACGCAGAGCGAAGGGAAGCTGGATTGATTCAAAGATAACAATTAGGGAACAACTCTAATTCCTGCTGTGATTGCGACACTCAGTTTATTTTTAATTTGTATCCATAATAAAAATAATAATTACAAGGGCTGGCAAATTGTAGCTTTAGCTGAGAAATTAAATTGACGCCGCCCACCTTTCTCCCCCCCCCCTCATCAGGAATGAAGCTTCCTCTCCCTCCCCACGGCTCTCCTGCTCTGGAGCCACAGACCCCACTTTAAATATAGAGATTCATTAGTGAAAGGAGGCGGGAAGTGAACTTCCTTAACATCTACGGTGGGCTGAGTAGGAAGTTAAGTACGTTTTCGTAGATTGGTGTATTTAGCCCTCAGGGTGGACTGTGAGGAGAGAGCCCTTCGGATGCTTGCTGAAGGGCGTATGTGGTAGTGTACTGTCCTGGGTCTGACGCCAGGTTCATGGGCCAAATTCATTCCTCAAAGTCCTTCCTTCACCAGAGTGCACAGTTGCCCCACCCTAAGCCTGAGTGTGATGCAAAGAGCCTAAGGACAAGGACACACCAGGGCTCAGGTTTGGCGCCTCTGTCTAATAGGATGAGGAGGTGGATGAAGATGAGATTAACCCAGACTGGGGCCTGTGGGTGGAGGAGGAAGAACTAGGCAAAGGAGTCGGAGAGGAAAAGGAAATGGGGCAGAAGAAAGAAAGTGAGGAAGAAGATGGAAAGGAGCCCGTGCTTGGTCTCCAGCCCTTCCTCTGGCATGTTCTCCCAGGATCGTGTGTGAACGAGTTCAGTTTGAGGCTATCCATCTGTGCAGCCTTCCGTGTGAGCATGTACCCTCATGCACATGGAATCCTTAAACATATGTGCATGGGGACACTAGAGGAGGACATCAGGTGTCTGTCTGTCTCTCCCCACCTTATATTTTTTGAGACAAGACTCTCATAGTGCCTGGAGTTCCTGGGCTCCTCCTGTCTCTGCCTCCCCAGCGCTGGGATTGCAACCTCCTCTGTTTACAAGGTTTTCAGACAAAGCTGGACTATGATCCTAGATAATCCAAGAGATTTGGAACTTCCATACTGAGGGGAAGAGAGAGGAATTCTGTCTAAGCAGGAAGGACATTGGAAGAAATGAGCCTAGACTTCCCACCCCAACCAGGATGGGGTGCAGCTATTTGGGATTCCTGAAATCCAGAATTCAGGGCCAGAGGCTGTGAATACCCTAGAAGATACCACAGCTCCCTCCAGCTGCTGTACCTGAACCCTAGTGCAGCAGTTGTCACTTGAGTCCTGCTTGTGACTCCGAGCCTCACCTACACTCCATCTGACAGGAGGGTCCATCCAGAATCCCAACCCTTTAGTCACTGGGCAACTGAGCTCCACTAGCCTTCCTTCAAAGAGAGGCTGGGTGCCCTCCTGGAACCGCAGCACACACAAGATGCCAGACACCAACTGCCACCCAGATTAAAGCAAAAGGCACTTAGCCAAACCAGAGTGTAAAGTCCACACATGTCACCGGAGGAAACAGAGAGATCTCGGGTCCAAGTCTGAGATTATTCCCTTTCTACCTCAGCAGAGCCAAGTCCAAGCGAAGGAACCAAAAGATAAGGCTGGCCGTGTGTTTAGTTTAGCATGTGGATGACCAATAAGGGATTGATGGGGGGCAGGGAGGAATGGTGCAGTGAGCAGGTATCTGAGATCTAGAAAAGCTTACTGTGGGTTGTACCACCCACCACCTTGAGCAGGTGCACTAGAGTGGCAAGCAAGGCAGTCCTTTCTCTGGATCACTTCCTCTTCACGTAGCTCTCAGTCTGCTCCTAGCTAACGATCCCTCCGAACTGCATGCTTCTTGCTCACCCAGTCACCCCTCAAACACTGGCCTTTCTCTCTCTCTTTGGGGAGGAGTTTCTTGATTACCACACCACTGAGTGGGCTCCTCTGAGCCATTAAATTACCATTTCTAGAGACTGGAGAGATGGCTCGGCTGTTGAGAACACTGGCAGCTCTTCCAGAGGACCCAGGTTCAATTCCCAATACCCACATAGTGGCTTACAACTACTTGTAACTCCAGTTCCTGGGTGTTTGATACATACATGGTGCATAGACACACATGCCAGTGAAGCATATATACAGGAAATAAACTTCTGTTTGTTTTTTTTTTAAGTGCCATTTTTTGTGGGTCAAACCTAACCAACCAGCACCCCCTCGTGCAGGCTTTCCAGAAACAAGGTGCAGAACCTCAACTTCAAGAAGACAATCTGGGGCTGGGGGGTTGGGTTGGGGAGATGTCCTGTCCCTAAAGTACTCTCTGTGCAAGCATGAGAATCAGAGTCTGGTCCCCTAGAACACACATTGTTAAAGTCAGGTGGGGGTGCATGATAATAATCCCTGGGTTTGGGAGGCAGAGACAGGAAGATCCCTGGCCCTCTCTGGCCAGCTGGTCTAGACAGATTAGGCAACCACAGGTTCAGTGAGAGACCCTGCCCCCCCCCCCCCCGAGCCTTTTTTTTGGTTTGTTTTTGGTTTTTTTTTTTGTTTTTTGTTTTTGTTTTTGTTTTTGTTTTTGTTTTTGTTTTTCGAGACAGGGTTTCTCTGTGTAGCTTTGGAGCCTATCCTGGCACTCGCTCTGGAGACCAGGCTGGCCTCGAACTCACAGAGATCCGCCTGCTTCTGCTTCCCGAGTGCTGGGATTAAAGGCGTGCACCACCAATGCCCGACACACACCCCTCCCTTTTTTAATTTATTTTTTACATTCCAATCCCAGTTCCCCCTCCCTCCTTTCCTTCCACTCCCTCTTTCCCCCCTCCTCCCATCTGCTCCATGGAGAGGATACAGCCTCCTCTAGGAAGTCTACTAAATCTGTCCCATCATCTAGTTGAGGCAGGACCAAGGCCCCTCCCACCCCCCCACACCCTTGGGTCTAGGCTGGGCAAGGTATCTCTCTATAGAGAATGGGCTCCGCTAAGTCAGTTTATGCATTAGTGTTAGATCTTGGACCCACTGCCAGTGGCCTCAAATATTGTTCCAGTCACACCATTGTCACCTATATTAAGGAGTCTAGTTCGGTCTTATGCAGGTTCCCCATTTGTCAGAACTGAGTCAGGGATCTCTCACTAGCTGGGATCAGCTGATTCTGTGGGTTTCCCCATCATGGTCTTGACTTCTTTGTTCATATTATCGATCCTCCCTCACTTTGATTGTAGTCCAGGAGTTTGGCCCATTGGTTAGTTGTGGATTTCTGCATCTGCTTCCATCTGTTTCTGGAAGAGGGTTCAAGCTTCTCTGGGGTTATGGATTGTAGGCTGGGTATCTTTTGCTTTATGTCTGATATCCAAGAGACCCTGTCTTTTTTTTTTTTTTTTTTTTTTTTTTTGGTTTTTCAAGACAGGTTTTCTCTGTGTAGTTTTCGAGCCTATCCTGGCACTCGCTCTGGAAACGAGGCTGGCCTCGACCTCACAAAGATCCGCCTGCCTCTGCCTCCCGAGTGCTGGGATTAAAAGCGTACACCACCAACACCCGGCAAGAGACCCTGTTTTAAAAAACAAAAACAAAGCCAGGCAGCGGTGGGTGGTGGTGTACACCTTTAATCCTAGCACTTGGGAGGCAGAAGCAGGTGGATCTCTTGAGAGTTCAAGGTCAGCCCTATCTTCATAGTGAATTCCAGGTCAACCAAAGCTATATAGTGAGACCCTGTCTCAAAATAAGATGAATAATGGTAATGATGATATGGAAAGTGATTGAGAAAGACACCCAAGGTTGATCTCTGACTTCTAAATGTGACTGCTCACATGCATGTACACACTCACACACTCACCCTCAACTAGACATGGCATGATGGAGAAGTCAGGGGCAAGGACTTGCCTTGTGAATGGATGATACCCAATGCTAATCTCCATCATTCTCAATGCAGAGGCTGGAGAAGCTCAGTCACTTCTGAAGGAGGGGGAAGTGTGTGTGTGTGTGTGTGTGTGTGTGTGTGTGTGTGCGCGCGCGCGCGCACACGCGCGCGCGCGTATCCTTGTCACATTTAGCGACAGCTTGGCTTAAGTCACCCATGTCATTGTCTTCTGGACTGATGGTGTTGGTATCTGTGGCCCCTTGCAACTGCTGCTTGGAAGGATGGGATGGAAGCCGGATTGGGCATGAGGTGGCAGACACTAAAGCAGATTGACAGGGCAGCTCTCTACCCTGTGTGGCGAAACACAAAACATTAATTAAAAATAATCGCCACTCCCTCCCAAGAACTAAGAGGAGTGTGATGTGCGGGTTCATTTTAAGAAAGGCAATTTGACGCCAATAAATCACAGTTATAAAAACTTTCATTACAGTTGAGAGCAAGCTCTCTGCCATTGTCCTAATTACACACTGTAGGGATAATGAACGTTAATGATTTAACGTGCAATAATTACGATTGAAAAATAAAACACAGTGATCGCCGTCGTTACTGTTATCAATAAGACAGCTATTTTGGCAGGGCTAATCTCCACTTGAGTCTGAGATGAAATTTTAGATCTCTCTCTCCTCTCTCTGTTTCTCTGTCTCTCTTCTCTCTTTTTTCTTCCCCCTCTCTCTCCTCAATTACAAGCAACCTCTTTTCCCTCCCTTCCTGGCTCCATCTTTGTTAAAACAAGAAACCCATGTTACAGAGCATGCATCTCACCCTTCTTAGACGGTCAGAGTTGAAAATTGAAATCCAAGACTCCTCCTCATTGCCTGGGAGGTCACTTTGACCTTCTTCACGAACACCTCCTGAATGAGAGAGAAACTACCTTCACATTCCTACTGAGCATCCAGAGAAACTCAGCAAGAGTGCCACTGCCCACCACCTTGGATAAGAACATGAAAATGAAGGTCCCTCTTGCCCACCTCCTTCAGGAATTTCAGGATGGCATCTTGGCCGAAGTCCCTCTCAAGTGCTTTGTGAATACACCTATAGCTCCCTACTGGAGGGAGAAGATACTGGTTTCCCAGCCTAAACTTTACTGTATAAAAGTGAATTGGGGGCCAGGCGTTGGTGGCGCACGCCTTTAATCCCAGCACTTGGGAGGCAGAGGCAGGCGAATCTCCATGAGTTCGAGGCCGGCCTGCTCTACAAAGTGAGTGCTAGGATAGGCTCCAAAGCTACACAGAGAAACCCTGTCTCGAAAAACCAAAAAAAAAAAAAAAAAAAAAAAAAAAAGTGAATTGGGGCCTGGGCTTGAGTCTGGATTCTACCATGAGCTGGGGGAGCATTGGTGGAATCTTTCCACACTCCGGTGCCTTGGGTTTCTCCTCAGTTGATGAGGCTTAATGGAGCCCTCATTGGGGTTTCAAGGGTTTAAGTGAGTATGATATATCCAAAGAACTGGGAACAAAGTAAGCATGTAAAAGTGCTCACAGTAAACCAAGACCTTCAAGAGTGAGCTGTCCTCCACTACTGGCATCAAACACAACTCTAGCCAACCTTGACTGCCAATGGGCTCTTCCGATGGCCTGACTCTTCCCAGCCACACGGCTCACTATGAGCAGTGCCCTGACTCCCCAGCTGACCTTGGTCCACCCATCCTTTGGGATAGCTTCCTCCGCTCCAGTCTACTTCCTCCTCTGCTATATCCATAACTCCAGTGTCACATTTTCATGCATAGTTATTTTCCATCTCATACTAGGGTTCTTTATGTTTGTGTTTTTTTAAGATTTATTTATTTACTATGAATATAATATCCTGCTTCCATGTATGTCTGCATGCCAGAAGAGGACACCAGATCTCATTATAGATGGTTGTGAGTGGGCTGGAGAGATGGCTCAGCCATTAAAGGCTAGGCTCACAATCAAAAATACAGATGGAGGCTGGAGAGACGGCTCAGAGGTTAAGAGCACTGGCTGCTCTTCCAGAGGTCCTGAGTTCAATTCCCAGCAACCACATGGTGGCTCACAACCATCCGTTATGAGATCTGGTGCCCTCTTCTGGTGTGCAGATATACATGGAAGCAGAATGTTGTATACATAATAAATAAATAAAATCTAAAAAAAAAGTCTGTTTGTTTACCAAGGATGACTGTTAATCACCTGAACAAACAGAATGTTTCTATAAAAAGCTTTTTAAAAAAATACAGATGGTTGTGAGCCACCATGTGGTTGCTGGGAATTGAACTCAGGACCTCTGGAAGAGCAGCCTGTGCTCTTAACCTGAGCCATCTCTCCAGCCTCTTATGTCTGTGTTTTATCTCTATGTATCCCCAGGAACATTACAAATCCTCACAAAGGAAGAATTTGATATTAGGCTGGGATGTGGCTCAGTGTGTTGAATACTTGCCTAGCACGCACAGGCTCTTGGTTCTATACCCCAGCACTGTATGAATGGGGCATGACAGTGCCCATTTGCAATCTCAGCCCTCAGAAAGTGGAGGCAAGAAGATCAGGAGTTCAGTGTCATCCCTGGCTGAATGAAGAGTTGGAGGCCAGCCTGGGATGAATGAAACACTGTCTCAAAACAAAATGAAACAAAAAGAATGCATAGATATTCACAATTTTTTTTTGTTTTTTGTTTTTTGTTTTTCAAGACAGGGTTTCTCTCTATTGTTTTGGAGGCTGTCCTGGAACTTGCTCTGTAGACCAAGCTGACTTCAAATTCACAGAGATCTGCCTGCCTCTGCCTCCCGTGTGCTGGGATTAAAGGTGTGCACCACCAACGCCCATCGATATTTACAATATTTTTAAAAAATTCTTTTTTATTACATTTATTTGTTCATTTTGTGTATGTAAATATGTATGTGTGTGGGCATGGGCAAGCTACATGGAGATCGGAGGACAACTTGTGAACTTGGTTCTGTCCTTCCATCTTGTGGGTCCTGAGGATGGAACTCAGGTCATCAGGCTCAGTGACAAGTGACTTCCTGCTGAAGCATGTTGCTGGTCCTACTTTCTAAAATTTAAAGCTCACAAGTACTGCAGCCGGGTCATAGAATGGTTGGAAAATACACACAGTGAGGAGGAGAAAAATATGAGCCAGCCACACATCTACTAGTCTCTGCCTTGTCCAAGCGTCCACTGCTGTTCTCTTATTTCACCCTAACAGCCACCCACACGGTAGCTGTAGGCCGTTGCTACCGCACATGAGAGGAAATGGAAGCCAAGTGATTCACAGACTGTCCCCAGATGGCATGTGGCCAAGCCTGGATCCCACACAGGTGCCTGGCCTCCAGCCACAGCTGCCAACCTTTGTCTTCCTGCAGACATGTAAGCACGGCTGCCTCCCATGTGGTTAGATTACCTCAGTAGCGCTCACAGCCATACATCCCATGTGCGTACGGCCGCTTGTTTCTCCTGCCCCTACAATTGGACATTTCACCTATGTGTAATTATTCACCATAACATACGGTCTTTGAGGACCATTAATGTTTATAAATCTTTGCTGTGTCTTGAACAATCCCTTGGGATGCCTTCTAAGGAGGAAGATGACAGAGGTGGAGGACATGGGTACTCTAGTCGTCTGCTTTCTTGAAGTGTGATCAAGGAATGATGGAAACCAGCTGATTTCTAGGTGTGTGAATCAGCATGTTCTGATCTATGATAGAGTCTGCTGCCATCATCAGGTAGTTTCCATTACCCGGCAGGTGTTCCTTGAAACCCAGCCTCTTCCCTCTGTGCTTACACCAGACCACCAGATTCTGCTCTCTATCACTTTAGCTGTGACTTTTCAAGAATTCTGTATCCACAGAATCATGCCATTTAAATGCATTTTTCTTCCTTTTAAAATTTTTATTTTTATTTATGACTCTGGTGTGTGTGTGATGCGTGTGTGCGTGTGTGCGTGTGTGCGTGTGTGTGTTCCACATGTGTGTAGTACCTGATGAGGCCCAAAGGGGCATTAGATTCCCTAGAACTGGAGTTACAGATGGCTGTGAGCCTCCATGTGAGTCCTGGGAACTGAACTCAGGTCCTCTGTGAGAGCAGGCAGTGCTTTTAAGCACTAAGCTATCTTTCCAGCCCCTTCCTGACTTCATTCTCACCCATGCTGCTGTGTCAGTTAATAATTCACTCCTCTTCACTGCTGAATGTATGCGATGTGTGCGCCACACTTCGATACCGATTCACCAGTGGACAGATATTTGGGTTACAATGACTTGACATATTATTGAGTTGAGGGGGGCTTTTATGTTTTTTAGACACAACAGTCAACAACAGAGCTGGAGAGGAAGCAGCCAGTGAGTCCCTCGGCTCACACAAAATATTTTCACCTAAGAGACATCTAACCACCAATGCATGTTTGCGCCTCTGTTCCTGTATCTCCAAGTCTAGCACAGGATGTGGCTCTACAAACCATTTGGAAGGGTCCTGTGTTTAGCTTAAAAGAAACATGATGAGACAAATAGAATACAAGTGTGAGCGGGAGGAATAAAGATGATATAACACAGGTAAGAGAGTCACATGGCCACAATCGCTTATGAATCCTAGATTCCGTGTGTGAAAGAAAATCTGCTGTTTCTGACTTTGTTTTGTTCAGTGTCATGCCCTTCAGTTCCATCCATTTTTCCTGTAATGACAATTTCATTCGCCTTCGTGGCTGAATATTATTCTGTGGTTTGTATATGTGGGTGTGTGTACAAGTATGCACATATACACATATACACATTTTCACAAACATTTATACACATGTACAATACACATATTTATGCATATTCACTATGCACATATATACATATAAACATATATCTATACATATCACCTTTTCTGTATCTGTTTATGGTACCAACTTTGATTCTATGATAACTACTGTGAATGATGTAATGAACCATAAAAAAAGGGTATTCAGGAGCTGAAGAGACAGCTCATGCTGTGCAAGCATGAAGACCTCTGTTCAAATCCCCAGCACCCACATAAGGACTGGATGTGCCTATGTGTGCCTGTGACCCCAGCATTTAGGCGGGAGACAGGAGGATGACAGAATGTCAATGACCAGCCCTTAGCAGAAAGCGGCAGCTATGGGCTCAGCAAAACCTTATTCCAAAAAATAAGGCGGATTGTGATAGAGCCGTGTCCTCCTGTGGCTTGCACATGCAAGAGCACATGAAATGTACATGCACACACATAGACACATGCATCCATGCACACAGAGAGATATCCATGTATTCACAGAGACGCACACATACACAATGCACACATACACGTTTGTACACAAGCATGCACACAGAGACAGACACCCACACATACACACACAGATGCACGCACACTCACACACACACATGCCCAAATATAGAGACAGACCCACATACATACACACAGACGCAAGACATGGGTACGCAGAAAAAGGAGCAGGGAATCACCAAGCATCACTTACAACAGTGCTGTTCCCACTTCACAGGGCATCATGAACTAGTTAAGACACCAGTTCCTCAGCCTCAAACCAAGATTCTGATCCTGGAGACCTCAGGTAGGGCATGATAGCTGGAATTTCTAAGGTGTTCCTTGCCTATGACAATGGCCCTGGTCTCAGAACCACACCATGGGTTCTGGCACAGCCCCACAGTCTCTGCTCAGTGACTGGTGGGCTGGGGAGGTCATGTTCCCATCTGTCAAGACCAGGTCTCCCAGAGATGCCTTGGACCAAGGCCTTTCCCAGTCCTTCTCTGCAGGGCCTAGATCCACCCTTGACCCATCACAGCCTCCTAGAAGCAAGGCCTGGGGACCAAGCACTTCGTAAAAACAGATCAGTTAAGCTTTATAATGCAGATAAATAGAGGCAATCTGTGTCTCATGCAGTGCAGGCTGGCCCCAAACTCTATGTGCAGCTAAGAATGACCTTGCCCTCATGCCTCCAAATGCTGCATGAGAGGTGTGCCCCACCATGCCTGGTTTATGCATGCCAGGCAAGCCATTCCCAGCCCATTTTTTTTTCAATCCCCAAATTACAGATGGGGAAACTGAGGTTCTGAGAGGTGTAGGTGCTAGTCACACAGCTAGGCCTTCCCAGGCTCAGCTTCCTCCAAGCCCAGGAAACAGAACCATGTCTGATTGTATAGGAGCTGAGACACTCTGAGAGAGCAAACCAGCACCTGAGGCAGATAAAGGTCCTGAGGCAGATATAAATAGCTAGGGATGGGTGTGGAGGTGAGCCAGGCCAGCGCTCCTAATTTACGGCTCTCAAGACTGTGAGGAGCCAGGCAGAAAAGCAGGTGAGGACAATGTAATTAAAGAATTAAAAGGTAATTTCCAGGGACAGTGCTCGCCAGGGCTCAGAATCGGTAATTGATGGTGCAGTTCAGGATGCAGCCCACAAGGCAGGCAGCCTAAGATGCTGCCTCCTCCTCCTCCTCCTCCTTCTGCTTCCCCTACTCTTCCTCCTCTCTCTCCTTTTTTCCTCCCCTTCACCTCTTCCTTCCCACCTCTCCCACTTTCCCCATTAGCTTGTTTATTCTACACTCTCTTTTCTTCTCTCTTCTCTATCCCTTCCTCAGATTTCCATCTGTCTCTCCTTTTTCCTTCACTCGGGGGCTGGTCTTGGAACCGTGGAGGACACTGTGTCTGATTTACTGCCATATATCAGCCATTCTCGCTCCTGCAGGCCTTCTTGTGGGACAGGTTGAGTCCCGACAACAGTGCTGGCACCCAGCCACCAGCCACCTGGATCTTACACAGAGGCCTTCGTATCCTCAGGAAGGGTGGAGGGAATGAGTTGGGTGAGTGGGAAGGTGGTTCGCTGAGTCCTAGATAAATCTTTGACTGGGTGGTTAGATAGATGAGCCTGGAGCTGAACGGTAATTGTGTGGGTATGTGAATGAGTGGGCACAGAGGCGGGCAATGGATGGATAGATGGACAGTGGTAGATGCATAAAGGACTAGCTAACAGGTATGGGCTAGAGCAGTTGTATTTGCTGCAGCCAGCTGGAAATGAATGGTGGGTAGAGTGAAGACATGTAAATGCATACGTAGGTAAGGGAGCAGACAGTGAATGGGTGGATGATGGATGGATGGGTGGATGGATGGGTGGATGGATAGGTGGATGGATGGGTGGATGGATGGATGGGTGGATGGATGGATGGATGGGTGGATGGGTGGATGAGTGGATGGATGGGTGGATGGATGGGTGGATGGATGGGTGGATGAATGGATGGGTGGATGGATGGGTGGATGGATGGGTGGATGGATGGGTGGATGGATTCAAGTATGGGTTGGTGGGCAAGTGCATACATGGTGGATAGAGAGGAAGACATTGCTAGAAGCTGTGTGGATCCAGGCATGCATGCCTAGATGAATGGATGCATTCATGGGCGGAGAAGAGAATGGATGCACACATGCATCTACAGGGTGCAGAAAGCAGCCAGAGAACGGGTGGATGGGGCAGATACATGGGAAATGGGCACATCCTGGTGCATTAAAACAAGAGGAGCATCAGGTGCAAACACAGCCAAGAGGAACCCACAGCTCTGGGCTCTCAAGGACCAAGATTGCCTCTTCCTCAACCCGTGACTTGTCTTCTGAAAGGCCCTGCCCTGACATCTTCACCTCCATACATTCTGCATCTTTGGCCCTCACACAGCCACGCCCACCTGAAGCTCCCCCCTGTTGTTGTCCACCCTGGCCCTGTCACAGGGACCTCTAATGCCATGGAAGGACATAGTGATTTGACTAGCAGGTGGGTCAAGCTGCAGAAGCATTCTGAAGCTCAAGTCTCCTCCATCTGTGTATGGACCAGCTCCTGCCAGGGCCTGCCCAGGATGGAGAAAGGCTCCCCCAGCCCAGTCTCCTGGTTTTCAACACATGAGTGACTCTTAAGGCTGACCTTGATCATTGATCATTAGGGAGGGGGGCATATTAGGCAGGGTAGCAATCTGTTTCTGTTCACTGTTCCTTCTGTTGTGTGTTCTCTCTCCCTTCTGAGGGGAGGAAACTGAGGCAAGGAGAGAGTGTCCTCTTGCACCCCCTAACTCAGCTGTCACCCCTGCCCCCCAGTTCTAACCTAAGAAATCAGAATGTGACCACCAACAGGCATGGTCCTTTGTTGTCATACAGAGAGGTGAGGGGGAGGGTGTGTGCCAGGGATTAGGGCAGAGCCTGGAGGCAATTCCTTTCTTATTGGGGCTTAGTGGGGAAGGGATGCTGGGGCTGGATTTTCACCTGCTTGGAGCCTGCCCCAAGCTGCTTCCCACCTGCTGGGCAGGCCCAAAGCTAGCTTGCAGGATCTGCAGGGGTGGCCCTCCAGCACACCTGAACCAGAGGACAGAGAGGGGGAGGGGAGATGCGTGGAATAAAAGGGGGCAAGATCTTTAATAAAATATAGGTGCTGTTTGCACGCAACCACACATGCACAGATATGGAGACATGGTTAGGGGGTGTGCATGAGGGCTGTGCACATGCATGAAACCATCTCACACACACTCACATGTTTATGATCATAGTTATATAGACAGTCAGGTACACACACACACAGAGAGAGGGGGGAGGGAGGGAGAGAGAGCGAGATCCCATGAGTGAGAGAGAGAGAGAGAGAGAGAGAGAGAGAGAGAGAGAGAGAGAGAGAATGCAGCTTCACATAGTTATTTTTCATGGATGGCTCAGCGGGTAGGGAGCTTGCCTAGGCTTCGTGGAACCCTGGCTTCCATCCCCAGCATGGCATAAACTGGGTGTGGTGATTCACACCTGCCTGTAAAACACCAGAGAATCCGGAGTTCAAGGTCATCCTCCACTACCTAATAAATTCAAAGCCAGCCTAGGCTATGTGGAACCCAGTCTCCAAACACACAAACAAGGGCTGCATGTCTAGCTCAGTAGAACACTTGCCAGTGTGTTTGAGGTCCTGGGTTCCATCCCCAGACCTAACAATCACTCCTGCTTTCCCAAACCAGAAGACTTCACGCTGTTGTTATTAATGCACACAGAAACCTTTCACCCTGTCCCACCCGGAAACACTATGGCCCTGGTCTTACACCTATCACCAATTACTTCAGCCAATCACAGGCCATCTGACGCTGTGAACAGCCTCCCAAAAGTCCCATTCTCATCGAACAGTCTAGTGAAATGGACTTCCTTAGACTTCGGCCCCGACCCCCCTCACCACCACCACAGTGCATAGGCCTAAAAAGCACATTGTTCATTTGACATTCCTTCCTGCTGCAGGGCTCCTGATAACAAGGGCCCAGTGCTTCTCTTCCTGGGGAGGGAGCTGTGCTGTGATGGCAGGATTCTCGCAGCTTTACTGCTCTCCACTCACCAGATGCCAGGAACACGATGGATGATTGTGTTCGGCTGGGACAGCCAGTACCAGATTTCCTCCAGACTCTCATGTTTCCTTGGGCAGAAGCAGAGGTGCATGGATGCCTGAGGCTGGGAGCCTGACCCCTGTCTCCTCCTCACTGCCTTCACCAGCTTGCCCTAGAGAAAGCGCCATCCTGGTTCGTTCCTATTCACAGCAGCACGGCTTCCACCGTGTGGGAAAACCTCAGTCCACTGGACTCTTCTCTCTGGGGCCTTCACATCATCCTCCAGCCCTGTTGTTTATAAGCAGAGGGGCTGGGGACAGCATTACCTGGAACACAGGTGCAGGCTTGTCCGGGGACTCATCCCTCCATCTGTCAGGTCCTGCTTCCACATTTAAACTCCATCTGTGCCTGGACTCGCTCAGGGTCCTAAATAGCATCCTATGACCTCCTGAACCAAGTCCAGCTTCCCACAGAAGGAATGCTGGGAGCCAGGACAACCGACTCCCCTATCCCACTTGTAGCCAATCTCTTTTTAAAATTGCAGTTATTTATTTGTTTGTTTATTTATTTATTTATTGTTTTTTGTGAAGGGGACACACACATGGAGGTCAGAGGACAACTTTCAGGCACTGTTCCCCTGCTGCCACCATGTGAGTGCCAGAGATGGAACCAGAGGCTTCAGGCTTTGTGACAAGCGCCTTTCTCTGCTGTCTCACGTTTCTCCTGGCCTCACTTTTTTCTTTTGTAAGGTGTTAATCATGATAGCTGGAGAGGATTCAGGACCTGCCAGCATCATTCCTGGCATAGAGCAGCAGCTGTGTAAGGAGGCGTGATTCCACCCTTGTTTTCCAATTGGAGAAATGAAAGCACAGAGAAGCTAAGCAACTTGCCCGAGGTCACACAGCTAGGATTTGAAGTGGGATTTGAACCCAGATTTATCTGGCTCCAGAGCCCACATAGTCGCCCATTTGTTAAGTCACTTGCTTATCTACTATATGTCATGTCCTGGCATCACTGAGACAGCCAGAATCTTGATCATTTGTCTCTTGAAGGCCAGGACTGGGAGACACGTTATGTTTATTTATCTGTGTTACCTTGCTTAAGGGGAGCAGCAAGGGCTTTCAAGGGGGCAGAATGATGGGGGCCATTCTGGACAGGGAACTCCCTTCTAGAGGGTCTATCATGAATGGAAACCTCAGCATTGAAAAGCCTAAATTGATTGCTGGAATCAATTTAGAGCAATTCTGGAATATTCTAGAAACAAGGAAAGCCAGAGGCAGGGTAATGGGAGAGCTCAGTGGGAACTTCGGAGGCCTTCCTCATGCCCTCCACCTCCTTGTCCAGCCCTTGATGTCCGCTCCAGGGAAGGTGCAAGTTGAGAAAAGAGAGGAGTGCACACCTGCTTTCCCAGAGGGCCAGAATCTGCGACCCAGAAAGCAGGCTTCCCACCTCGTTCCCAGGACACTGGCCTTAAAAGAAACCGTGTCCACTGAGCAGGGACCATATTCCTGTTCAGATGAGAAGGGACTCCCCCCCACTCCTAGATCTCTAAGAACTTCCCCAAGGAGGCCTAGAGGCCACTTCCCCTTCAGGAGAAATGAAGATGAATGGTGTGAAGGATGCTGGGAATTCAAAATAGGTACTATAGCTGGGTGTGGTGACACATGCCTTTAGTCCCAGCATTCGGGAGGCAGAGGCAGGTAGATCTCTGTGAGTTCAAGGCTAGCCTGGTTCACAGGGTGAGTTCTAGGACAGCCAGAGCTGTTTCACAGAAAAACCTTGTCTCAAAAAACAAACAAACAGAAAAGGTACTATCGAGCTGTGTGCCCTTGGACCAAAGGCACAGCCTCTCTGAGCCTCTCCTTCTTCACCTAGCACATGACAGGAGTGTTGAGTGGTAACTCTCGCCTTGTCTGTGCTACACAGGACCCTTTCAGCCCATATTAATTCCCAGTTTCCTTGGGGACTAATTTTTCAACCCCGGGAAGCTAGCTTTGGCACTTTTGATGAGGGCTGGACTGAGTCCGCGCAGGGCTTGTTAAAATCTGCCTAGCCTTGATTGCCTGCCAGGGCGAGATCTTTCCTCACCTCTCCTTCTCCAGGGTACATCATCCCAGGTCCTTTCCCTTGTCCCTCTGCACCTCTGAGTCACAGCTCCCTGACCCAGGTCACGGAGCAGGAAGACAGGGAGAAGGCGAGGATGACCTCAGGGCTCTCTGGGATGTAGCTGGGTGTGGGGCTGTCATATGGGCACTTCTTCCTCCCTCTTCCTAGAGATGGAGTGAGGGCTTTCACACTTGTCTGGGCTGACTCCAAGTGTGTGATCACTCTCTCCAGGTGTCAGAGCGGCTGGGAGATTTGCGATATGCCTAGTTCCTAATTACCTCCCTCCCTGAGCTCCCTCCCCTCCCAGCTCTTCCAGAGCCACTACCATCTCCATCACCTCCAGCTGCCAGCTCTGTCCAGCTCTATCTGCAGAGGACAAACACAATGGGAAGCCCAGAGAGACCAGGTTACCTCTCACTGTCTTAGTAACCTCACAGTGACCTGGTAACATTGATGAGTCCATTTTACCTCAGAGAGGCTGTATTAAATCACAGAGGCCTGGTCACACCTCACAGAGGTCTGGTCACCTCACAAAGGCCTGGTCACATCACAGAGACCAGGTCACCTCATAGAGGCCTAACTATTTCACAGAGGCCTGGTCACCTCACAGAGGACTGGTTACCTCACATGCCCAGATATGTATACTGGCCAGAGGCCTGCCCTTTTTAATAGGGCTTATCCAGGAACACAGGCACAGTTCAGGCATAAGCAGTCACTGCTTCAAAGGAAAATGGCTGGCTCACCCACATGTATGCTGACAAAGCATTCTAAAGACATCCTGGTTCAGGTTCCAGAAAACAGAGCTTCCTCAGAAGGAGTGGAATCAAGGTAATGAACTTGAGAGAAGAGGGAGCTGAGGCAGAAGAGGACAGCTTCCTGACTCTTGGGAAAGCACAGCCTTGCAGAGCATCCCCTGGGGGTATGACTCTAAGCAACATTACAGGACAAAAGACAGATTGGCCTTGCTTCTACCCTGCCTTCTGGGTAAGCAGCAAGGGTTTCCGGTGCTGTCTACAGCCCTGTTGACAGCTGGCCATGTTCTATGCTACACCATTTCTCCTAATTCCAGAAATGGTAGAGAAATCATAGACTGGGATCCTTGCTGATGGACCCTAGCTGGCAGAATCACATGAGCCCACAAAGCAGTCCACATACTCAACAAAACCAGCAAGCATCTGGCTCCAGGAAGTGTGTAAGACCAAGAGAACCTGACCAGGTGCATAAATATGCCTGGATCCATTCCTGATGAAAATTTATCAAGCAGCTTACTTTTTGGTGACACGTTTAAAAGTTCCCATGTAAATTAAGTACTGAGCATCTAGAAAGATGACTCAGCAGTTAAGCATGTGCACTGTTCTAGAGTTTTGTTCTCAGCATCCATGTGGGGCACTCACACTTGCCTATAACTCCAGTTACAGGGAGTACAGCATCCTCTTCTGGCCGCTGTGGGTACTGCACACACATAGTACACATACCCACACACAGATGTGCATGTATTAAAAAATTAAATCCTGTACTGAGTTAGGATTACTCCTTTTGCTTTCCCAGCCTCTGTAAGCTCTCTGTCTCATAAGCTCATGAAAATTGTGTCATTCATTCATTCATTCACTATCATTCTTCACAGTTCCCCCAAAATGCCTTCCTCCTTCTTGGTCCTGATTGTAGGTATTCACACCTGTATCCTGTCTATAGAACTAAGCTTCGAGCACCTAGAATCAGAGATTGTGTGGTGATATTTAGTTAATAATACTTTGGAGTGCCAGGCGGTATTGGTGCACACCTTTAATCCCAGCACTCGGGAGGCAGAGGCAGGAAGATCTCTGTGAGTCCTGGTCTACAAGAGATAGTTCCAGGACAGCCTCCAAAGCCACAGAGAAACCCTGTCTCAAAAAGCAAACAAAAACAATACTTTGGAGCATGGCAAAGCCATCTTCAAATTCCTCTCCTAGCACTGTGTGCTCTTTTATCTCTGAACTATATATACTAACTCAGAGCATAGTAAGGCTGTTTGGAGAGTGACAGTAAACAAGGTGCCACTTAGAAAACCACCCAGAACAGGACAAAAGACACTACTTTTGTGACTTGTCTGTTCATCCCAAGCACCCAGGACAGCACCTGACTTCTTCATGATCAAATCCTGGCTTGTGACCATCCCTCCAGTGTCTCTGACTCATTCTGAGGCACAAGAGTCAAGAGAAGCAGGAGTTAGACCCAAGCCCAGGTCTCCGAGGTCAATGGTGTCTGAAGGTAGGGAGTGCAAGGAACCCAGTGACTAAGACAGAAATTGAGTTCCCTAGGGTCATATCCATATTCCCAGCTTGTCACTGGAAGAGCCACTCTGACATGGAGGCCTTGGGAGGAGAGGGCCACCTTAGGTTGTGCAGGAGACAATGCCTCTTCCCCTTCTAGATCATCGCTTGGATGCTTTCCCAGTTGCTGTCATATCACTTTCAGGACCCTCTACTGTTGAGTGAGGATGAGGACAGGAGCTGCCATCGTGGATCAGAATAGATGAGCAGAATGTCTGGCTAGTCTTAAGTCCTCTCTTGATACACACACACACACACACACACACACACACACACACACACACACACGCACACCCCACTACCACCACCACCACTACCACCACCACAGATGAGACACTTAGGCCCAAGGAGAATCAGTAAGTGTCATGGATTACACTGACTATGTTGGCTTTCCCAGCTACAGAAGGTTCTGCCAGTTCTGGCTAAGAGTAGAACACAATAATATGCTATATGACAACGATTTCATAATATCTGAATTTACATTGTTTTTGACTCAGGAATAATAGAGTGGGGAGAAGGGAAGCCAGTCTTTGGGTCTTGGCCAGTGGGAGAGGCCAGGAAGATTGGCAAGAGAGTTCTAGAACAGGGTCCTGGCCAGAGAGACCACCTGCCCAGACTGGGAATATTCCAACCTTCATCCAGGACAGAGTCCTTGCCAGAACGATGAACGTCATCTCCCCAGCATGACACTGCCCCCTGGAAGCCTGAGAAAGAAAGAAGTTTTCTTCCCCCCCAGGAAGCAGAGCCAGTGAACAGGAAGTATGGGCACAGGTAACAAGATCACCTGTCCTTGGTGTCATTTCATCATAAATAGAGCGAATGCTTTCCCACTCAGAAATCAAATGCAAACATTTAAAGCACAGTGCTAGCCAGGCGTTGGTGGCACACGTCTTTAATCCCAGCACTCGGGAGGCAGAGGCAGGTGGATCTCTGTGAGTTAGAGGCCAGCCTGGTCTCCAGAGTGAGTGCCAGGATAGGCTCCAAGGCTACACAGAGAAACCCTTTCTCAAAAAAAAAAAAAAAAAAAAAAAAAAAGCACAGTGCTTCAGAAGAGCCGGAGTGTGTCAGGGTCCACGTGTCAAATGGGCAGCGTTTGTGGACAAACAGCCATCGAGAACAATGGATTCATTTAAAACACTCATTAAGAAGAATATATGGGAGCGTGGATATAGTCTTACTTATTTCTTTCACTTCTAGTCCTGCCACTCAAAGAAAAACACTTAACATTTCCTTAGCAGCTCTCTTCCAAGTCTATTGTGCATGAGCTGTCTGTTTTGTTTTCGTAATTTGGGTCATTTTATGTCAGACTTTTAGGAGCTACGTTTGAAAGAACCGAATATGAGTGAAAGGCTCGCAGTGTGGCATTATGGGATGTAGATGAGTGGTCTTTCTCTGTTGGTTTTGTGGGCAAGACAGCATCAGGGCCAGCAAAGTGACTCAGTAGGTAAAAAGCACTTGCCACCAAGCCTGATGACCTGAGTTCAGTCCCCAAATCCCACAGAGTAATAGGAGGAAACCAACTCCACAAAGTTGCCTTCTGACCTCTGTTGTGTACTTACACACATGCATACACACACACACCACAGAGAGAGAGAGAGAGAGAGAGAGAGAGAGAGAGAGAGAGACTATGCACACACAGAGAAATAATAAAAATAAATTAAATTAAAATGTTATTTATAAACATGTAAAGACAGAGTCTCTGTAGCCCAGGCTGTCCTGGGAACTTGCTATGAAGCTGAAGGTGACCTTGAACTCTTTGATCTTCCTGCCTCCATGGGACCCATGCTTCACACAGACTAGGCAAACAGTTTCAGGGAGCCACACTCTGAATCCAGGTAAAAAGCATCCTTAAAGGCAAGTGTGTGGTCCTTCTAGGGGCAGCAAAGCTCTGAGATTTCTGTGGAATTTCTGTTTCCCTGCCCCCACTCTAGCATGTGGCTGAAGGAGGGGGGAGGAGGTGGGGGTGGCTGCTGGCTATTAACTAAGCCAAGCAAACAAGCACAGTCCTGAGTCTCAGGACACCCCCCCCCTTCCCCATCATCAGCCCGATGGTGGCTGATGATGAGGGACACTGTGTTGGAGACCTGGAGAGGAGGGTGTGGGTCCCTGGGAGGATGGGGGGGGGGGTTGGAGGAGCGTGCAGGAATGGGGAGATGATGAATGCGAGGAATGGCAGCCCAAGACAGGGAAATTGCCAGGGAAGGGCTTGGGAAGTGGGGATGAGGATGTGGGAGATGGAGATGCAGGTGGTAGCCTCAGCTTCTTGCTCCCTGAGGGTGCACCAGGGTGAATCTGCTGGGGTGCAGGCCTACTGTGTGCTGCACCATGGATGGGAGGGACTCAGGCTCAGAGACACATGCTGCTTCCAGGAGAAACTGGCTCCAGAGGGATGTGTGAGCTTCAGTTACTATGTGAATTCAGGGTCCAGATGGGGACAGGGTCCCAGCCCCTGAGGGAGGTGGGGTCAAGGGGGAGAAAGAAAAGACAGAGATGAAAGCATGGTGGAGGGAGGAAAGAAGCCAGGGGGCGTGACAAAACTGAGGAGGGCCTGGTGTGTGTGAGGAGGGGCAGGGATCAGAAGGAAGATGACAGAGAGGGGAAAGCAATGGACAAATTGACATCGCTGAGAGAAAGTGTGCTCCAGAGACGGGGGTGAGGGGAATGGACACAGGGAGGAGAGGAGGCCTGGCCAGAAACAGGGATAGGGCTGGTTTCTGCCTCTATCACCCTGGATGCTTCTAGCTCCTTCCCTTGCTGGTATATACCCTCAAGGCTTACCTCACTCCACACCATTCCAACACCCCATCTTTGTGCTTCCCTCCCCGCTGCAGCTGGGTCCCATCCTTACCCACCCACCAAGGCTCCTGTCCCCCTTTCTCCTGAGAAGAAAATTGCTGCCAGATCCCTAACTGGTGAATGAAGACACCTTAGTTACCCAGAAACAGAAATAAACCCCATGAGGTAAGGGGGCTGGCTGATCCTGGCAACAGTGCTAGGTTAATGGATGCTGCAGACCAGACAGAGGAGCCAAGGCCCTAATGTCAACCAGGAGGCTCGAGCACAAAGGAATAAGGGGTATCCTGTGGAGAGAGGAGCAGCGTGAAGGGGGGCTTCTGATCCAGGCTCTGCCTCCCTCTCAACCCTTCACTCCCTCATTGCAGACCTCTCCACCCCTCTCCCATCCTCTGTGGAGATCCACCAGTTTAGGTTTGGGGACGCAGCGGCTGAGGTTCAGGAAGGAAGGTCATCCACACAGATCCACAGATCTCAGTAAACCCACAGCTCCCCAGCCCCTCCTCCCTCCACGCTCCTTCCAAACCCTGCCCATCTTTCTCCAGTCTCTGGCTCCATTCCAAGCCACCTTTCTCCTCTCCTTCTCCTTCCTTGCCCAGAGTGGCTGAGTCTTAGCCCTCTCCTTTTGACTCCATCTGTGGCATTTCCTGGACTCTAAATGCCTGTCTCTGCCCTTCCCTTCCCTCACTCTGTCTCTCTTTCTATGTCCTTTCTCTCTCTGTCTCTCTGTTTCTCTTTCCCAAATATCTCCACCCCCCTATCACATTCTGACCCCTGACCCCCTGTGCCTCCTCTCTCCCTTTCTCCAGGTATGCCCCTCCCTGGCTTTTCCTTCTCTGCACCTTTCCCCTCCTCCTCCCTCCAAGCTTCTACCCGTTTCTCTCCTGCTCCCCTTTCTGCCACGCAAGCCAGCTCCACACACACCCTCACTGCAGACACATATGTGTGCAGGCTGTCACACACTCACACACCTGGGGGCACATAACACTCATGTTCACGTGTACACACCCCGTCTCATCACCTTCCAGTGAAAAGACACCCCCCCCAATGCCAGTCTGCCTGTCCAGGCGCTGGAAGGAAACAGGGATGAGGAGGTGTCTGGGGAGGAGCAGAGGAGGAGAGCAGGGAAGATGGTGGGTACCCCTCCACACTGGCCCTGTGCTCTGAGCATGTGGCCAGATATTATTTTAATAAGCTCAGCACATCTTGCCCTCACACCAGCTGCCGCACGCCCTCGCCCATCCTGTGGATCTCGTTTATTTCTCGTTAGCAAAATCACCTGTTTGTCAAATAGGGACAGCTCGGTGAGACATTAAATTGTGGGGAAGCTGAGGAGGGCTCGGGGACTGCTTTCAGGTGGCATTGAGACTGGGAGGAAGAGGAAGGGGGACAGAAGGTGGAGGTGACCTGAGTTGTGACTATAGTCTGCCATGGAGCTGCAGGCTCCACCCCACCCCCACCCCCACCCCCACCCCAACAGTTGTGCAGTAGCCATAGAGAACATGGCAAGGCTGGGGCTCAATGTGGGATGGAGCCTGGGCTGGGGACACCACAGACTTGGTGGCTCACTTCTGCCTCTTAGGGAGAGATCTCTACAAAAGTGGATTTTGTGCCCCACCGTGCACTGTTGTGTCTCAGTGAGGAGAGGAAAGGACTCTTTTTTTTTTTTTTTTTTTTTTTGGTTTTTCAAGACAGGGTTTCTCTATAGCTTTGGAGCCTGTCCTGGAACTCACTCTGTAGACCAGGTTGGCTGCTAACTCATAGAAATCCACCTGTCTCTGTTTCCCGAGTGCTGGGATAAAGGTGTGCACCACCACTACAATCCATTGAGGAAAGGGCTCGTCTCCATGAAGCACAGGATCCCTGGAGTGGACAGGCCTGGGTTTGAACCCCTGCCCTACCCTCCATCTGTGCCAGCCAAGGCCAACCCCTTCCCCCTCTCTGAATCTCATTCTTGCATCTCTGGTGTGAGGCTACTGTCTGTAGCTTGGTAGAGCTGTCTAGTTGATTCTTCAAAGAGATTTGATACACTCCACCTGCTGCCTAGACCAGAAAAATGACCAATTTCACCATGTGACTATCTTTTTCTACAGCCAAGTTGGAAAGAGGGCTGATGTTCCCACAGCCACCCATGCTGTCATTGCCCTGGACTGCCTTCTTGACACCCGCTTCTCCTGCTCTTGGGTTGCCCATAGTTGTTGGCTTATTCTGTTCCACACTGTGAGCTCCATGAGGCAAGAGTCCCTGTTGCTTGACTCACCTCAAGGACAAAGTATTTTAAGATCTGCTTGTTTGGATTGGCAAGGCTCAGTAGTAGAGCATTTGTCTAGCATCTCTCAGCATGGCAAAAAAAAAAAAATAGACACAGGTAGATAGGTAGGTAGGTAGATAGATAGATAGACGATAAATATGTAGATAAGATGATAAATAGATAATTAGATACATAGGTAGATGATAGATGGATAGATAGACATGAAAAATGACAGATGGTTAAATGGGTGCTAGATGGATAGGTAGATGATATATAGACAAGTGATAGATGATGATGGTTGATAGATCATGGATGATAGATGGATAATAGATAAGTAAATAATAGGTAAATAGACAAATTATAGATTGACAGACAGACAGACAGACAGACAGACAGGTAGATGATAGATAATAGCTAGATGGCTGATGGGTCACACTGGCTCAGCCTCTACCACAGACCTCCTGTATCGAATTGTGCTTCTTCAAGCAGCATCATACATCGAGAGCTCTGCACAGCCCAATGAGTTGTCAGAAGGAGCTGCCATGCCTGTCACCCAGGTCCCCATGGGGAACGTATTGTAGAATATCAGGACAAAAATAAAAGTGAGTCTGCTGGCCTCACACACTTTCCCTATGACTTTGCCCTCTTCTGTGGATGCAATGAGTTATGTGTGTGTTTAGCACATGTGCAGAGTTATGTGGCCAGCCACCCCAGGAATCAGGAGTCAGGATAGTAAAGCGAAGATTCTTCTGGCCTTCAGAGCCACACCTGCCTTCCTCCCTGTCTTTCTCCATAGTCTTCTTCTCAGCCACTCCTCGGGCAACACACACACACACACACACACACACACACACACACACACACACACACACACACAATACATGCTATGGCTGGGAACCAAACACCAAGAGACTTCTCTCTTCCATATTCAGTCTGTCCCAAGCATCCCTCTGGGCAAGAAATCCTAGTTAAGTGTCCTCTGACACTTCTCCAATGGTCACAATTCCCTGTGTGAGCTTGAGTAAAGTCTTGGCCTCTTGGGATCTTTCTCAGTTCCCTGATGTATATACAGTGAAAATACAGCATTACCGGGATGACTAAATGAGATGATGCTGCCTAGTGCTTCTGTGAAATTGAGAAATCGAGGAAAGATCTTGGGGCCACCCCAAGAGCTTCCAACCATCACATGAGGTGCTCAGGGCTGCATTTGTCACAAGTAAACAGTGACCCACAGAGCTACGGCCCGTGAGATTGGTGCCAGCACACTCACAATGTCTTCTCAAATACATGCTGTGTGAATTGGTTAATTGCAAAGAAAGATATCCAGGTGGATTTCTGGGTACATCTCTGTCCTAGTCTGGCTTTGACCACACTGGGGATGGAACCAGAGCCGTGCACACGCTAGGCAAATGCTCTATCACAGAGTCCGTCTTATCAACTTTATTTTATTTATTGTCATTGTATGTGCAATGGGGAGGGGCACACGTGGAGGTCAGAGCGCAAGATTATGGAGTTGCCTCCCGCCCTGGGAATCAAACTCTGACCCTTAGACCTGTGAGGCAAGTGCTTCTACCCACTGAGCCATCTTGCCTGTCCTGAACCCATTTTTATCAGATCTACGATGAAAACTAAATACATGAGTGACATTACAACAACTTGTAAGCATGCAAAATGAAGTCTGGGGTCCCATGTCACCTACACTGATTACTGGAATGCCACTCCTCAGGAGTTTTTGGTGATGTCTCTGTGTATCTGTCAGGACTCTCTCTCTCTCTCTGTGTGTGTGTGTGTGTGTGTGTGTGTACTAACACACAGAGAGTCATGATATATGATATATATATATATATATATATATATATATATATACCAATAGGCAATTTTTCTCACCCATCCATGTACGTGCTAGGTTGCTAAACGAGACAAACTACTTACAAAACAGCACACATCATGTGACACTCTCTAAGTAGATGTGGGGAAAAAAGTTCCATCTCTGAAAAATAAGCATGAAATTTTAGTAGTCAGTGGGAATGAAAGGGATGCTGAGTTTCAGTGAGGAGACCTCGGAAATCATGGGACCTCCTGTAGTAGTTCAGTACTTATTCCTAGCATAGGTGTGGACTTTGGGAGCCCATTCCACATACAGGGATACTCCTGAGCCAAGACACACAGGGGTGGGCCCAGGCCCTATCCCAAAGGATGACAGACTCTGATCACCCCCTATGGAAGGCCTCACCCTCCCTGTGGAGCAGAAAGGATATGTGATAGGTAGGGTTTTAGTTGGGGGGAGTGATAGGGGAGGAGGGGAAGGAGTGGGAACTGGGATTGACATGTAAAACAATCTTGTTTCTAATTCAAATACAATAAAATAAAATAAGAAAGGGAGGCTGAAAACCAAAGTGGGACTTTCTATAGTATGGAGCAGAGGTTCTCAACCTTCCTTTAATACAGTTCCTCATGCTGTGCTGATCCCAACCATAAAATTATTTTTGTTGCTACTCCACAACTGTAATTTTGCTACTGTTACAAATCAGGATGTAAATATTTGATATGCAGGATATCTGATATGTAACTCACAAAGGGGTCACGACCCACAGGTTGAGAATTGCTGGTATAGAGTATAGAGTCTGTACTATAAGAAGTATAGTATCCACCTTTGTGGTCCTCATTTTTCCCATCCATAAATAGGCCTACTCAGTGGCAACTCCTAAAGGGACATCTGGCCATCTCTGAAGAAATGTTGGTTGTCATAATGGATACTGGTGGCATCTGGTGAGTAGAGGTCCAGGTGCTGCTTGGCACCCTGTCAAATCCTGCTTTGCCCCCACAGCACAGGACCCATTCATCCCAGCCACACGGGGCTGGATCTACCATCCTAGCCAGTCAGGTGGTGGAGGCAGGAGGATCACGAGTTCAAAGCCCATCTAGGCAACTTAGCCAGAACCCATCTCAAGAAGCAAGCAAAGAAATCGGTTCAAAATGTCTAAGTGTCAAAGGCAGGAACATATTGGCTGATACCTGTGCATGCCTTCCTGGCTGGAGATTCTTATCACAATCACTGTCATCAGAAGATCATGACATGACCATGAACACTGTGAAAAACTAACGGGGTGTCACCAAGGCTGACCTTGAACTAACCACATAGAAGACCTTGGACTTCTGATTCTTCTGCCTCCACCCCCTAAGTGCTGCAATCACAGGTGTGTGCCACCGCGCCCGGTTTGTACAATGCTGGGGATTGAACCCGGGGCTTCCTGCAGGCCAGGCAAGCACTCTACCAACTGGAAAATGTCCTCCAGCCCAAAGTTGAACTTTTTTTTTAAACCTCCAGGATATGGTCCATTTCCTGACACTGACCTCATGGAAGCCACTGGGCCGATTCACTATCCAGGTGAGCACACAGCTGTCACACACTTGCTCCAGGGACCAAGGCCATAAGAGGGTCCCCACTTCTCCTGCCCAAGGCCAGGGGCAGCAGGGTATGAGGTGGGCTAACAGATTCGCGGTGTGCTGCCGGCCTGGCGTCGAGCCCCAGCCGGGGGGCTGACCAGCTGGCCAGGCCCTGAGTAGGGGCCCAGCTGTCCAGCTCACGCTCTGGCCCTCACTGCCTTCCTGGCTGCCCAAGGAGCGGGAATTAACAAGAAGGCGGCCGCGCACCTCCCGGGCTCATTAGCCCCTGGGTCTCATTCTGCACCAAAAGCTAGAGTTCTGCTTGTGGCCTCACGCTCCACTGCTGGGTCTGTGATTGTGGCCAGCCGTTCTCCTGCGTCCCACCGGGGGCCACTCCTCCCCATCTGCTCCCTGCTCACAACCCTGTGCCTTTGTCTTCCCCTTCTCCACCTCCCACCTCCCTCCGGCTGCCCCTCTTGACTCCTGTCATCATCTCTTTCCTCCTCTTGGCAGAGGCCACTAGACCCTGTCGGCTCTTTTCAGCTCCTGAGTCCCAAGCCCCTCCTGTCCTTCTTCTAAAAGGGGGAAGGAAAAAAAGAAAAAGAAAACCCAGACGATTTCTAAACACAGGAGTGAAATGAGACCTTTGTCGTGGTCACTTTACAGATGTGAAAACTGAGGCCCAGACGAGAGAAGGCGTACCTGAAAGTCAAGGGCATGTTGGAAAAGGGCTGGAGGTGTGGCTCAGTGGATAGAGAGCTTGCCTAGCATTCATGTGGCCCCAGGTTCGTTCCTCAGCATCCCCTAAACCAGGTGTGGTAATACATGCCTGTAATCCCAATACTCAGAAGTTCAAAGACATAGGCCAGCCTGAGCTAGATGATCTCATGTTAGAGGATCAAAAACACACTTTTCAACTAAATATCTGAGGAATGCTCATTTGGTTCCATGCCCCGACTCAATAACTGTAGGGACACCACATAAGCAAGACCTCCATCTTGAGGGACATGAGAAGGCATTGAGTCCTGGGACAAGTTTGGGCCCATCGCATCCCATCACTCAATTTCCTATGGTTAAGTAAGAACAGGAAACCGAAGGATGTACTTACACTGGGTGTGTCATCCTTGCTGACTCGGCTTTTTCTTAGCTCCCATGAGCCTCACATCTGGGCAGCCTTAGCGCTGAAGAACCCCAACTTGATGACTGCTGAGATGTACAATTCTGGGCTCCTACCTTCTGAGCCTAGCGTTCACTGGGTGTGGGGACACTTGAGAATTTGCATTTCCAAATTCTAAGTGAGAGTTGCTGCTGACACTGGGGCTGCACTTTGGGAATTGGAAGCCAAGCGGCTGAGAGCACAAGGTCAATATTTAAAGACACCTGTTTTAAAACACTGACAACACCTGTTGCATGCTGTGTGACCTTAGTTGAGTTGCCATGCCTCTCTGAGCCTCCACTTAATTGGAAATGGAGGAAGGGACGAAGGAGGAAGGTTATGTCCTGTGGGTGAAACGGAAGATCAGAAGTTGGAAAAATTCCAGGCACCAATCAAGTTGCCCACAATATGAACTCTGTACTTAGATGGCCACACACATTGTGCAAGCTTAGTTCATTAGAACCTACGTGAGCAGTGACAATGTGTTAACTTTAGCCAAGGCTGCCTGTTGCTGTCAGTCTCCCTGTTTCATGGTGGGATGGTCTCCCACCCCCACACACTCTTTTTTTTTTTTCCTATTTAGTTATTTATCTTAGACAAGGTCTTATTTTGCAGCCCTGACTGGCTTGGCTGTGAAACTTACTATGTAGATCAGGCTGGCCTGGAACTCACACAGACCCACATGTCTCTGCCTTCGAAATGCTGGGATTAAAGGCACGGCTACCATGGCCAGCATTTCCCCCATTTTTGAGAGGAACACACTGAATCATAACCTTGCTGAAGATCAGATGCCTTCAACCTTTACTCCATCCTGCCCTCGCCCTGTGCAATCTCTCCTCCGTGGGCCTCTCTGGACAGACATCACCCCAAACAAGGAGAGAATAAAGAGCTTCCCGTCCACACCAGAAGAAAAACAAACCCCTACCACCCTCCATCGCCCGCGAAGGCGATGATGGATCTCTGTTATTGCTGGCGTTGAAATCACTACCAGGGGAAATAGATCAAGGTACACTTTGCTGGTGAGAGCTCTCCGGATGTCACAAACAGAGCTGCAGGGGAAAGTCTCCCGCCTTTCTCTTCCCATGCTCCTGGCTTCCCCTGATACCCAAGGTGGCTGGGTGGGCTCAAAGGGGCACAAGGCAGGGGTCGATGGATGGAGGAGACCCAATGAGGCTATAGCTTCCAGGCGGGAACTATTGTTAGCTTTGACCTCCTCACTCCCATTCTCTGGCTCCATTTCTGTCTTTGGGAAAGACGAAAACCTATAAAGTACCTCATCTGACCCCACCCTCCCCTTGCTTGTAGTGATGAAGACGGGGCAGTCACAGGTTAGGAGGGTCCAAAACAAAGTGTCATCTACTGAGGTTATATTTGGAATGGATTGAAAGCCATCCCATATCTTCTGGGGCCATTTTGGTTCAAAACTCTCCGCTATGCTCTTCCTGTGAGGAAAGAACACCTGGGGCTCGAAGCCCAGGGGAGGACAGAAGAGGCAGGGCTTCTGTCCATGGACTCTGCTCCCATGTGGGTAGATTCACAGTGAATCAGCAATGGGTTACTGGCTTTGCCAATTCTTGAGTTGAGACCGTGTAGGTCTGACCACTGCAGAAACCCTCACATACACTCCTTTCTCTCCAGGTTCACACCAGGAAGTAGGAGGGATGAGGGAGGGGTTTTGCACAGTTTAAAACCAGACACATACACACAAGCATCACTCGCTGAGTGACCACTGGGCAAGTCTTTAAAGCTACCGAGAGGCTTAATTTTTCCATCTGTAGAATCAGGTCATCTTGCCTATGCCCAAAGGGTTAAAGTAGATTAAACGATAATAATCATAGTCATACCCATTAAATGCCTGGAAGAGTCATAAGAGCTGGGCTGGGCTGCAGCTGTTTTGATTTCATGTGGCCTCATTCGTTACCTTCACCAGAAGGTTCCGAGGACTGGGGACACAGCTCAGTGGGTAGATGGCTTGTCTGTGTGCACGAAGCTCTGGGTTCCATCATCAACATGGCATAACTGAGCATGGCAAATCATGCCTGTCATCCCAGCACTCTGGAGGTGGAGGCAAAGAGGTTTAGAAATTCAAGCCCGTCCTCCTCTACATGGCAAGACCTAGGGCAGCCTGGGCTAATTGAGACTCCATCTTTACACAAGAAAAGTCCAAACACACAGAGGTGCTATCGTTGCCCACATTTTACAGAAGACAGAGGCACAGAGCGGTCTGTGTCACAGAGTGGTGGGTGGAAGGATGTAGAGCAGGACCTCAAACCAGGCAGGCAGCTGCTTCCTTCCCTGGGATCCTGCAAGCCACTGCTCAGCAACACAAGGCCCTCCATTCCTCCTTGCCTTGTTCCATCACTTTCTGCACCATGTCCTCCCCGCTATGCCCTCAATGGGGAACCTGACCAAGCTCCTGTCTTAAATCCAAATGGTTCTGAAGACCAAAGTATGACATCATGCCACCTGACACTTGGATACTTGACAAAGTGTCAACCTCTGATTCATACGGCTCTCTGGTCATTTGTGTGTCATTTGTGTTGGGGGTCAGATCTGGTTATTTCTGGTCTTTGGGCGGGCAATCATATTCACCCTCAGGAGCTGCCACAAGTCCCCAGGGCCTTGAGAAAGATGATTGGTGGGGCCACATCTCAAAACCTCTGCTTTGGGACAATATGCCCAAAGCCTCTTCCAATCCTCCCACCCTGGCTATCTCAAGCTCCTTCATTTTGTGTTCAGATGGAAGCTTTGTTACTCCACTCCCACTCCCAGGTAAACTGCAGCCTCTTCTCTGGGGAAGAAACTCTTTGGAAAACCTGCCAGAGGGCCCACATCCACCCAGCTGTGGACCTGCTGCTTTCCAGCCCCTTCCCTGAAGCCTTAATATTCTGTTTTGCAAAATAGATCTTACATTTAGCTAGAATCCAGCCCTGACTTCTTGGGGTTAGACAGATGTGGGCTTGGGAGCTTAGTAGCTATCCAAGCAAGAACCTGCAAGCACCTTGAGGCTGCTCTCGATAGTGGGAATCTGCCTGGAAGACAAGAAACAGGCCATCTTGGCCTCATGGAGAAAGGCTGAGTGCAGCTCAGGCAGTGGTTGTTGGCAGCATGGTCTACAGCCAGGAAGGCATTCCTGGTTAGAAGTGAAGGCTGCATGGGTGTCAACAGGATGATGGTATCAGCTAGGGCATGGATGGATGGATGGATGGATGGATGGATGGATGGATGGATGGATGGATGGATAGATGGATGGCATCCTGGGTATCAAGCACTGGACTGGACCCTGAAGACTTAGAAGTAATTTAAATGGCTAATAAGCTCATGCCAACAGGAAAGGTACAGGCACACACTCACACAACTGATCATGCTGAAATATCCCAGTACATGTGCCCACAGTTTCCATTATAATCAGCCATAAATGTCTTCTAGGGTGTTGATGAGTTTCCTTGCTGCTTCCCACACTGCATTCCAGGACTCCGAAACCCTTAATGTTCTCTGAGGGCGAAGACCATTCGGGGCTCAAGTCATGTGGAGAATTCTACGTGCTGTCATTACAACAGTAAAGATCTCTGAAAAGAAAGTGATTTCACATTATATAACATAGTTTACCAAACACGTCCAGCCCCTAAGATACAAATTAAACTCAGCATCATGTAGCTGGACAGATCACTAGAATGGGATCATTCTGAAGACCTCCCATTAGAACATACTGCAACCACAGCAAGGGTCCCAAGGCAAATTCCCCAATATGGCAGCCCACATTGAGGCTATCCAGCATGGCAGCCCACATTGAGGCTATCCAGCATGGCAGCCCACATTGAGGCTACCCAATATGACAGCCCACTTTCAGGCTACCCAATATGGCAACCACAGAGCTGTGGGAAGATTTGAGATAAGGCTAGTGAAAATAGGGAGGAACATTTCTAATTTTAATCCATTTACCTTTGAATTAAAGGTTTGTAGTTAGCTTTCTGGACAGAACAGCTTCACCTTTTTGTCCAATGCCTGAGTTGCACAGTAGAAGAAGTGACTGGCATGAAGAGTCCTCCACAAATCACAGGCTACTGTGTCCTGAGCATCTGCTGAATGCCAGGCCCCAATAGTTGATTTAACCCTTTAACAACAGTGTTGCCTCTCAGTCTATTTTCAACGTGAAGGAGTAGCAGCACAGAAAGCATTGAGAGACTTGGTCAAGTCTCCATGACCAAGAATTTGTGCCTGGGTCAGTCTGAGCTCCCTGTCTTCGCACAGCCACATGCCCAGGCTGGTTTCTACAGCACTGGAAGAATCAGCCTTAGGATCCAGAGAGGACATCTTTATGCTTTTTCATTCTTCCTCAGCGGGACACACCAACCACTGCACACCACTTACTTTGTGTTAGTGTTGGGTTGGACACTGGGGAGGCAGAAGGATGGGGAGCTGAGGAAGACAGGGGTGCCCCCCAAACTCCTTGCCTATTTGGGGCTGGCAGAAGCCAGTCAACAATCGCTCACAATGCATCAAGACAAGAGCCCCAAGAAGAGCCACAACCCTCCTCTCCCCCAGCCTGGCTTGATCCACCTGAGCCCCAGACTCCTCCCCGACAAAGAAGTCTGCAGGGCCCTCCCCTGACGTGTTGCACCCTGCTCAGAAGCGAGGGACAGGAGCCCCTGCCTTTCAGTCCTTGCTGAGTTCAGATAAATCTCTCCCTCCTCTCCCTGCGCCTCTGAAAGTGCCTGGTCTAGCTAGGGTTTCTCCCACTTATGCAGCTCATGAATATTTAACAGCATCTGCCGTGGAGGCGATAAAGCCCTACCAATCCTTGACAAATATGTCCTAATCTTTTCAATTTCGGGGTGCAAATATGCCTTCTGAGTCCTGTTTGTCACCTAGATTAATGGCCCAGGGTCCCATAATCCTTTGGTGCTAATTCAAGTGGTGGCTGGCCGGCGTGTGCCTGCTAGGGGGATGCTGGGAAACACACACACACACACACACACACACACACACACACACACACACACACACGATGGAGTAATTAGTCAAGGGAAGACTTGTAGAGTGTATGTGTGCCTACGTGTGTGTGTGTGTGTGTGTGTGTGTGTGTGTGTGTGTGTGCACATGCCCATGTTATATATATGGTGTGCCTGTGTTTGTACCTTCACTCCATGTTCACAAGCATTTGGGTGTATGTAAGAGTCATGCATTCCCCATGTCTATCTGTGTATTCTATTTGTATTAACACATATCTCTGAGCCTGGGCTTAAAAGATGGATGCTGTCCCTGTGCCTCCCCCGGTGGGAGGGGTATGGAGCAGGTGAACCAGTTGTGCTGTTCCATCTGATTTCTTCCCCCTGTGTGGGTGCTGATGAAGAGAAAATAGATGGTGGTCACGGGTAGAGAAGATAGAAGGAAATATTATCTACAGAAAAGATTCCCATGGAATATGCTTGGCGTGTGTCTGAAAAGCAACCCCCACACCCCACACCCGGGGGCCACGTTAGTTTCCAATGATCTGAGTCACTGGCCCTAGGAGAGGCATAGGGTCAGAGATCTGTGTGAAAACGTGGATTTTACAGAGAGGAGGCAAAGCCAATCCGTATGTGCACCGTTTTGTGTATGTCTTTGTGTGTGTGTGTGTGCCTTTGTGTGTGTGTGTGTGTGTGTGTGTGTGTGTGTGTGTGTGTGTGTGTGTCTTGGGGTGTTGTTTGAAGACCTTTCTTCAAACATGGCTCTAGTATGGGCACAATCCACGGGCATCTAATTGGAGTATGTGCTGGTCTGCTTTGTAGGTCCTCAACCTCTCCCTCCACCTTCCCCCTTTCTCCCTCCCCACCCCATCTCTCCCACTTCTCTCAGCAACCTTCAGTATTTCACCAAGACATTGGACCAAGTCCATGTGAGGCTGGCCTCTGTTATTCTCAGCCCATGGCTTCCTTCTCCCCCACCCCCAACCTCCCGACTGCTCTCAGCAGCCCTGTGGGAGCTGGGGAGGAAGACTGTCACAAGATGAAGTCATTTCCTCTTCATCTGCTGTCACTGAGATCTGCCCCACTCACCTGTGAGGGCATGTGGAATGGGGCAGCTTCAAGTGGATGGGGATTAGAAGGAGGTCAGAGTAAAATACTGAGACTCAAACCAGGGACCAATGTAGAAATGTCCACCTTGCCTCCTCCATGGCAATAGACTCTGTTCAGACACACAGACCCATCTCCAGACAGAAATGGGTGTTGGGCATAGGTGATCCTTGTACCAACATGTTACTGTCTGCCTCAGTGCACAACACAGCTGTCTACCATGGCACTCACACCCAACCAGTCAGAACTGAGGATACTGACATTGAGAAGAGAGCCTTGTACCCTGAGACCTGAAATGAGACCTCCTAAGAACTGAGGCGGAGGAAATGTAGGATCACTTGAGCTGCCTTTGACAGAGAAAGCAAGGGCTAAGTTCGTATTTTCATTAGGGAGCAGAGCTTTGTGGATACATGTGCTAAACACCACCCAAGCATACTACATAAAGGACCATGGAAGGGAAGGAACCCTCAATGGCTGCCAGAATTGGTCTCAACATCAAAGTAGACTACATTTGAGTCCTTGAGCAAGCCATGTCCCTTCTCCATAGCTCCTTGTCCCAGGATGTAGCTGGGAACCATGGGATGCCACCAGGATTACATGCCAGTGCAGGTATGCGATCACACCACTCAGCAAGGGAAGAGACTGGTATTATTGTCAGAATCATTATCTTCTGGACCCACTGTGACTGGGTCCAGCCCCACATCACTTTCTACCTTGTAAAACAGAGAAATTCCGAGAGTTGGCTATTGCTTAAGGAGACAACACTCCTGCTGATCCAGTCAGTGGGGGAAGCAACCTCAAGCTTATGCTCCCAATAGGAAGGACAGTTCTACATGAGGGGACCTTCCCAGAAGTAAATACAAGATCATCATCCTTGGCATATGGAGACTGTTTCTTGAAAACACATCCCTGCAAGGATTCTGGTTTGTGTCCTGAGAACAAACAGAGCCTTCCCTCCATGGTTATCCCCAGATTTGAGAACCAAGGAGATCAGAAAGTGACTGTGACCCTGCTCAGCAAGGGCTGCTTTCCTGAAAGCTGAGAGAAATCATCTTGTCATGAAGCCAAGGTGATCTGTGGTAGCAAGTTGAAAAATTCACACTCAGTGTGTGTGTGTGTGTGTGTGTGTGTGTGTGTGTGTGTGTGTGTGTGTCTCACAAGCTTTTGGTAAGAAAACTCTAACTCACCCCATCACAAGAATTTATGAAAGCCAATCCATAAGCCAGTGAGGATTCCTGCCCTGCCATTCCAGTACCCTCACAAAGAAAGGAGAGTCTGTCCATCTTTGTCTTCCATAGACTGTGAGGAAAAACACCATGCTCAGCTTTTTTTCTAATGCTAGTGATTTTTCAACCAGTACTCATCCTTCTTGATTCCAATAATCAGACCTATCCATAACCAAATACAGTATCCAAGTTTGCTTACTATCAGCTGTCTTTCAGCTGATAGTAAGCAAACTTGGATACTATACAGCCACCAAAACTAAGAGAACTCTGTAGGATATTCGGGGCATCTGCTTTGGCTTTTAAGAATATCATAACTAACATATGAAGGAAAGCCAAAACATCTAAGCAACTTGATTATAACTGCAGGCAGTCATAGTGTACAACAAGTATGGTAGCAGACAACTTCTAAGATGGCTACTTTAAGATGGTTGCCTCCAAGATGGCTGTCTCCAAAATGGCTGCCATTGGCATAGTCCCAGTAGTTCTTACAGAGTGGTATGGACCTAGTAATTCACTTCTAATTAATAGACTATAACAAAGGAGATAGGTATCACTCCAAGATTTAGTTGAAAAAGAAAACTATTGTTTCTATTTGTTTTCTTTCCATTTCCTTGCTTTAGAGGATACAAGTTGCTGTATTATGGGTAATCCTAAATCCACGTGGCAAGGAGCAATTTTTCCCAGCCCAAAACTAGTGAGAGCCTCCACTAATAGCCACATAAGAAAACATGGAAGCAAGCCTCTCCCTAGTTGATCTTTGACATGACTTTTATACTAGCTGACAGTGATTGGAGCCTGATACAGAGGTCCCAACTAAGCTTCTTGCAGATGGAAAAATTGTGAGGGAATAAATGCTTATTGAAAGCTACTTCCTTAATGGTAATTTGTTGTATAATGTTTGAGCACACACTGCTGTGGGTTCAAATCCTACCCCTACCATTACCTATCTGTTAAACTTGTACTAATCATGCATCTCTTGGTGAGGCAGTTTCCTTGTCTGTGAAGGGGAAATAATAGGACTTACCACAGGGGACTATAGCAAGGTTTAAATATTTGAATTAATGTCACACTTGGTATGCAGAAGGCATTCTACAGGAGCCAGTGTCAGTAACATCATTACCTTTGAAGGCCTCAGGAAACCCTGATGACTCAAGGAGACAAATTTTCCCACCAAAACCTTGAGAACAAGGGACAGATGTACTTCCTGCACTATGTCTCTTTATGTACCCCATCTTCTAACTCCTAAGCTGAAGCCTTCATTGCCCAGCTGCTGGTACTATGAAAAGCAGACTGGATTTTGAGACACCAGCTTCATCAACGGGTTAATCCATTGACAAATCTAGCTGAGCCGGTGTAGGAGCTGGGGCCTGGTAGAAGGCATTACATCATGGGTCACTGGGAGTGTGTCTTTGCAGGGTGTATCTTGTTTCCAGGATCAACATCAGTCTGTCTCCCTCTCCTGCCTTGCCGTGAGACACCTCCTCAGCCACACACTCTCACTGCCATGACACCCCCACAGTAATGGGGCCAGCAGGCCATGAACTGAGACCTCTGAGGCAGTGAGTCAAAATAGCCCTTTTCCTATTTCAAGGTGACGTCTCCCGGAGGCTTGGCACGGTGAGACATTAAGCGACACACAGTTCCAGAGCCATCAACTCCCATTTCCAGAGTGTGAAGAAAAGCATTTCCACAGGGGACTATAGCAAGGGTTAAATATTTGAATTAATGTCACACTTGGTATGCAGAAGGCATTCTACAGGAGCCAGTGTCAGTAACATCATTACCTCTGAAGGCCTCAGGAAACCCTGATGACTCAAGGAGACAAATTTTCTCCAAGATTTAGTTGAAAAAGAAAACTATGATGTAGCACAAAACAAAGATGTAGCACAGCATTTCCCCAACAGCTGGCCTCAGGGTACTATAAGAAAGAAAAAGAGAGAGAAGGAAGGAAGGGAGAGGGGGAGAGAGAGAGAGAGAGAGAGAGAGAGAGAGAGAGAGAGAGAGAGAGAAAGAAAGAAAGGTATAGAGGCGCCTGCCTTTAATCCCAGCACTCAGGAGGCAAAGGCAGGTGGATCTTTGTGTGTTTGAGGCCAGCCTGGTCTGCACAATGAATTCTAGGACAACTGGTGCTGCATAAAAAGTCCCCATCTCAAAAAAAAAGGAAGAAGAGGAAGGAGAAGGAAGAGAAGGAGGAGAAGAAAAAAATGTACTGTGGAAAAGTTGAGGTAGTGGTTCCAGCCATGTGCAAAGTCGAGGAGGGGAAGAGAAGTTCCCCAATCTCCCACCACAACTACCCCTGCATATGGAAGCCAACTTCATGAAGCAAGGGGGTCTGGGAAATACAGGACTAGCATCTCAGAGGCCAGGGCAGGGTAGAGGAAGGTGGAAACCAACTGGTCTCAGCAATCAAATCAGTTCCCAGTCCATGCGTGGAACACTCTCCTACCATGCATGGAACCCCCCATGACAATTCTAAAGAAGGAATTCATCAGAGGCCAAGTGCAGATACACAAAAGGCACAAAGATGTCTGCAGGTGTTATCTCTGTCTCCCAAACCTGCTCTTAATCTTTCCACCACAGAACCCTCCATGGACTGCAAGCTCCTAAGAGTCCCCAGACCCCATATGACAGTCCAGATGGGGAGTGTCTTCTACTTGAATTGCAGGACTTTGTGTCCAGGTTAGCTGCCAGAGACTGCTGCCCTGAGGGTGGGGAAGCTTGAGTTAAGAAATGACATCCCCACTTCCACCATGCAAGCAGTGCCTGACTCCTGGCAAGGTAAAGGGAACAAAAGCTGCCTTCCCTGTCCCCTCTGTGGTAGAGGGAAAATCAGGACAATTACTAGGGCTGAGCTTTTCCGTGCCAACTCTGCCTTAGGTCTTGGACTGAAACCTAGGCCTTCTGAGCTAACAGCTTCTTCTCCCTCGAGGGAATCAGATGTGCCAAAGGCCTCGTAAGGGCTATCATCAAACCTACCTCAAGGAAGAGGGAATAAGGCTCAGAGAGATTAAGTAACTGCCCAATGACACACAACTAGAACATGGCAAAGTCGAATCTGAAGCTCCAGGATGAGCTTAATGAACCTCAGCTATCTCCAGCCCCCTGCCCCTCAGTCCCTTCTCTGTGTCCCTTGCCTAGCTTTACATAGGTCCCATCACCTACTTAGGTTTGGGCTGAGGAGAGAAGAGAGTCAATATTTAGTGAGCCCTGGGGGTGTGACAAGCACTATTGTCAGTCCACCAAACTCTCCAGTTGACCCTGTAAACATAAGGCGCTTAACATCCCAGGCCTCAGCTGCCCTCCTCTGTAAGATGGAGACAAGGTAGAACTGACTTGATGGAGGTAGGTATGGAGACTAAGACAATCGATTTCTAATATTTGAGTGTTTGGCCCCATGCTAAGTCTTCCCATGCAGTGTCTCCCTGCATCCTCCCTGCGACTCTATGATGGATTGACTATCATTTTTATTTGGCAGATGAGGGAGATTAGATTTGCCAACTTCTACATAAAGCAAGTAGCAATGCCAGGATTTGAACTTGGGTCTGATGGATCCCAGAAATAGAGGTTCTGATTGAAGGAATGAGTACCACCACTGGAAAGCACAGGGAATGTATCCACCCATGCATCCAACCATCCATCCATCCACCCACCCATCCAGCTACCCACCCACTCATCCATCCACCCACCTACTCATTTATCCCTTTGTCTATCCATCACCTCACCCATCCATTCATCCACCTATCCATCTATACATCCATTCATCTCTACTTCTACGTATCCACCCACTCATCCGTCCACCCACCCAGGCAATGTTTACTGAGCACCTGTTATTCCTGGCACTAGGAATGTTATGTATCAACAAGGAAAAGCTCTTGGCCTTCTAAAGCTGGTGGTCTATGGAAGAGAGGTGGAGAGGAATCAAGTCAATACATGGATCAAGTGTTGAATTATAATAAACACCTTGATGGGGAGAAACAGGTGCTGTGATTTAAAAACATAGCAAAGGATTAGAGCGAACAGGGAGGACCTCTCTGAAGGTATGATGTTTGAACAAAGGACAACCTGGACTTCTCCATGCCAGGAGCCAGAGGACTGTGCCCCACAAAAGCAACAGGCACAAGGCCCTGGAGTCAGGAGAGGTCAGCATAGCAGTGTGCTGGAAGATGAGGATGGAGAGAGCCACCAGAGAGAGTGGGCAGGCACTGACTGAAAGAGAGGCGGGCAGAAGCCGGGTCTGCCAAGGAGTTTGTGGACTGAGGTCAAAATTTGGTGTTATTTCTAGTGGTGTGGAGAGCCCTTGGAGGATTACGGCTTTGCCACATGGACTATAAATTGGAAACTGTCTCTGAGATTGGCAGGACTCACATGAGATACAAAGAGGTGGTGACTGTGTGCAGGCAAATGACCCCAGCAGGATTCCTGCAGAGTGCTGACTGCTGGCCACTGTCCACAGCACATTTGTTCAGCACTATCCCTCAGCCAGAGACACAGCATGTTTCTCCCACTAAACACAGTGAGGAGTAACCAAATGCTGCAGTCTTCCCTCCACAGCCTTCGTGGTTCTGTACATACAAGGGCCTTGGCACTTAGCTTTTAAAACCTATTATTCTTGCTACAGATTCTTCCTCCCATTCAGCAAATAGCTGTTGATCACCTGTGGCATTCCAGGTACCACGGAGATAGATAGACAAAGCCTGACAAGGCTGGTGATAAATGGGAGGGACAGAGCTATAGGCAAAAAAAAAGAAAGAAAGAAAGAAAGAAAGAAAGAAAGAAAGAAAGAAAGAAAAGAAAAGAAAAGAAATTATGACCTTTGTAACAAGGTGTGTTGGTTTATGAAGTGAAAAATGAGGGTCAGGGAATCAACTTTTTCTAGAGCCTTGGGAAGAGCATGCCAGGCAAAGGAATATCCACAGCAAAAATCCTGAGATAGAAAGGTTTGGGGTTTTAGAGGTGTATTAGTCAGCTCATGCTGTGTAACAAATCATACCAGAATTGAAACTTTTCAAACAATGAGGAGTCATGAAGCTTGCCATGCTTAGGTGAACTGAGAGGCAGACAGCTTATACAAAACATCAAGTTCAGATGTCTTCCTTTGCCCATGTGACTCGCCCTGTCCAGTGTGACATTGGGATGACATGCTCACAGACTTAAAGCATTCTTGTGCTCCTGAGTTATATCTTGATGCTCTGTGGAATCCTGAAACCCCCTGGAGGACTAGGGATCATGAGCTGCTGTGACAAGTAGGCATTACCGAGAGATGTGTGAGTGATGACATTTTCCCACCACCCAACATCCCATGAACTGGTCCAGACCAGAGTAGCCACTCCAGCCAGCCGTTAGCCCAGCCAAGCTACAGCCTCAGTGGCTCATTTAAAATAGCAGTGCATGCCTTTAATCCCAGCACTCGGGAGGCAGAGATAGGCGGATCTCTGTGAGTTTGAGACCAGCCTGGTCTACAAGAGCTAGTTCCAGGACAGCCTCCAAAGCCAGACAGAGAAACCCTGTCTCGAAAAACCAAAAACAAAACAAAACAAAAATAAAAAAACCAAGCAGTATTTTTAGGTGCTATATAGTTTTAGGGATGCTTGTTACACATCAAAAGCTGACTGATACATTCACCTTGCTGGTGGCTTGAGGCTAACTCATTTCTTACCGGAAAAAAAAAAAAATCCTGTTCCATTGACTTGATTGACTAAAAAGGAAGCCATGATATTGTACTGTGCACACTGGCCTCCAAGTCAGTTCCACAGCTGAGTAATGCTCACTCATGTGCATATGCGATTTGAACTCCCCCTACCCCAATAAAAATACAGATTGCTACTTATGCCATACAAAGACTCCCAGCCTCCCAGTTGAATCTGCTGTTGTTGACGTTGCTAATTCCAGCTACCCCTGGCTTTGAGCACCCACTTTCTGCTCATTATGAAAGCAGGTTGGGGCAGAGAAGCAAGACAAGGTTAAACCCTGCCTTTCACCTCAGTGGGCAAGCCTGGGCTAACTTACAGAGTACGTGCTGGATGGGGTCTCAAAATGTAGGAAGGCCCTGGAAACATGTCAGACTAAGTGTTGTAGGGATGTGTTTTAGATGGTATTTAAATGAAACAGGATATCTATCTTGGGATAGAGACAGTCGAGAATGTATTCTGATTGTTCGCCCACCCACCTGCCCCTGGTTCTGTGCTCCATTTGTCACTACCCGTCCTTGACCAGAAGGTTGAGCCACACAGACAAACCAATAGGCTCCCTCATCCCTATACTAGGTGAACTCAGCCATGGTGGACACAGGTGGGATGCTGCCGGTGGGGTCATGGGGGGCAGGGACAGGTTAAGCCCTGTAGTAGCTGGTTTTATGTCAGCTTGACTCAGGCTAGAGTCCTCAGAGAGAAGGGAACCTCAATTAAGTAAATGCCTCCCTAAGATTAGGCTTCAGGCAAGCCTGTAGGGAATTTTCTTAATTAGTGATTGATGGGGGAGGGCCCAGCCACTGTGGGTGGTACCATCCTCTGGACTGGTGATCTTCGGTTCTATAAGAAATCAGGCTGAGCAAGCCAGGTTGAGCAAGCCAGTAAGCAGCACCCTCCATGGCCTCTGCATCAGCTCCTGCCTCCAGGTTCCTGCCCTATTTGAGTTCCTGCCCTGACTTCCTTCAATGATAAACAATGTGGAAGTGTAAGCCAAATAAACCCTTTCCTTCCCAAGATGATTCGGTCCTGATGCTTCCTCATAGAAATAGTGACCTTGATGGAAGCAGACCTCCTGCTCCTTCCATGGTTTCACGTCTTATCTCTTTAAAGTGTGTAGAGATGGATGAGCTTCTCCTCCTTGCTTCCCTGATCTCCGCCAACCTCTCATGTCTTCTTAACTTGTCTTTGTGGTTGAGCATGTGGTGTGGTGTGTGTGTGTGTGTGTGTGTGTGTGTGTGTGTGTGTGTGTGTGCTGTGTGAGTACATGTATATATGTAGGTGTGCACTTATGTATGAGGGTCAGAGCTTGCAGTTAGGTGTCTATTTTGTGAGGCAGGGTCTCTCCCTGAGCTTGGAGTTCACTGAATGGCCAGCCTGGCTGGCCAGTGAGCTCCAGGGATCTGATCTCCCTCCCCTCAGGGCTGTGACAACAGATGAGATGGATGCTGGGGATCACAACTCACGCTAGTATAGCAGGCTGTCTACTGAGCCATCTCCTCAGGGCAACTCATTACTCTGTAAACACATTCTCCCAGGTTTTTCAGGATGGACCTGGCCAGCATTCATATACATCTGTGTTGCCATAGTCCCCACCATCCTGTTGCCCTGAGTGACCTGCCCTATGTCACCTTCCCGGATCATTTCCCTTAGACTCTATGTTTGTTTCAGCTGAGACACTGCCTCCCCCACATGGCTAAATCAGATGTTGAATCCTGAGGCAGGGTGACCCCTACCCCTCTCCCAGGAGACCTCCCAGGTAAGGAAGAGAGGCTGGGCATAGGGGTGGCTGAGTTTTAGCAGACAGGCTAAAGGCATACTGAGGAAGGCATGCTGTCCTCTTCAGACCCCAAATTCATAATGGTTCAAAACACCTTCCTTAATTTTCTCCTTCCCATTGGCCAGCTCCCTTCTCTGGAGATGGGAGACAACTTGGGGCTCAGAGCCGTGTGCTATAGAGTTCCCTTCACACAGAGAACAAATCCCCACATGCCACCTTCGCCCAGTACCTCCCAGGTCCTCCTCCTCTGATCTCTCCCCTCGATGCTCCCATCCCTCCTCCCAGCCCCCCACTCCACCCCATCCATCTTCTCCCTCCTTCCCCCACCAGGCCTCCTTTGCTCAGTGACAGCCGCAGTTGGAGAAAGATGGATGGAAATGACACCCCAGCGCTGGCGTGACCGCCACTTGGTGATGCATTGGGAACCATCTCAGGCTCTCAGCAGGAGCCATACAGATGAGACAGTGACCTCTCTGCACACAGGGTCAAGGACATGGGAAGGGCAGAGGGTAGAAGCCTGGGGAGGGTAGCCTGAGCCAACCCATGCTGGCTCTCTCCTTCCAAGGTTCAGCAGCAGATGAAGGGCAAGGTCAGTCACCTCCGGACACTACATCTGTCCCAAAGAGGACAGTGGAAGAGAGGGGAAGCAGAGAGGTGCGCATGACATGCAACACGGAGGTAATCAAAAGGCCTGTGCCTCAGTTTCCCCATTTGTGGAATGAGAACAGCGAGCTTGTTGGGTTGAGTCACCAGTGTCACTGAGCACAGCACACTTCAGCACAAGGCAGGTTGCTCAGTCTCTCCCAGATGCTCCTGGGCTGAAGACTTCATCCCTAATGCACAGGGTTCAGAACTGGAGCTGGGGAAGTAATGGGATGGTACCCATGACCTCACTGGAGCCTTGAACTGTGCAGGGACTCATACCTGAACACAATGCTGTGAGTGAAGGGAACACGTAACGTCGCACAGCTGGAGGAGCGCACCCCTTCTCCTCCCTCCCCCCCCTCTCCCTCCTTTCTGAGGTGAGGATCCCACAGTGATGGAGGCACCTCCTGACACCACTGAGCCCACGAGCCCAAATAAACCCTTAAGTCTCTTTTCCTGGGAATTTGTCACAGCTACAAAGAGCCAGCTACTGCCAGTGCCATGAAATGTCATATTTGTGTCAGCAAGTCAGACAGCTGCTCACAGCGGATGGAAGAAAAACAGTACGCCCAAGGAATCTTCAGGTGGACAGGATCTGCCTGGGTCTCAGACCACTGCCACAGTGTGGGTGGCAAGACAGGGACTTCCTCCCTCTTGCCCACCATACTGGTGAGGCTAGAGGTGATGAGATTGAGGGGACCCAGGAGTGTTGACGTCAACCACTCTGCCACATCCTAGCCACATACCTTGCTTAGTCTCTGGAACTCTCTGAACTGATTCCTCATCTGAGAAATGACAACTATAATAGTATCTACTTACAGTGTAGCTGAATTTCATTCCTTTGCTCACTCCTGCAATAATATTTGTTGGGTGTCCACTACAAACTTACTGCTTCCATGAGCAAATTCACATCATCTGCCTCAATGGACAAACTCTATAACCCCTTCCCCATAGACAAGCTCTCTGCCCTCTGTGGACAAGCTCTCTGCCTTCCATGGATGAGGTCTCTGCCTCCATGGATGAGCTCTCTGCCCCTGTGGACAAGCTCTTTGCCTCCATGGAAGTGCTCTCTGCCCTCTGTGGACAAGTTCTCTGCCCCCATGGATAAGCTCTCTGCCCCTGTGGACAAGTTCTCTGCCTCCATGGAAGTGCTCTCTGCCCTCCGTGGACAAGCTCTCTGCCTCCATGGAAGTGCTCCCTGCCCTCCGTGGACAAGCTCTCTGCCCTCTGTGGACAAGCTCTCTGCCCCTGTAGACAAGCTCTGTGTACCTGCAGAAGTGCTCTCTGCTCTCCATGGACAAGCCTGCATGGAGTCACTGCATTTCCTTTCTCCTTTTTGTCTCACCTTCCCTGGGATCCACTTAAACCCCGGTGAGACCCCTCTTCTAATCCCTGCACCTTCTGGCCTCAAACAGGACAGCAACTCCTTTCCACCATTTTCCTGGGGTGGGGCTGGGACCTGTCACTTGCATTTATGGAAAGTCACTTTCTGATAATCCACCACAAGTTAATAATACCGTAAGTCAAAAATGCATTGCATGTGCCAGTGCAGTGAATCATGGGACCCTGCAGAGTGAGGCTTCCTCCCTCGTGGGTGACTATGTGCCAGCCACACTGAATGGAACGCAGCCAGTGCACAAGTGAGGGGACTGGGATCAGCGATTGCTATGTGAAAGCCATGGTGTTTGGGGCATCATTAGCTGACTGATACAGCAGTCTAGGCAACAGTAGTTGAAGTCTTAATGGGCTCAGAGTAGCCTCTTTGGGCCTCCTTGGATCCATGTGTCAAGTGGGGAGAGGGAGGTGAGGGAGGGAGGGAGGAGGGAGGGAGGGAGGGAGGGAGGAGAGAAAAAGCTCCTATGGTCTCAGACACACATCTTGATGGCTCAGACACACATCTCCATGGTCTCAGAGATGTGTGAGTCCCCAGATCATCTCCCACATCACTACAAAGGCTAAGTAAGATCTGATTCTCCTCTGCCCTGTAGATTCTGGTTCCATCAGATCTGGAAAGCTAGGGGAAAGGAATGAGATGAAACTAGAAATGTGGGTTCAAATCCCACCTCTTCCATTTACTCCTGTGTGAGCTGTATAAGGGACTCAACCTCCAAGAGACTGATTTCTTCACCTGTGAGATGGGAATGAAGGGACCTCTGGACACTGTACAAGGGACATGGATGTGCGTCATCTATCAGCTCATGGGAGGTTAGTTCTCTCTCCCTGGGAGCAGCAGCAGCATACAGGCTGAGCTTGAAGTCAGCTCACCCACCCGTTTCTGGTCCTCGTGTCCATGGCTCTGGAGTCAGGCTGCCTGTCAGGACTTGGCTTTGCTGGGATGTCCTCATGCAAACTTCTGAACTCAGGGCTGCTCTCTGTGAATCCTGGAGCATGGGGTGAACTGCTAAACTGTATGAGGGTTAATGTCTTATTAAGTCAGGAGAGGAATGAAAGGGAAGGAGAGAGGGAGTGAGGAATAGATATGGAAAGGGGAAAGGATGGAAGATAGGAGGAGAAGGAGGGGAAGGAGGAAGGGGAGAGAGGGAGGGAGGGAGGTGAGAAAAAGCTCCTATGGTCTCAGACACACATCTTGATGGCTCAGACACACATCTCCATGGTCTCAGACACATCTTGAAGCTTCTTAGAAGTGTGACTTTCTGAGTTCATTGCCTACACAAGTCAGGACAGTTTCCTTGAGAAGAAACAAGAGACATACATTCCTGCCATGACATCCAACTTAGGCCACAGGCCCAGTCATCAAAGCCCAGCCTCACACTAAGCTTAATGGAGAGCCTCCAGCAGCCTGTCATTATCAGCCAGGGCTCTGCTCATGTATTTTGTGGCTGTGAGTTCTGCAGCTCTGGGCAGGGATCAGGGGCAAGGTTTGCCTAAGAAGACCCTGAGGAAGAGAATCTCACTGGTAAGAAAATGCTGCCTAAGTCAGGAGGTGGTGGTGCATGCCTTTAGCCCCAGCACTCAGGAGGCAGAGGAAGGTGGATCTCTGAGTTCAAGGCCAGCCTGATCTACAGAGTGAGTTCCAGGACAGCTAGGTCTGTTACACAGAGAAACCCTGTCTCAAAAAACAAACAAACAACAACAATAAAAAATAACAAGAAAGAAAAGAAGGGAATGAGGGAGAGAGAAAAAGGAAGGAAGAAAGGAAGGAAGGAAGGAAGGAAGGAAGGAAGGAAGGAAGAAAGAAAGAAAGAAAGAAAGAAAGAAAGAAAGAAAGAAAGAAGAGAAAGAAAACGCCATCCAACACCTGAAGCCAGAAGTGACTATGACTATTTAAGTGGCAGGACACTGTCTTGTTCTGAGGAGTCCCATTTGAGAACAGAATTCTCTAACCTGAACTCACTTGCATCAGGGGTCTCCTGGGGGGCTTGAGAGAACCCACAGTTCAGGACTCATCCCCAGAGCATGGGGCTTATGGTTCAGATCCACGTGGTCATCGACTCCAACACACCCTGGGACCCTGACTCTGCATTCCCATGTCTCCCCAGGCCCCAGTGTCAACCAAAGAAGTCAGAATGCCATAAATGTCCTCGTTTCCCTCATCATGGCCCAGCCCAGATCCCAAGGCCTGCAACCATCCTCATCCTCTGTCAGGTCCTGGGCTGGCACAGCAGAAAGAAGCAAATGATGGATGTCCTAGACTCTGTCTCCTTAAACTTATGCACAGCAACCGCAAGCACTGAGGATCATAAAATTAAAGCACCAATAAAGGACCAGCAAGAGGGCTCACTGAGTAAAGGTGTTTGTGGCCAATCCTGACAAACCGAGTTCAATCCCTGGGACCCATGTAGTAGAAGGAGAGAACCAACTTCTGCAAGTTGTCCTGACCTCTACACATGGTCTGTAGCATACATGTTATACACATATGAACATATACACGCAAATAATAAATAAGTATAAAATAAAATACATTAAAATATATACATTCATCAACTCTGAAAAACATTAAAGATGTTCTGTGATGCCCCGCAGTGTCAAATATTCGGGCAAGATTTGATTCTTTTCGTAAAAATTAACCAGCACTTTCATCTCATTAATATGCAAATTTGCTTTAATCTTTAACAAATGGTAAGATGTATGTAAACCAAATAATTGGTTTCAAATAAATTTCTTTTTTGTAGTCGTATGTGTGTGTTCATATGGGGAGAGGCATGCCAATGTGTCCACACCACACCTCATGCGTGGAGGTCAAAGGACAACCTCAAATGTAGATTCTCATTTCCCACCTTGTTTTTCCTTTGTTCTGTTTTCCATCTTAATATTTTTGATTTCTAAACGGTATTTATGTTTTGTTTGGGGGTGGAGCTTGTCATGGCACATGTGTGGAGTCAGAGAACAACTTGGGGAACCCTTTCTCTCACTCCACTGTGTGGGTCTCAGGGATTGAACTAGGGTTGTTATGTCTAACGACCCCTTTACTGGCTGAGCCATCTCACCAGCCCTCTACCTTGTTCTGAAGGCAGGGTCCCTCTTACTGGTCATCACTGTGTACTCCAGACCAGCTGGCCCTCCAGGTGCCAGCGATCCTCTAGCCTCTACCTCTCATGCAGCCACAGGAGCACTGGAGTTACACGTGGGCTACCTTGTCAGCCAAGTCCTGACAGGCAGTCTAACTCCAGAGCCATGGACATGAGGACCAGAAACTGGGGTGGGTAAGCTGACTTCAAGATCAGCCTGTATGCTGCTGCTGCTCCCAGGGAGAGAGAACTAACCTCCCATTAGCTGATAGATGACGCACATCCATGTCCCTTGTACAGTGTCCAGAGGTCCCTTCATTCCCATCTCATAGGTGAAGAAATCAGTCTCTTGGAGGTTGAGCCCCTACACAGGTTCTTGGGATTCAAACTCAGCACCTTACACTTGCACCATAAGTACTTTACCCACTGAGCCATCTCTTCAGCCCCTCAAATAAATGGCTTTATGATTTGTTAACTATTCCATTTGGAATTCCATTCCATAATTCCTGAAATTATGTTAATAAAATTACAGTCAGAAATGGTTTGTGAATGGAAGTTTAAGAAGCCTTGTCCTAAAGGGACATGCCTGAGATAGAAGGAAGGGCAAATCCTGGGGGTCTAGCACCATAAGACCCTGTCCTGTATGAATTATCTCCTCTGTGTGGCAAGCCTTCCCTAAGCTGTACACATCCTATAATACATCCTAGCCCCACATTTCTTTTTAATGATTTATTAATTTTATTTCATATGCATTGGTGTTTTGTCTGCATGTATGTCTGTGTGAAGGTCTCAGATCCTCTGGAACTGGAGTTACAGACAGTTATGAGCTGCCATGTGGGTGCTGGGAATTGAACCTGGATCCTCTTGAAGAACAGTCTTTAACTGTGGAGCCATTGTATCAGTCCTTCATCTCCACATTTCTATAGCTTTGAACGTGAAAGACAATTGGCCCTGGGTCCCTCATGAAGTCACCTGATATGGTAGAAGCTTGGCTGGCCCAGGTCTGCTTCCTACATCACTGAAGCTGGCACAGATGCTGGCTGTGGAGGGTGGGGGAGTGGTGCAGGGGCTGGCTTCCTAGGGCTCTGGCCTCTCCAAAGCCACCTCTGTCCCCACAGTCCAGCATCTGGCTTCTCCAGAGAGGCCAGTCCCAGGGACCCAGGCAGAAGCTGCAGTTTCTAACCTGCTTGACAAAGTCATACCATTCTGCTGGTCACAGATGGAGTCCCAGTCACCATGGGGGTAGGAACCACTCAAACCACTTCAGCCTCAAGCAAATTACAGCCCTTCCTTGGTCTCGAATTCACCATCTGCCGACTGCAGACTTCACAGTTACAAATACAGTTGTATCACAGATGATCTAATGGAATGTCCTAGGAGGACTGCAGCTCAACACATAGGACTAGCCACATCCCAGCTGGGGAGACAGCTCAGCGTGGAAAAGAGCTTGCCTTGCAAGCACGAGGACCTGAGTTCAAATCCCCAGAACCCACGTAAAAGCTAGACAGGGAATGTGAGTGTCTGTAATCCCAGCACTCTTATGAGAGATGGGAGGCAGGCATGGGAGAATCCTTAAAATCTCACACATCAGCTAGCTTAGAAAATGCAGCACAAAAACAAGTGGAGAGACCCTGCCTGAAACAAAGTAGGAAGACCCGTGTCTGAGGTTCACATGCATAAATGCACACACTGCACACAAATACACACTCAGAACTAGCCAGGTTCATATTTACCCCAGGACCTCTGGACAGGCTGTGTCCCCTGTATCCTCCTGCCTCAGTTTCCCTTTCACACTCTGTGTTCAGTCCCATGTTGTCTCACAGAAGCTGTCTCAAGCCACCCCCACTGCCTCTAAACTTGCCATTCGCTCACTGAGAACAGCTCTCTGGGTTGAGGACTTGGCTTGTCTTGCTCCCAGTACCCTCTCAAGCCCTTGGCACATAACAACTGCTCAGTAAGTATCTGTTGAGCAAATGGATGAAAACCCACACACACAAAGGCCGCTCGATGTCAGAGCCAGGGGCCCCTGTCCATCTCCTAGTGTTTCCTTCCCTTGTGTCCACTCAAGGCAGCTGCCTTTCACAAGGGACTCTGGCCGTCTTGTCTCCTAATCAGCCCCTCATCTCCCCTCCACACTGGTGTCATGCTTGTTAGAAAAGCTAAGAGTGCCTGCAGCCACGCTGACGCCAGTTTGAAATTATCTGTCACTCAGTCGGCTGCCCATCAATTCTCTCACCTGTGGAAGGCGCGGGCCTGGGGGCCACTCCCCCACTCGCCTTTGTTTACAACAGACATCAATCTTCCCCATTCCTGGCTGGCAAGCCCCTCCTGGATTGAGCTACCAAGCCCCTTCCTCTGCTCAGATGGGTGCTTTTATGCCGATGCCCCCCCCAGCCACCTTCCTTTCATCCCTGCATCAGGACCCCATCACACCTCCTCCACCAGGCTGGACCACGCTGAGGGCAGGGTCCCCAGAATGCTGCTTCTCTCCAAGCTCAGGGATGAAATGTGCCTGACTCTACCATCCCCTCCTCTGGGGACAGTAACGTCAGATGTCCTGTCAATAGATGCTCAGTGCCTGCTGCCTTTTAACCACACCATCACTCCAGCCATGTGAAGCAGAAGGTGCCTCTGTATAACAGCTGAAGAAACTGAAGACCAGAGAGGCCAACCAGCTTAGCTAACGTAGCCCAGCAAGAAGACTACAGGGTGGGAGACTGAACAAATCAGGCTGGGCTCTCCTGTGACAGCCTCATTCCTCACTGTGTTCATGGAGCCATGTTCCTTAGTCATGAGCAAAGGAGTCAAGAGGTTATACATGTATAAATGCATGTGTGTGTGGATGAGCATGTGTGGAGGCCAGAGGTCTACCTTGGGTGTTCCTCTTCAGATGCTGTCCACTTTGTTTCTGGAGACAGGGTTTCTCATTAGCCTGAAGCTCATCAAGTAAGCTAGGCTGGCTGACAGAGCCCTTTAGGGGAATCACGCACCCCCCCCCGCCGCCCCCCACAGGCTGGGAAAGTGAGCACATGTAGCCACAGAGCCCGTATCTTTTAATGCAGGTTCTGGGGCTTGAACCAGTTCCCCATGCTTGCAAGGGCAAGCTCCTTGAGTCTGAGGGTCAGAGCTGCAGCAGGTCAACCTTTGGGAGCCGGGCTCCTGGGCAAAGACTCAGTTAAAGATGAGAGCTTGGCTGGAAAGGGAAGGCAGGCACAGAGATCTGACTCCAAGAAGGACAGGGCCTAATTGAGCTGGGGTGGGGACAGCTGGGAGAGGAGACAGCCACCTTCGGCAGAAGCGCAGGAGCAGCGATTTCCCGAGGTGATGGGGACAGGAGTCGACCGCTCGAATGTTGCCCATTTGGAATCGCAAAGCAAGCATTTTCCACTTTTAATGGGGGACCCAACCAATCCGCAAGACACCCTATTTCTCTTTGTCTTTTTCCCCTGCCAAGTCAGCGGGCTGACTGAGCTCCCCCGGGTGATTAATTTTCCCCTTGACACCCTGGGGAATGAGACGTTTGTCCCAAGGGTAGAGAGACAAAGAGGCAGGACTCTGATATGGCTGAGCATAGGGCCATCACAGGCCTGGCCCACCTTCCTTGACATCCAGGGACAGGGATAGCAGAGCTGGAGAAGCTGCTGGACAGTTTCTCCCAACCAAGAAGTTACCAGGAGGCAACAGCAGAGGCAGAATAAAGGACCCTGAACCACAAAGCAGGGGACACTGAAATCCCTGTGGGCACACAGTGGGCTTCTTAATGATCGGAATTCAGACTAAGCTGTGCAACTTAGAAGGCTATTTCACTTCCAGGGTTGCTAGGATTCCAGATAAAGTGAATTAGAAAAGAGGTCCTGTTCAGGCATGGGTCAGGTTGTATGTACTGTCCCTGGGTCTCACTTTTACTGCAGCCTGGTCATGGCTTGCACCATCTCTAGGGTGAATTCCCCCAGTTCAACTTCCACACTGGTCACTTGCAGGCTGGGGATTTGGGACAAGTCACTTAACTTCTCTGGACTCCCATTTCCTTATTTTTCATATAGCTACCACATGGCAAGCCAGCCCTGGCATAGGCCTTGTCATTCCAGCTACTCAGGGAGGCTGAGGTGGGAGGATTACAACTTCCCAGCCTGCCAGGGCTACAGAGTGAGTTCAAGGCTAATTTGAAGAATATAAGGAGACCCTGTCTCAAAATAAAAAGTAAAGAGGGATCTGGGAGCTAGATCGATGGTAGAGGGCTTGCTGTGTGTGCACAAGAACTTAGGCCCCATCTCCAGTACTGGGGTGGGGAACCACATTGACAGTGCTGCCAGTTCCTAGTGGGCTTTCATGGGCTGCCTCTCAGTCGGCATGCATGAGGCTGAACATAGTGGGACTCCCTCAGACTTGAGTCTTTTTGTTACTGTTGTTTTGTTTTGTATTTTTTTTAAGACAGGGTTTCTCTGTGTAGCCCTGGCTGTCCTGGAATTAGCTCTGTAGACAAGGCTGACCTCAATCTCAGAGATCCACCTGCCCCTGCCTCCTGAGTGCTGGGATTAAAGGTGCAGGCAACCATGCTCCACTTGAGTCATTTCCAAATTCCCTAATCCCTCTGACACAACTTATTTAATATGTCTAATTCAATAGATTCTGTCTTTTACTTGTTTACTCCAGAACTGCATATGTTGTACCATAACTGTCATCCCAGTACATGGGAGACTGAGCTAGGAGAACCCAGAGTTCAAGGTCAGGGACCTGGAGAGATGGCCCAGTGCTTAAGAGCACTTACTTGCCCTTGCAGAGAACCCAGGTTGAGTTCACAGCACCCACGTCAGGAAGCTCACAAAAACCTGTGACTCCAGTTCCAGGGGATCTGGCACCCTCTTTTGGCCTCCATGGGTGCCTGCATGCATGTGGTGAATGTAAACTCACACAGGTGCACACAAACACATAAATTAAAAAAGAAAAGAAAGAAAATTTTTTTAAGAGTTCAAGGCCAACATGGGCTACCTGAGATCCTTGAGTGTCTTGTGCCTTTAATCCCAGCACTGGAGAGGTGGAGGCAGACATATCTCTGTGATTTCGAAGACAGCTTGGTCTATAGTGTGAGTTCCAGGACAACCAGGGCAACACAGAGAAACCCTGTCTCAAAAATCAAAACAGAAAAAAGCAGGCCCTGCCCCACTCTCCAGCCATTGCCAGTTCTCCCTGGTTGATGGCTTCTGTCGCCGATACAGGTGGAAAAAGCCTCATCTTCCCTTGGGAAGCTGGCCACTAGGAATTTGACCATGCTCCAGTGTCTATATAGACAACACAAAATAAACTTGCTTTTTGGAGGAGGAGTCGAAGGGGAGGGGTAGACATGGAAAGACTGGGAGGTGAGCACAATCAGGTCACATAATGTGAGATTCCCAAATAAACAATAAAAAACAATTTTTTAAAAAGCAAATAAGTAAACTCACTTTTAGAGGGACACTTCCTCCTAATCATCCACATGCTATAATAAGAAGGTAAGAAGAAGGAGATGTCACTAATAGAAAACACTGCTGTAAAATGACAGCAGACCACAGGTGCCTGCAGGGGTATCCCCACCTGGCTCTGCTGCACTCTGAGTAAACTAGGGTTGTAACTAGGGGTGATGCAGCGCCCAAGGCCATACTAGAAGAATTCAGAATGTTAGAAAGAGAATTGTTTAAGGACCAGGTGACATCCTGTGCATGCCGCAGTGAAAACCCTGTGAGAGCCCTCAGGTCCCCCATCTTGGGGCAGTTGGGTGAGTGGATGGATGCAGGGGTGGAGAGATAGACAGACAGGTAGAGGGGTTGCATGGATGGATAAGAGGAAAGATGAGAAGAAGGATACATGAAGAATGGATGGGTGGATGGAGGGATGGGTGGATGGAGGGATGGGTGGATGGATGACAGATAGATAGGTGGGTAGATGAAAAGACAGATGAGTAACAGATGAATGGTGGATGATGAATAGATGGATGAATATGTGGACGGATGACTTATGGATTTATGGATATGGATGACGGGTGGATGGGTGACAGATGGATGAATGATGGATGGATGATGGGTGGGTGAATGGGGGGTGGATGGGTCACTTGATCGTAGAATTAAATAAAATTAAATAAAAAAACAAGATGCCCATGCTTCTTCTGGCTAGCTTAACCCAAAAGCAAATTACATCCTAGCTACTGAGTGTGAAGTTCCAGAAGCCATCAGCATCAAAAGGGACCTGGGCTCAGAAAACAGGTCAAGGTAAAGTGGGCTAGCACTGGAACCCAAAGCAAACTGGGCTAACACTAGAAAACTCAGCCCAAGGCTTCATTAGACAGGCAGGGGTAGTCAGTGAGAAGGCCAGCAGTGGCTACCCTGTGGACCATGAAGTTAGGCTGTGATAATGATATCATCACCTAACATAGACCCCCTAGAACCCAGACACCTCTACCACCAAAGGAAACCAACCCATTCCTCTTTCTCTGGCCCTTCCCTCAAGGGGCAGGTCCCAGAAAGGAGCATTGGTCATCTGATCCCAGGTGTCACTCAGTAGGGTCCCAACTGCCAGGTGTGAAGAAGACACCTGATTCTCTTGGCTTTCCCACCTACCCTAATATATACTTGACAGAAACTCCTCCAAATGGGGAGTAAATGTGTGAACTGGGGTGATGGATGGATGAGTGGACCAATAAACAGATGGAGGACAAAAGAACAGAGAGTTGAGTGGTGAAGGGGAAAGACAGAGGGGAGGGAGAGGTGGGCCTTACAAATGGCTGCTGCTGGGTTTATGAATGGAAAAGAAAGGAAGCAAAGACAGAAGGAAGGGAAGGATGAAGCATCAATTAGATGGGTAGAAGCATGGATGGGTGCTTGATAATAAAAAGAATTAAAGAATGGGGGACAGATAGGAAGAGAGGGCAGAGGAAGGAGACAGACGGGGTGATGGAGAGAGGGAGGGTAGGTGTCAGGCCAGATGCCCCTGGTTCTGGCTGGAGGATTATGAGGTAGAACTAGTGCTGTAGACATGACAGTCAGGGCAGTAAGTTCAGTGGCTGGTGCTGCTGCCATCACCATGGTTACAACATTAAGGTGCTTCCTGATGCTCACACCATCTGTATGATTCTAGGCCAACCCCCTCTCAATACTCCAGGAGATTGAGCCTTCACAAAAGCCATACCATCCCATTTTGGGGTCTCAGAGAGGTAAAGAAACTTGCCTGAGGTTGCACAGCAGAGTGATACAGGGCTTGGGTTCTAGTGTCATTCTAGCTGATTGATGGGAGATGCCCTTCTTTGTGCTGTGAATATGTTTCTCTCATTGGTTGATGAATAAAGCTGTTTCAGCCAATAGAAGGGCAGAATTTAGCCAGGTGGGAAATCCAAACAGGGATAGAGAAAGGTAGTAGGTGGAGTCAGGAAGATGTCATGTAGCTGCCAAGGAAGCAAGAGACTTAGGTATCACTGGTAAGCCAAGACCATGTGGAGACACACAGATTAATAGAAATGGGTTAATAGTTAAGAGAGTTAGCCAATAAGAAGCCTGAGCCATCAACCAAACAGCTTATAACTAATATAAGCCTCTATGTGTTTATTTGGGACTAAATGGCTGCAGGACCAGGCAGGACAAAAACTTCCATCTAAACGGATTGCCTGAGCACCTGATTCTCTATAATCTTTGCTATAATCTAACCACTTCTAGTTAGACCTGGTTCCCTCAGCTAGGTTGTGGGGATGGATACAAAGTGGGCTTGTCACTATCCAATGGATTTGATACCCAGGCCCATACTACCACTGAGAGCCATCACAGCAAGTTGTCCTTGAGCCATAGGAAAGGGCCAACCTCTTTAATTTCATGGCTCTTCTCAAGTACTCTTCACCATCTCACCACGAAGTCCATGGTCACAGCCACACCCCAAAATTTCAGGGCAGGGGACCCACACACACTATAAGACTTTAGCACCCACCTTCTTTACACCCAGAAGGCTCTACCTTCAGATCTTTGTTGTACACATGGTGCCTTTACAGTACACAAGAAGCCACTTTGACAAATGTATTCGTTGCAACCATGAGATGCGAGATTTGATCTAACATTTTGTGAGTAAACAGAAAGGGTATGGAGCTGCCTCTGATCACAAAGGGGCTGTGCACTCAGGTCTTTCCAAGCCTTGGGGTGGAAGCAAGATAGGGGAGCCAGGGCCCATCTATGCTCCAGCCCCCACAGTCAAACAGCCCCCAAATCAAACAAACCAAGACACGGAGAGAACTTGGGAAGCTGAGAGGCTTTGCCACCACACCTGACTCCAGGACAGGGACTCCTCATCCCTTAGGACCCACCTGGTCTACATGTCTCAGAAAGCTGTCTTTTTAGCGTGCAGATGCAGCAGCAGGGTGGCAGGGTGCCCTTTCGTGTTTCTTGGCAGAATCAGGGGGGATCTGGGACTCTTACCTATAGCCAGCAGGGGCTCCTCTGAAGAGGGTCCAGAACCACTTCCTGCTGATGGACAGGGATCTGCATGTCACCTGCAATATTGGAGTTTTGCACGATCCTTCCCATTCCTGGCTGGGAAGGCTGGCAGGGTTGGCTGCAAGCCCTGTCCCTGGAATTTGCTGTCTCAATTAGGACCCAGGATGAGTACAACACCTGACAGGGAGATGGAGAGGCACAGAAAGAAGCTGGGATGGAAGACATCCAGTCAGGCTAGACTCCAAGAAACAGGGAGCCAATGACAGGACATCAGAAGAAGCCTCCCTTCTCCTACTAGGGAGCAGGAAGAATGAAGCCAAGGCTAGGAGCCCCAACCCAAGCTGATCCAGCTCTGTCCCTCCCGAATAGTTACCAACATGAGTCACTATCCAGCGACCTTGTGCCAGGGAGAATATTAAACATTTTATATGCAGTATTTTATCTTCCTGGTAACCACTGTAAAATACACATCCATTCATATGTTCATGTGTCCATTCACCCCTTCAAGGATTCCTGAAACCCATACAAACCCAAGCCCTGTCCTCCATCCTGGAGAGTTGTGGGTGTTCTTTCTAGATGGAAACAGTCATCTTCTTTTGTGGACTTCCTAATCTACTCACAGGACATTGGGGCAAGGAGGGGGTCTCTAGAATGAGCAGGTAACATTTGAGTAGGACAAAGAGTAAAAGCCACGTGAATGGGGGAAGGATGGGCAAAGTCAAGGGAAGGCAATGCAAAGGCCCTGGGGTGGAAACAGCTTGAGCAATAGTCACAGGGCCAGGGCAGCTGGCTCATGGAAGCAGGCCCATCATGGGAGAAGTCAGAGAAGGAGACATCAGTCAATCCTGGGGACCTGTGAGGGAAGATGTGGAGTGTGGAAGGTGTGCCGGGGAGTAACACATAACCCAACTGATGGCTCAAACCAAGGCCCCTTTGGCAGACCTCTGGGGGGTCATGGGAGACCAGCGTGGGACAAAGGGAAAGGATGGCAGCTTGGACCAATGGAAACAGGCAGAAATATAGAACTTGGAGTTCAGTTTAGAGATAAGCGCCAAGGGGAATAAATACTCTGGGGCCCAAAGGAGCAAACAAAAACTTAGATGGTGACCTGAATTCCCAGAGAGTTGTTGAAGACCGGTAGTCCCCAGTCACCATCAGCAAGGGCCATAAAGCAGTGTGTGTGTGTGTGTGTGTGTGTGTGTGTGTGTGTGTGTGTGTGTGTGTGTGTGTGTTAGAGAAAATGTGTGTGTATGTATGTATGAGAGAGAGACAGACAGACAGACAGACAGCAGACAGAGAGAGCGTTGAGGCCTGAGATAGACCTCTGGTGTAGATCCTCAGATACTGTACATTTGGTTTGTTTGTTCATTTGTAGACACTATAGTAGCCCTGATTGGCCTGAAAGTCACAGAGATCTACCTACCTATGCTTCCAGAGGATTAAGAGTGAGAGAGAGAGAGAGAGAGAGAGAGAGAGAGAGAGAGAGAGAGAGAGAGAGAGTGTCAGTGTGTGTTTATGAGTACATGTACCCCAAAGGCCAAAAGAAGACATCAGATCTCCTGGAGCTGTTATGCTACGTGGGTTCTGGCATCAAATCAGGATCCTCTGGTTAAGAGCAGCAGGTTCTCTTAACTGTGAAACATCCTTCTCACCATCTTGGTTTTTGAGACAGGATCTCTCACTAGACTGGGGCTCACTCATTAAAACTAAGTTAACTGGCTTAGGGATCCTTAGGGATCCTCCTGTCTCTGCTTCCCAGTACTGGGTTCCAAGTGCACTGGGCCATGCTCCATTTCTTCACATGGGTGCTAGGAATGGAATTCAGGCCCCATGCTTGCATAGCAAGCGCTTACCCACTGAGCAGCCTCCACTGCACCCTCACCTCATAAAGGTTTTCTGTGAGGAATTGTGTCAGGCCTTGAAACCCATGCAGCCTCCTTTCTGTCACAGTGTTTTCAGAGCAGCCAACATGCTGTGCAAGGCGGGCTTGTATGTGCCAATAAAACTTTATTTACAAAGACAGGTGATTAGCCATAAGGGCTATCATTTGTTGACTTTGGCCTAAAATAAACTGGGAACATCTAGGTACAATGGCAGATGCCTATCATTCCAGCATTCAGGTGGCCAAGGCAAGAGAATCATCATGAGTTTTAAACCACTCTGGGCTATATTGTAAGATCAAACAATAATAAATAAATAAATAAGCCAGTGTGTAAAAATAGAGATTCTAGCTTTCTTATTAAACTAGTGGGCTCCCAACTCTGCTGAGAAACCCAACTTACACCCACTGAGAGGAAGGAGCTGAAAAGAGCCCTAGCTGGCTAGTAACAGGACCCCGGGAGGTGGGGGAGCTGTAATATCCCTGAAGCTATTAGCATCACAGATGTGCGCTGGTGATGCCTCCAGACCGTTGGCACTCTGCATAGGTCCCGAGAGGGAGAGAGGGACACAGATGCTCTTTCTGGGCAGAAAGTGGGTCGGGAGCTGGAGGCAGAACTGGGGAGGGAGGCTCAACCCAGTCTGTCATTTGCATGGAGAAGGTTTGCTGTCCCTGCTGAAGGCAGGCCTTGTTCTCTGCATGTGTCTGTTTGAAGTTTGTGAGTGGTTTTCTTTTTTCTCTTTAACTTCTTGGGGTTGCCACAGGCATGTCAGCATGGCCTGGGTCTTTGAGCTGTTCCCACATTTGCTGTTAACACAGCCTTGACCTGGTTAAGTCTCAAGTTCCTTCTTTTCCCTCCCCCAATCCTTCTTTCTTATTTATTTATTTATTTATTTATTTATTTATTTATTTATTTTGGAGGCAGGGTCTCATGTAGCCCAGGCTAGCCTCCAACTCTCTATGTAGTGGAGGATGACCTTGATCTTCTGGTCCTCTTGCCTCCACCCTCTGAGTGCTGAGATTACACTGTGCAGATGTCACCAAGCCGTACTGGGGATTGAACTCAGGACTTGGTACATGCTAGATAAGCACTCTACCAACTGAACTATATCTCCAACTTTATTTTTTTCTTCTTCTTTGTTTTTCACAAAGTCTTGCTTTGTAACCCAGACTGGTGTCAAACTCCTGATCTGATCCCCCTGCCTCACTCAGCCTTTGACAACAGGTGTGAGCTACCAGTATTTGCTTCAGCTTCCCTTGAATCAGGAAATAAGCAGGAAGTGGCATCAGCCTAGGTTACTGGATGCTTTACCACTCCCTGACCCTGCACGGCCTCAGACTCCCCTGGGAAACTCAAAGTTCCCCATTGCCAGTCCTCCCCCTGAGGGACCCACCACAGTCACCCAGGGTAGTGTTCAGCTGTCCATCTGTTCCAGCCAGTTCAGTGTGGCTGGGGCACAGAACCTAAATACTGGGTGGTCCTCAGCTGGGACAGTTTGTCCCACTGGGGACATTAGCAATGTTTGGAGATATTTAGGTATTGACAGCTTGGGGATTGGGGGTAGCATCCCTGGTTAAAGGCCAGTAACCTGATCACTATCTTCCAGTGCACTGCACAGTCCCATAACACAGAAAGACAGACAGTGCCAAGACAGAGACCCAGGGAGAAACTATCATCTGAGGAGACAGGGAAAGGTCCCAAACAGGTAGCTTTCATGCAGGGGCCAGCAAGGCTCCACTTACAGGTTCGGGTTCCCCCCAGGAACTTCTATTGCTTCCTGCCTCATGTGCAGCTCCCTCTAGACCCTCAAATCCCAGGTAGGTCCACAGAGGACATTAGAGCCACCATGGGTATCTTGTGAAGTAGGGGAGGCCAGAGCTTATTCATTGATGCTGAGGAAGCTGGGAGCTCAAGCAGGGACAGTGAGGACCCTTAGAAAGGACAGGACACTGCTCCACCCTCACCTAAGGGACCGCAGCCGGATCTGGGTGACTGGAGCCAGGCCTGATAGCTGGCAGCTGCCCAAAAGAGGATGGCACCATGGAAGAGATTAACTATCTAGAAAGCTGTCCTGGTAGACAGAGGTGGTGTGTCGTGGCTTCACCGTCCTCCCAGCCTGCAGGCAACAGCCCCTGGAACAGAGTGGAATGGGGGTGATCAGAGAGCCAGCAGCCTCTGGAACACAACCTTTCTGCCTATAGTCTAGAAGGATCCTGAGGAGTCCAACTCTAAACATTCTTCCTTATGTCTCCTGGCAAGCATGCCTTGGGCGCCTGAGATCTGTCTATGCAAGCTGGGGCTGGGGACTTGGGGTGAGCAAAGGGCAAACAAGAGATGTCAAGTAAGACAAACCTGTCTCTGCCTTTGAGTGGGCAAGTCTATCAGGCTACAGCCGAGGCTGGCCTCTAACTCCCTGTGTCGATAACGGTGACTGTGAACTTCTGATTCTTCCACCTCCTCCTCCAGAGTCCTGGGATGACAGGCACGTGCCACCACAACCCATTTGATACAACACTGCCACCACTCTACCAACTGAGACACAATCCCAGGCCAATTTCAAAGCTGGGAGAAGTAAGCCTGATGATATAACCAAAACCAATGGGGAAGATGGTCAGGGCCTCTGGTTTCCATAGAGAGGTCAGCAGAAGCCTCTCTGAAGATTGGACGAAGGGAAGTCAGGTGACCATGGAGGGAGTGAAAGGTTTCTGCACCCCAATAAGCCTCTCCTCTGATGCAGCAATTCGATCAGAACAAATCAACCCGAATTAGAAAAAAGCCCATTTTTTTCTTTTTTTTTTTCAAATTTTTTTATTTGAATTAGAAACAAGATTATTTTACATGACAATCCCAGTTTCCTTCTCCCTCCCATCCTCCCCTAACCCCCCCCCACACACACACAACTAAAACCCTATCTATCACATATCCTTTCTGCTCCCCCTGGATGGTGAGGCCTTCCATAGGGTGTCATCAGAGTTTATTATATCCTTTGGGATAGGGCGTAGGCCCACCCCCATGTGTCCTGGCTCAGGGAGTATTCCTCTATGTGGAATGGGCTCCTAAAGTCCACACCTATGCTAGGGATAAGCACTGAACTACTACAGGAGGTCCCGGAGATTTCCCAGGATTCCTCAATGAAATCCATGTTCCTGGGGTCTGGATCAGTCTGATGCTGGTATACCAGCTATCAGTCTGGGGAGCAAGAGTTCCCCGATGTTCAGGTCAGTTATTTCTGTGGGTTTCACCAGCCTGGTCTGGACCCCTTTGCTCTTCACTCGTCCTTCTCTGCATCTGGATTCCAGTTCAGTTCAGTGATTAGTCGTGGGTGTCTGCTTCTACTTCCACCAGCTGCTGGATGAGGGCTATCAGGTGGCATATAAGTCAGTCATCAATCTCATTATCAAGGGAGGGCATTTAAGGTAGCCTCTCCTCTGTTGCTTAGATAGTTAGCTGGTGTCATCTTTGAAGATCTCCAGACATTTCCCTAGTGCCTGATTTCTCTGTAAACCTAAAATGTCTCCCTCTATTATGATATCTCCATTCTTGTGTTATCTTCTGTTCTTCCCCTAACTCAACCTTTCTTCTCCCTCATGTCCTCTGCATCCTTCCTCTTCTTCCCTTCTCATTCTCCTAGCTCCCTCCCCCTTATTCCCGTGCTCTCAATTTGCTCAGGGGATCTTGACCCTTTCCCCTTCTCCAGGGGACTATGTATGTCTCTCTTAGGGTCCTCCTTGTTTACTAGCTTCTCTAGCAATGTGGATTGTAGGATGGTAATCCTTTACTCTATGTCTAAAATCCACATATGAGTGAGTACATATCATGTTTGTTTTTTTGTGATTGGGTTACCTCACTCAGAATAGCTTCTTAGAAAAAAAGCCCATTATTAATGAATAAAATGCTCCAGGATGATTATCCAGCACCCCAGAGAGGAAACGGAAAAAAAGAGATCAGAAAACCATGTGTCTGCTTTGGGGGGGGCAGTTTAAATACCCTGTGGGAGTGGTCTTTAGCATCTCTGGGGTAGGAGCCCTGTTTGGTGGGCTTTCTGGGATGGGGCATGATTTGGGGAGAGAGAGAGATGAGGAGGGATATTAAGGTGAAACTTCTAACAGAACATGCCAGACTCTTTGGGTATGTGGATGCCAGGGGCTGAGGTGGTACTTCCATCAGTACAGGAAGGGGTACTTCATTTAATGACAACCTGTGACCATTGTCAATGGCACATGATATACCACATGTAACCTCAGCAGCATTCTGTACCAGCAGCCCTGTAGGGTAGCTGCCTGTGTTAGGATGAGAAATCTGTGACACAGAGCACTTAAATCATTCCCCTATGGTCACACAGCACATAGGTGGTAGTGACAGGATTCAAACCCCCAGGGATTGACTCCTTGTCAGCTTTTTTCATGCTTCCACCTTGCTGCTGAGATTTTTTTTCTTCTTCCCTTCCAAATGTGAAGTGGTATTGCTGAATTGAATGTGCCTTTTCAAGCTACAGGTGTCTCCAAGTTGCCTACTGTGATTTCATGGAAGGTTTATTTACAGAGTGCTGGGGCAGGGGCAGCTCTACAAAGGATGGAGGTGGGAATGGGGTGGGAAGGACAATACAAGGGGAAACAGGGTCCAGAGGGGGACCTGGGGATGACTCTGAAGGCCAAGTTGTATTGGTAACAGGACTTCTCATCAGAAAGCCCCTACCTCCACCCTGAAAGGAAAGGGGCAAGTTGGTGACACACTACCAATCTCCCGTAGATTCTACTCTGAGGTCATTTCTCTTTGTTAATCTTTCTTTCAGCAAAGTTGTCCTGTATACTGGCCCCAAGAAGTGACGAGCGCAGACATACAACTGGGAACCAGGCAGATGACCAAGACGCATGTCGCTCAGATGTGTGACCAGTACACAAAGGAGGAGGGGAGGGGCGAGGCGCCTGAACAGACTGCAGTGCAATCCCATTCTAAGACACCTGAACCAGCCCCAGGGGCATCGGAGCCGGCTGGGCCAAGACTCCTCAACCCACAGGGACTTCACAGACATTGGGGAGTTTTGAAATATGCACACAGGGTCCACTCTCCTTGAGGTTTATGGGGTGGATCAAGTGTGCATGGCAAACATGGAAGGAGAAGACACACAGAGGGTGGACAGCAGCAAAAAGCCTGGAGCAAAAGGAGTTTATGACTGGAGCAACGAGGGACTAGAACAGGAGGGAGGGCAGGTCAAAAGGGCTGACAAAGACAACTCTGAGGCCATGGGAGGCCTGGCTTTTCAGCCAGGGAAAGAAATATTTAAATTCTGCTGTTTTTAGGTTTTATTTGTTCGATTTAGCTGGTTTTTGACATTGGAGCTCATGTACTTCAGGTTGACCTCAAACTCACTATGTACCTGAGGCTAGCCTTGAACTCCTTAGCCTCATGTCTCCAGCTCTCAAGGGCTAGGATTCCCAGCATGCAGCACCACACCCAGCAAGTTCATTATTTCAAAAGCATCTCTTTTAGCAGGGTGGTGGTGTAGCATACCTGTAATCCCAGCACTTTGGAGGCAGAGACAAGGGAATCTCTGAGGTCAAGGCTAGCCTGGTTAAAGAGAGAGTTCCAGGACAGCTAGGGCAATACAGAAAAGCCCTGTCTTGAAAACAAAAAAACAAAAACAAACAAACAAAAACTATATCTAGATTTAGATAGATAGATAGATAGATAGATAGATATCTTTGTTTCATCCTCTAAGATAAGAAAAATGGAGACATCAATCCCTACTGTCCAGGTTGACTGCTGGAACTTTCTAGAATCCCATAGCTGGATGGACATGCCTTCCTGCAAATATCCTTGCTTCCCTTCACCAGCCTGAATACTAACTCCAAATCCAACAATCTCTCCAACTCTTCAATACAACTGAGCTTCAGTTTCTCCATCAGCCCCATGCATGAGGATGGTGCTACTTGACTCCCAGAAGAGGTCCAGGACAGCAAGTACTCTCTGGGCTCTCCAGGCCAGGCATCAGGGACCAGCCACCCAGCCACCCTCCTGAGTCACAACTGGAGAAGATGAAAAGTGTGTAGCAGGCAAGGTGCTAAGCCCTGGCTAGCCCCTTCTTATCCTGCACTGGTTTCTAGGTAGAGAAGGAGGGCGGGAGGATAGACAGCCAAGCCAGGCACACAAAGGCCAGGGAGTGGGGGGAGCCCAATTTAAAAAAAAAAAAAAAACAGTAACAGCTCAATGACAAATGCCCTCCTCCAGAATGAGTGGCGCTGGGGCCCTGGCCCCTTTCTTCTAATCACTTAAAGACCCCCAAGAGGGCGAACGGGACTCAGGCACAGACCCCTCCTCCCAGCCCTATCTGCACAGAAGTCTGTAAGAGATGCTGGCTCCTTAAAGAGGGTCCTTAATGGAAGGCGGCAGAGCTCCGGGGTAACACCCTTCTGGTCCCGGACAAGGGTCATGAAAAAGGAATTGGTTGCCGAGTTTCAGCACATGAGCTCCGCCAGCCAGCCCAGAGAACGCCAGCCCAGCCTCTCCTGCCAGGAGCCCCGCGGCTGGCATGCTCCCTCCCACCCTCCCTCCCTCGGTGTATTTATTCTGTGTGCCCCCCCATTGTCTGGGCCTCCCCCTCCCCAGCCACCCCTGCGGCCCGCCCTCCGCCTGCACCCAACCTCCCTCATAATAGCATCCTTTTCACAGAGACAGATTGTCCAGCCGGGGGACGCACCTGAGGACTTGCGCCCCTTAACAAATGGTCTTTTAATTTTCTACCATAAGGGCAGGGGGAGGGGGTTGCAGAATCAATCACACATCCATCTTCATCATCGCTGCCGAGGGACTCTTTTTCCTGGCTGACTGCCCCTGGGGAAGATGGGGTGAAAAGAGGAAGGGGGGCAGCCCATTGGAAGGGCCGTGGGGGAGGGGCAGCCGCGGGGAAGCTTGCTAGCTATCTCTACCCTGAGCACCTGACCTAAGTCCAACCAGCACAAGCTGTATGGACAGGTAGGGAAACTGAGGCCTGCCTGGTCTTACATTAGGAATGGGAAAGAAAGCTGTGCACACAGGGCTCCGTGGCTGTCACAGGAGTCAGGCACTGGTCCCATCCCCCACTTACCAGCTGAGTTCTGGCCAACTTATTCCTTCAGCCTTCTCTTCAAGTAAGCTGCTGATAAGAAGGACGGTGCAGGGGGCCAAGGGCATGTTGGGTAGGCCCAGGTACTAAGGGAGTCTTGGATTCAGGAAAGCTATGTGATCCTTGAAGGTCCCTGTAAAAACCACAATAATGACAATTGTGGTGACATGCCTCTGCTTGTGGCTTCCTGGAGCCTGGGGAGTTGGCATCTGTTTTGAGGACTGCTGTGCTCTGCAGTGCTCTCCTTCTGCTTCCTTCAGGCCGGGCTCACCACTTGAACCCCTGAGGTCTCTGTTCTGGCATCATCTTCGGTGGGGGGAATTCTAAGCCTGCTCCCCAGTGTTGCCTACCTACAGTTTCTTTTTCTCTAGAGCATAGACCATGATCTAACACTGTGTATATGTTACCTATGTTTGCATGCATGGTATGTATGTATGTTATGTGTGTGAAAAACATGTAGTACCCTGTCTGACTGGGTTATGAAGTCAGAGCAGGTGCTGGCTCCTGAACTCTTCATTCAACCCAGGAAATGGGGACAGCTGTGTGATCTTTCACAGCTGAAGACTTGAAGGCTTCCAGCTAGATACACAGAAGGACCTACATTCGACTACACCATTTCAAGCTACAAAAACAGGGGACCCTTGGAGAAGTGGCTGCTGGCAGGACTGACTGCCACAGGGACAGTGTCGGGAGAAGCTAAAATGTTCCACCTATGCTGATTGGCAGCTGATACTAAAAAATGATGGGGGTGTTACAAAAGACAGAGAGGCAGCAGGAAAGGGCTTCCCTTGGCCAAATATAAGGCAAACTGGTCATCAGAGTGGTCACAGGCAAAGACTGCTGTCATCAAGAGAACCTCTGTTCTCATGAGTAAGTGGGCGGATGACATGAGTTAATGAATGGACAAATGGATGGATGGATGGATGGATGGATGGATGACAGGTAGATGGATTGGTGAATGAATAAATGATGGATGGATAGCTGGCAAGATGAATGAGTGGATGGATGGATGGATGGATGGATGGATGGATGGATGGATGGGTTGATGGGTGAGTAGATGGGTAATTTTCCTCTTTATAGCGAAAAGCCAACTGATAAACCCAAAAGGGAGGTTGACATGAACAAATACACTTTTAGGAAACATGGCCATTGACCCTAGCAAGAACCTTCAACTCTGAGGGCCTCTAGATGTTTGCATTACCTCAAAGAATTGCTCCCAAAAGGTACTTCTTAATTATAGAAGAAAAAAGAATAAAGCTCCTCTTAAGAAACCTGGCAGACACCAGCAAATCCCTGGCCATACAGAATCTACAGCTCAGGCCTCCTGGCACCCTGCACAGAGAGGAACATGGCATCTGTTGTGCAAGACAGCTGTAGACATGTCACCAGAGCTAGAAACTATGGTGACTTCAAACACAATTTTTGTTTTGAGACAGCGTTTTGAGTAGGTCAGGCTGGCCTTGAACTCACTGCCAGCTAAGAATGACTTTGAACTTCTGATCCTCCACCTCCCCAGTGCTGATATTATAGGTGTGTACCGCCACACTGGATTTATAGAGTTAAAGACCAAACCCAGAGCTTAATGAATGCTAGGGGACCTCTCTACCCACTGAGCCACGGTCCCAGTCCCAGATACACCATTTGGAAATGTATCCCCCCTAAGCAGGTGGACTGGAGGCTTGAACAGCATGAAACTCTGAGACCGAGAACACAGTCCAGCTCAGAGGAGTCTGGAGGGACCTGGCAACAGAGTACATCCTATAGAACAGGACATGGGGTTCTGTGCCTGCATGCAAGTGCTCAGGGCACTTGGCATGGAGCCAACAAGTAAATGTTCTTCCTCTGAGCTCCAAACCTAGCCTCTAAGAATGGACTTTGCTGGAGATCCTGCCAAGTTGTGTGATCTTGGTGTTATGTTGGCATGGCTTGCCTACCTCTGACCGTTGTTCTGGGACTTTATAGAGAAATACCCTTGTGTTGTGTAGTAGGGAAGTACAGTGAGATCCTCTGGGGTGAATGAAGACAAGTAGGTAGATACTATCTGAAACTCACAAAAAAAAAAAAAAAAAAAAAAAAAAAAAAAAAAAAAAAAAAAAAAAACCAACTCTAGGAAAAAACCACAGGAGACTGTGTGCGCATGTGTAGAGAAAAGTGGAAAGCGTTCATGTTGATGGTTCCAAGGGAGCTTGGGATTGCTTTTTCAAGTTCTTCGAATGTTGGTGTTTGAAAACTGAAGAAGGAAAAAAAAAAAAAAGACAAGACAGCAACCTGATTCCAGCGGCATGGTGGGAGGGGAGCAGTTGTGAAGAGATCCCAGGTCCCAGCCAGCATCCACACCCTTGAACACCTCCCATCTGCCAGCCTCCCTGGCCAAGGTCCAGCAAAGAACAGTTTTGGATTGTGTAGTTGTCAGTTTTAGGTGGACTGGGTGTCATCTGCTTGTTCATTACTATACCCTCATTGCTAGAGCAGTGGCTGGTATATAGTAGGTGCTCATTAAGTATCTGTTGCGTAAATAAAGTACAGGGAGCCAACTTCAGGAGCTTCGGGGATGTTGGGAGCAGTACAGGCAGAAGAGCTCCAGCCTTGATCCCAGCGCTGGAGTCCAGGTGACTCGGAGGTACAGGGAGTTTCCATAAGAAAGAGGCTTTGAAAGGGGAACTGAGGATAGGAGACAAAGTGACTCCACAAGCTGTCTGTCTCCCCTGACTGTGCAGTCTCAGGCCAAGACCTAGAGAATGGGGCGGGGTGGGGGGTTACAACTGGGGCCCCTTACCTAGAAGAGCAGGGAGTTGTTCAACCCAAAACAACTAGGAGGGAGGGAGAAGGAAAGGAGAGGAGAGAGGAAAGAGAGGAAAAGAGAGGGGGGGAGAGACTGAGAGCGGATAAAAAAGAAAGGCAAAGGCCTTGGCTGCCTCCCCTCCGCGCACTCCCTGCCTGCCCCTCCTTTCTCCCCCAAATCCATCCCTGAGGGAAGACCGCACCAGGAGCCCAGGGAGGGCTGCCTCTGGGAGGGAACTGAGGGAGAAGGTTAATTAGATGTTTGCATCCAATTTACCGTCTTGTTTGTGAACGCTCCATCTCAGCTGCAGCCCTGGCGGTGCCCCTCGCCCTCATCGCACATCTCGGAGTTACCGAAGCTCCAGAGTCGGTCCCCAGGTCAAAAACGCGCCATTATCGTTTTATCGCCGGCTCTCTCTCTGCAATTATGGAACAGAGCGCTGCTTCCTGGCTTGAGGTTGTTAGGCCCTCTTCTCCACCTCCCTGGACACCAAATCTGTAGAGGTAGGCCTGGAGAAGCCCAGGTAAGTCGCAGGTGCCCACCCTCTGCTGTTGTTCACCTGCCAGCCGCCAGCCGAGGGTCAAAGATCTTGTAACCCCAGAGACCTTTGGGAGCAGCAAAGGAGGGCGACTCCGCAGGACAGGGGACCATGGAATCCTGTTTGCCCTATGGGCCAGCCTTTGGCCTTGGGGTGAGATGGGCAGAGGAGATGGGGTCCAGAAGGCAGATCACTAGAATGGACAGACTTAACATGGGGTACACACTAATATACATGAACCGCAGAATCAAGCCAGTGTGGTACTTGTATACCCACAGTAGGCAGCATGAAAGGAAAAGGTGAAATCTTACAGACAGCAGTGACCAAAAGCAGTGATAAAAGGGGGGAAGAAAGAAGAGGAAGAAGGCAGGAAAAAGGATGAAGCCTCCAGAGTGTGCCACATTCATGCCCCTTGTCTCCCGGGTCCCCAGCCCCTCACAGACCAGTCAGACATAGCAGGTCCTCAGTTGGTGTTTGATGAATGAATGAATGAATGAATGAATGAATGAGCAAATGAATGGCTGAGCACCATTGACAATACATTCCATTTGACACTAACATCTACTTCCTAGTCACCAGTCCTTCCTGGAACATTCTTTCCTAAGAGTAATCCCAGCCTGCTCCCTGTCACCCCTAGATCTCACCCCACAGCTAACACCTCCTTCCTTGAAGATCCCAGCCAGTCCAACTGTGACCTGTCAGTCACTTTAAGTCCTGAAGGCAAGGCCCAGAGACCAGATGGAGCCTCTGTGCCCATCCTGCCTGTCAGGAGAGTCCCCTGCAGGTGGAGTCTGGGGAGGGGGTTATTAACCCCTTCACCCCTGCTCTGCCCCATCTAGGGAGGGCTATGATTTGGGTCAAGTAGAGGGAGCCCTTCTTTCTGGCTCCAGATATTCTCCTTGTGGCATCTGACCTTAATACTCTTTGGAAAATAAAAACATGTCTCTCCCTTAATCTCCACAGAAAGCTGGGGTGGGGGAGGACAGGAACACCCTCCCTCCCCCCTCTCCTCCCCCTCCTCTCCCCCTAAAGGTGCTTAAACACAGCTTATTTTCAGGTGGGGAAACCGAGGTCTAGAGTAAGGGAGGCATGAAGTCTCCAGACAGGCTGAGAGAGAGAGCCGGGACTGAACCCTACCGAGGTCATAATCAAGGGTCTTGCTTGCTCCCCAGTGTCCGAGCCCCCGCTGTCTAAGGTCCCCTGGTCCTGCTGTGGCTATTTGGCTCCAGCCCCAGTATCTTAAAGTTCTTGGGTGCTCTAGGGAGGAGACAGGACACAAGTTACAAGTGAGATGCTGGAGGCCTTGTTTGTGACTTTCTCTAGTGTTGACGACCCTATCTGAAAGTATGGAAACGTCTCTCCACCTCAGTTTCCCCTTCTGCCAGCCTTAGGCTTCTGTGGGTAGGAGCTGTCCCTGGCTGCCATACTGAGGACGTCAAAGAGGTGAAGGTGACTTGAGCTGTAAGGCAGAAGAAGTCAGCGATGTAGTCTGGGGACATCAGTGCCCCATGGGGAACACATGCCAACATCCATCATGGGGCTTTGTGCTGCTGTGGTCTCATCTTCCCCAAGATTCCTCAACATCTCTAAGAGACCTGATTAGAAAAGACCCCTGAGTTGTCCCCAGGAGGTGGATGGGTGGGTAAGGACATGCTGGACTGGTTAAGTTCCTGAAGTGTCGTCCCCATCCCTGCATGAAGCCCCCCCCATCTCAGCTAGGGAGATCAGAAAGTCTCAAGCTGGGAGAAGGAGGGGAGGGGTCCTAATTGCTTCTATGACACTATAATGGCAGGACTATTAATAAGAGATTAAAATCCAATTCATAATGGGGCCTAATAACTCTTACTGCTGGGCCAGCAGCTGGGTGGGGTGCTGAATGCAGCAGACTCAGCCTCAGGGAGGGTCAGGACTCTGAATAGAGTTGGGCTTGGCTGTGTAGGACTGTCATCCTGGAGTTCAGGAGGCTGAAGCAGGAAGATCCTGGGTTCGAGGCCAGCCTGTGCTACATAGCAAAAGTCTATCTCAAAAATAAATTGGGGCCAGCAAGATGGCTCCATGGGTGCTTGCTATGCAGGCCTGGAGACTTGAGTTCAATCCCTGGAACTCATGTAAAGGTGGAAAGAGAGAGAACCAACTCCACATCGTTATCCTCTGCTACGGGTGCACCTTCACACACACACATACACAAACCAACTAAATTTTAAACAATTTAAAGGGAATAAATATTTGGACACAGAGACTGAGGGAAGGGGGCATGGAGAGGATGTCACATGAAAATGAAGGATGTGTCGACAATGTGAGATTAAAGATATCTCTTTATGGGTTGTAGCAAATGCTAACAGCTGGGGGAAGCCAGGAAGACTCCCCATGGGCTTCAGCCTTCGTCTGAGACAATGTTCATTGTCCTTAGCCACTAGCTGGTTTGTGGACAGCAACCCAAAGACACTAACAGCACATGTCGGCAGCTCCAGGATTCAGAACAGAAAGCCAACCATGGAGTCCTGAGCCAGCCACTTCCTGAGCCAGCTGGAGGACTTCAGCAAGTGACAACCTCTGCTCTCTGAGTCTCGGTTTCTCCTCTGGAAACTAGAGGATTCCATTTTGCACCTTCCTCCTGGTGTCTGGAATGCCAGCATGGGTCTTATAGGGTTGTTTGGAAGGTACAGGTGAATTCTAGGCAGCTGGTCCCAGATATGGGTTTATAGAGAACCACCAAGGAGGGACACGGCAGGGCGGATGTAGGAAGGAAATGGACGTGAAAGTTGGTCCTTGAGAATGGTAACTCTTACAGCCATGGAGAGAGGTACACATCGAAGTGGCTACACACAGCTTTCCAGGGTTCAAATCCAGGCTCCACCAAAAATGGTTTCATAACCTGGGACAAGTTCCATAACTTTTCTGTGCCTCCATTTCCCCATAAAAACATGGAGAGAAAAATCACATAGAAATTGCAGGTTTGCTCTGAGAAATCAAACAAGTTGCAAATTAGCTCTTTTGAGCCGTCTATAACCTAAACATACTTGAAATGACTATGCATGTGTCTAATTTTACTTGTCAATTTAATAAACAAAAAAGTTTGGACTTGGGATTGTCATGTAAAACAATCCTGTTCCTAATTCAAATTTAAAAAGTTGGGAAAAAAAAGTTTGAACTGGAGAGATGGTTCAGACAGAGGCATGATTGCCACACAAATGGATTCCCCAGAACCCACATAAAAAAGAAGGGGGAAACTGGATGTGTTAGCATGTACCTGTAATCTCAGCCCTGGGGAGACAGAAACAGAACTACTTCTGGGGCTCTGGGGTCAGCCAGCCTATCCTCACTGATGAGCCCCAAGTCCCAGTGAGAAACCATATCTCAGAAAACAGGTAGACCTCTGGTCCCTGCATTGCATGTGCACATATATACACCCACACACAGGTGATCTCACACACACACACACACACACACACACACACACACACACACACACACACACGGCGATGCTTAAATTCGGACATCACCTAAAACATGTTGTTGGCCAGATAAGCAGCAATAAAATAAACTGTGTGTTTTGCTTGCCTAACAATGAGGTGGCCCTACTCAGTGTCCTACCTTACTGGCTATGTCCTACCCTACTCGGGTGTGTCTGGCTATCTCCAGAGAAACACTGCCTAATGTCTTCACCCTAGAAATACAAAGATGATCCAGCCTCACCGTGAAAATACGGACACATTCCATGGTGGGGAAGGGAGTTTCTGAAGGCTTTCCCCGGAGGAACAGGGATGGGGATTATGGCCTGGGACCCTGCTGCTGGCCTCAATGAACCAAGACACAGATGGTAACAATAGACTTGGTGAATTTATTGGGCCCCTGTCACAAAGCGCTTTGGGGGAGAAACAGGTTGAGGATCAATGGGGAGTGGGCAGGGGAGTGGTTCCAAATGGCTTAGTGAGGAGAGGATTAAAGGGAGGATGGAGATGTAGATAGAAACCCGCTGGCTGGCTGGGGAGCACATCTGGGTTAGCTGTGGATCTTGGGAAGCCAGCCCCAATCCTGACACGGTAGTGAGATAGTACAATTTGGAGAACTGAGAATACACACACACACACACACACACACACACACACACACACACACACACAGAGGAAGGGGCTCCATCTGAAATGGTTGGATGGAGGAACCAGAATACAAAGATGGGAAGAATGATAAGATCCAGCCAGGGCCATCACAGCACTTCTGTGGTGTGAGGCTCCTGCTGTTGTCAGGGGACTGGTGACTACAAGCCCAGGGCTTAAAGTCACATGCTACCACCTCCCAGTTGTGGAGTTCAGAGTCTGGCATAGATCTCATAGCCACTGTGTGATCACAATGGTGTCTCTCCCACAGGCTCCTGATGGGGAAAGTACTTCTGTGTGTGTTTATCTTATTGATTGTTAAATAAAATACTGTTTGGCCAAAGGCAGCATTTAGGCAGGACTAGGAGTCAAAGAGGATTCTGGGAAATGTAGTAGAGAAATGGTGATCCAGGCCGGAAGTGACATAGCAAGGAGACACATATTTGAGCAAGGAGAAATAGGAAGTGTCCCTTTTTTCCCCTTCCCCCTCCAGCGGTGCCATATGAGCCACCGGCAAGAGAGGGTGCCAGCAAAAGGCATCCTCTAAAGATAAGTCTTATAACATATATAGATTTATGATAATTAAGACTGAGCTAGAAGATGAGAAGTCCCAGTCATTGGCCAAGCAGCATTGTACCTAATACAATTAGGTATTAATTTGGGCCCTAACTCTGGTGGGCGGCTGGCGTAAAGTGCACACGTGGCAGTGGGGCTCAGCAGCTTTTGGCGGAAAGATTTATCGTAACAGGCTCCAATAACTACTTTCTTCCTTGCTTTTCTGACTTCTGGAGGCTGCCTGCATCCCTCGGTGTGTGGCCCCTTCCTCCATCATCAGAGCTGGCTGCAGGATCGATTATCTGTCTCTCAGTGACTCTGATTCCCTCTTCACCAGGCACCTGACTCTGACATTCCTACCACCCTCTAACAAGGGTCCTTAGGATGCCTGAGCTCCTTGGTACCATATAGTCTTTGGCACTGTATGGAGGTTCTGATTGTCACAATTTTATTTTCCTTGAGTTGGGGAACTCATTTCTTCCTCTCCAGCCCAGTGAGGGAAGGGCTCCCGCCCTCCCATTTGATGTCCAGCTCACTCAAAGTCTCACTTCCAGGAAACTGGACTGTCCTTTTGGCCAGCCTAGAAGCCTGGAGAAGGAGGTTCTGGATCCAGCTGTGCCTGAAGTCGTGCACCAGTTCAGAAGCTAAAAAATTGCACTTTCTGGCTCAAGCCAACTGACATGTATTTCTTGTTCTGTGCCCTCAAGAGATGCTGGGTGGATGTGGACCCCCATCTGGGACAACATCAAGATCTATCCCAAACACACACACACACACACACACACACACACACACACACACACACACACACACACACCCCACCTGCAAAGGGCAGGGACTTCAAGGTCTGATCTCTAAACCACAAAGTTTCTCTCCCAGTCATGGTGTCACTCTGTCTGTAGCTAGTGAACCCCCAGTCTGGGAAGGGGGCTCCTCTGTGAACAGCCAGACTGAAGACTCTTAGTTTTGCCAGCTCTGGTGGCCACCCCTACCCCACTCAACACCTACAGAGAAAAAGCACTCCAGATAACATGCAAGGGACCAGGCACTAATGGTTTCCAGTAGAACTCTAACAAACACAGGTAGGTGTCACCTTTGTCCAGGGGCTGTTCAAATAATGAACAGTACACGTGAGGCTGGGGAGACAGCTCGATTGGTAGTGTTGGCTACATGCTCCTGAAGGCCTGAATTCAGTCACCAGAACCCATGGAAAAGGCCAGGAGTGGTGGTATGTGCTTGGCACCTCAGCTGGGGCAGTGACAGAGACAGAGGGATCCTGGAATGGATCGCCCTGGCCCAGCTTAATCAGCAAGTACCAGGCCCAGTGAGAGACCTGGTGTCACAAATAAAGTGGAGAAAAGATTGAGGGGGACACCTGACATCAACTTCTGGTCTCCAGACTCAAAGGCACATGTGTGCACCCACAAATACAGGAACACACACACACATACACACACACACACACACACACACACACACACGCGCGCGCTCACAGGGAGAGAGAGAGAAGAGAGAGAGAGAGGAAGAGAGAGAGAGAGACAGCAATAAGCTCACAACTGTGTACAAATTATCCATACAAAGCCCTTGGATTCTTGAACTTCCAGCAAACACAGGAGAACCATTGGTGCCGGGCCCATTTGTACAGATGTTTGGGTGGGGATAGGGAGTCTGGGAGGCAGGAAGCACATTTTATTTGTTTCTTTATTAAAATATTTATAACATTGTGTGTATGAATCAGATAACGACTTGCTTCTCTCCTTCCACAACAGGTTTCCAGGGACTGAGTTTAGGTCCTCAGAAATGGTGGCAAGTACCTTTACTGGCTGAGCCATCTCTCAGGCTAACAGGAAGGGCATTTTAACCCAGGAAACAGCAAGTGCAAAACACCTAGAGTCAGGACCACATGTGCAGACAATGAGAAACAGCAAGAATGAGATGGGCCCATGTTGACTGCAGAGGAGACAGAGGGTTCAGAGTTACAGGGCAGGTGTTAGTCAGGCATCAGCCACAATGGGCTGATAGGGAGGTCTGGAGTCGAGAAATGACACAAGCCATTCACGACCGAGCCCAGAGGCAGGAGGGCCAGTGGGACATGGTCAGGAGAGTTCCGGGGCTTCAGCTGAGGACCGCAGAAGAGACTGTGGGAGGGGCTGGGATTCTGGGTCAGTGTTCAAGGTTCAGCTGATGGAATTGTCTGGTGGTCTACCCTGACCCCAGTCTTGCTTTCTATTCCTGTGTGGCTGCCCCTGCCCACCCCCCAGCACAGGGAAAATCGCTGTCAAGATTTCTTCTGTTCTTGAGAATGAAACAGAAAAAAAAAAAAAAAAAGCCAACAATCTCTAAACTCATCAATACAGAGCCATGCCAATCTGTCCATCAGTTGGCCGCCATCCATCGATAACTCCATCTCAGGTCTGACAGGATTGCAGGAAAGAGGAAAATGAAATATTTATAACTTCTTACAAGACAAGGGCCTTCCTCAAGGTGAGAGCTTCAGGTCCAATCGCATTACAGCTCCTGTTAAAGCACAACCTCCCTGACTCGAGGTGACATCTCGGAGCAGAGGCCCAACAGAGTGGCAGATCTGACATTCGCCCCAGAGAAACAGCCCTGACCTGAACCAGACTGTTGACATCATTCGGCTGCTGTGTGACTCAGGGCAAGCCAATTACCCTCTCTGAGCCTCGGCTCTGTAAAATGGGACATCGAGATTACCCAGAAGGCTCTTGAGATGAAAGTGCCACGGTGTGCACGTGATGAAGTTGGGTAGGACGTTGGTGACCAGCATTTTCTGGGGTTTAAGGGCATAACAGGTGGAAGGAATCAGCATAGGCAAAGGCACTAGAGAGGAAGGGATGGTGACTGAAGGTTTGCCCTCAGAACCAATGTGACTGTGATCCTGCCTCAACTCCTCAGGAGAGAGGCTGGAAGGCAGGGCCCTCCAGCTTGGGGTGAGAAAAGGCAACACCAGACATAGTTGTGTTGCCAGGAAGTGAGGAAATCCTGGGAGATCTCAAAAGTGGGGTCTTTCCATCCCTGGGGGTAGGGAATTCATCCCCATTCTTAAGGAATGGATCCACACATGGTTCTGCTTCTACGTGTTAGCCTGTTACCCACCTGCTTCTCTTCCTGTACCAGTCGGCTGTCGCTGTAATAATGCTGTGTAACAAATAACCATGCAGGGCCCAGCAAAGTGGCTCAGCCAGGAGATGTGTTTGCCACTGAGCCTGATGACCGGAGTTCAATACCCAAAACTCATATAGTGGAAGGAGACATCCGACTGTTGCAGCTGTTGCAAGTTGTTCTCTGCTTCCACTCACTCAGTGTGGCAACACACACACACACACACACACACACACACACACACACACACACACACACACACGCATGTGTGCGCGCGCGCTCACATGCGCACTTGTACAAGTGCAAATAAATGTAAAAAACTTAAAATAGGTATGCAGTTCCTGGAATGTATAGTACCCACCATGCTTTTCGGCTCCTGGCACTCTGCAGGTCTGCAGTAGTTCTGCTGAGGTTTGATCATCCAGGATGCCCAGGTGTAGCTTGGATCCAGACTTCCTGAAGGGCACAGGTAACAGACTAAAAGGACAGCCACCACCCCATGTAAGTTTGTCATGAAAGATCATAAACATGCAAAAGCTCACACCTCCTTCCCACCCCACCCACCCACACATGAATTAAAGCCTCTGCCTGTGAAATGTCCTTTAACACACCAATGGCCAAAAGGAGTTAATAGGTCAAGTTCACCACCAATGGCCAGGAAAGTGCCCCACCCACACAGGACACTTGGGAATGACCAAGAAACATAATTCCATAATGAGGGGGAAGGAGCTGCAGACTATATTGTACCCAAAACTTCATACAAACATGAAAGGCAGATTAACAAATAATAGATAGATGAGTGGATGCTAGAGAGATGAGATAGACAGACAGACAGACAAATGGCTAGTTACCTTTTGTCAGCTTGACACAAAGTAAAGTTACCTGGGAAGAAGGAACTTCAATTGAGGAAGTGCTTCTATCAGATTGGTCTATGGGGCATTTTCTTGATTGATGGTTGATGTAGGAGGGCCTAGCCCACTGTGGGAGTGGCTGTGTATAAACAGCCACTGAGCATAAGTCAGAAAGGAACTTCCTCCACTTCTTCTTTCTGCTTCAGTTCCTGCTTTCAGGTTCACACCTTGAGTTTCTGCCCAGACTTCAGTGATGGAGTATGGCCTCAGAGTTGTAAGATGAAATAAACCCTTTCCTCCCCAAATTCTTTGGGTCATGATATTTATCACAAAAGAAAGTTATCTAAGACGAGGATGGATGGATGAATGGATGGATGGATGATGAATGGGTGGGTGGATAGATGGATGAATGATGGATGGATGGATGATGGATGAGTGGGTGGATGGAGAGGTGAATGATAATGGATGGAAGGATGGGTGAATGATGGATGGATAGATGGGTGGATGGATGGATAGGTGAATGATGAATGGATAGAAGGATGGGTGAATGATGGATGGATAGATGGGTGGACGGATGGATGAAGAAATGATGGATGATGGATGATGGATGGATGGATAGGTGAATGATGCATGGATGGAAGGATGGGTGAATGATGGATGGATAGATGGGTGGATGGATGGATAGGTGAATGATGGATGGATGGAAGGATGGGTGAATGATGGATGGATAGATGGGTGGATGGATGGATAGGTGAATGATGGATGGATGGAAGGATGGGTGAATGATGGATGGATAGATGGATGGATGGATGGATAGGTGAATGATGGATGGATGGAAGGATGGGTGAATGATGGATGGATAGATGGATGGATGGATGAAGAAATGATGGAGGATGGATGGATGGATGGATGGATGGATAGGTGAATGATGGATGGATGGAAGGATGGATGGAAGGATGGATGGATGGGCAGACAGACAGATATGGATACAGAGATATGTGGAGAAATGGATAGATGATGGGTAGATGGGTAAATGGATATAGATAGCATTTGATATCAATATTTGATAGTTACATAGATAGAGGATAAATATATAAATGATCATTGGATAGATGATTAAGAGAGATGATAGACATACATACACATTAAAATCTTAAGCATATTTTATTTAATTATTTACAATAAAATACTGTTTTAAATAAACTTTATTGCAGGTGTCAACAAAATGATGCCCTCAGGATTGAAGAGATGGCTCAGTGGTTAAGAGCACTGGCTGTTCTTCTACAGGACCCAGGTTCAGTTCCCAGCACCCACATGACAGTTCACAGATCACAGCTCTGCAATTCCAGTTCCAGAGGATCCAACTCCTTCTTCTGGCTTCCCTATACGCCAGGCACAAATGTGGTGCACAAATATATATGCAGGCAAAACAACCACACACATAATTTTTTGTTTTGGTTTGGTTTTTCGAGACAGTGTTTCTCTGTGTAGCTTTGGAGCCTATCCTGGCACTCGCTCTGGAGACCAGGCTGGCCTCGAACTCACAGAGATCCGCCTGCCTCTGCCTCCTGAGTGCTGGGATTAAAGATGTGTACCACCCCTACCTAGCTAGCTTCTCTCTTTTCTTAAAATGAAAAAATTGCCAGGCGGTGGTAGTGCATGCCTTTAATCCCAGCACTTGACGGCAGAGGCAGGTAGATCTCTGTGAGTTCAAGGACAGTCTGGTCTTGTCTACACAGTGAGTTCCAGGACAGACTCCAAAACTACAGAGAAATCCTGTCTCAAAAAACAAAAGAAACAAACAAGAGAGAGAGAGAGAGAGAGAGAGAGAGAGAGAGAGAGAGAGAAAGAGGGGGGAGAAAATTACAATAAAATAAAGTAATAAAGTGACCCCTGTTGCTCTCTTGTGTCTGGTTCCTTTCCCTGAGGATGTTCCTGATGTTCTCCATGCTGTTGCCAAATCCATATACTCCTGTCCATAGCATAGCAATACTCCACAGTGGGCAGAGAGCCCCAGGGGGTCAGATGCATTCATCTGCTAAACAGCTAATAAGTGACAGTGTTGCTTCTTAACTAGACAAAAGACATCATTTCACTCATCTTACCCAGTCTCTTCATCATCTATGATGTTTTCATAGTAGCCTATGCTCTCTGAGAAGCTGGAATGGGGTGTTTGTTTCTCCAGCATCAAGATTTCGTGCACAGCCTGATGCCTTGGTTTCTTCTCCTGGTCGCCTGATGGTGGACCATCATGTTGCCTGTTTGCCAACATGAGCTTCACTGGTGGGAGCAAGCCCATGCATTCTCTGTGTATGCCTGTGATGGTTCAGCTGGTACCCCAGAACTGAGCAGGCCCCTCTGAACATGCTGAACTTCACAGCTGTGGTTAATGTCACAGAGTGCCAACTTACAGCTCCTCAGTCTTGCTGTGCCCCAGCCTACACCTGCACTGGTCCTTAATGGCCCTGACTCTGTTTTTTATACATAGACATGGCATAGTGTACTCTGCCATTTCCATACACATTTCTCAGTCCTCTAATGACTCTTTTCTTGTGTTCTCTTGTCTAGACTTTCTGTGAAAGTTTTGAGTTGGGCAGCTTCTCTATTTTCTTTTCTCTTTTTGAAGGGTGGAATGATGGTGATGGTTTCATTATGTAGCTCTGGCTGTTCTAGAACTCATTCTGTAGACCAGGCTGATCTCCAACTCAGAGACCCCCTGCCTCTGCCTCCAGAATGTTGGGATTAAAGGTGTGCACCACCCCTACACAGCTAGCTTCTCTCTTTTCTTATAAAATAGTTGGTATGATATAATAATCCCTTGCCTCTCATTATCTTTTGCAGAATTCACCTGTAAGTTCATCTGGGAGAGGTTCCTTTCTGTGGCGGGGTGAGGCATCATTGCCCTGAAGTACTCTCTTAGGATGCTCAGCTAGCTTTGAAGTTACCAATCAGAAACTCCCAGAAGAACTGATGCTGCCATATTGGTGGAACAAGAACAAAACTGGGCAGTCACGGAGTGTTGGGATGCAGAAAGGCCACGGGGGTATGTTCTCAATATCACATGCACTCTTAGTTCAGGGATGAGGGTGAGCAGCCTGTGCTCTGTCTGCACACGGAGTTTTTGTTTTGTTCTGACTGGGTGTCACTATGTAGCCCTGGTTAGCCTGGGATAGCCTCAAATTCTCAGAGTTCTGCCTGCCTCTGACTTCTGCATTCTGGGACTAAACACATATTGTGAGCCTGGAGATAGCTGGTGTTAATGTGGGATGCTGTGTCCATGCTATCAAACACTATGCCCAATGTCTCCCTGGGCTAAGGGTACATCACATGTGTATATTTTTGTGTGTCCACCAGTGCACACACCTACCAAGCCCGTCCACCAGGACCTGTCAGCACAGCTGTGTGCAGCACCTGCACACTCTCAGAGCTGTTTAGTCATCATTTATATAATCTGAACATCGCACCATCCTGTGCCTGTGTGTCTATAGTGACTCTGGTGAGGACGGTGGGGGTCTGGGTGCCTGAGGAGGGAGTGTACCACCTACACAGAGTGTCTCATTATGTGGGTTTGTTTGTTAAACAAAACGCACATATGTGCACACATGTGTGCACGTGTGTATGGAGGATGCTCCCACCCCGTCTGTCTCTGCAGACACCCCACACTGCTTCTGCCTATTGGCGTCTGTCCCCTGCACCCACGCAGCCTGCCCCGCCCCCCTTTCCCAGTCTGTTTGCAAAGACACCCGCACAATGGGGCCTCGCGTGTGGATGTGTGTTCGCCTGCCTTTTATTTTGCCCACTGTTCTGTGACAGCAGCACGCTCCCAGCTACCTCCTCTTCCACAGCGGCGCTCCTTTGGGGATATCAAGGGCAAGCCAGAGAAGGGTTACCTGGAGAAAAGGGTTGCTAGGCAACCAAACACCCACCACCCCGGAGCACCACCAACCCAAAACTCCGTTCCAGGCCTGCAACCAGATTAGCATATTAATGAGGCTGTAATTTCCCCCGAATTGTCTGCGCTGCGCACACTCACCTCACCGCACACTGGCCCAGGAGTTTGCTATGCAAATAAACTGGTTTTACAGACTGCGACTTAATTAATCCATCAAGTCCGTCCACCTCACAGGAAAGACAGACGAACTACAGATTAATGAACCCGTGTTTGCCTACCCTTCTCCCCCCTGCCACAGCAAGCCGCCTCTCGCCTTTTTCTCTTCACAGCCCATCTTTCTTCCCTTCTCTCCCTTATCTGGGATTCCCCCAGACCCATGGGCATCTCCCTATATCTCCCTCCACCCCAGTCTTCCTGCACCCCCAGCCTCTCTTCTCTGACCCCCGCCTGGAACCCAAAGTCACCACGTCCAGCCTGGCTTCAGGACTTTTCCAAGGCATCGTTCCCCTCCCTATCCCGGGCTGTCGGAGGAGCAGAGCTCTGGAAATAGGACACTGTCTCTTTAACGAGAGGAAAGCACAGGCTTCAATTCTGACTCGTAGTTTAGCCTCGGCCCTGATATTCAATCAGCTGAATACAGAGTCGGGAAGAAGAGAGAGCGTTCTCCCCGCCTGTGTGTTAATTAGAAACGCCACTCCTGGCTGCCGCCCACGCTAATCAACTTTGTCCACATCTTGATGGAAGACACACACCCAGGAGGGGTCCTGGGGACTCTCGGGACACAGTAAGCCTCGGGATGCAGAAGACCCCTCTGGAGAAGGATGCTTTGAACATTGGACCCATTCGCCTTCATCTCTTTTTCTGTCTTCCTGGTTTGCCTCTCCCTGAGGGCGGCATCACCACCTCCAGGAAGCCTTCTCAGGTTGGCAGGGTTGTAAATCTAAGGGCTCCTCCACTTTGGAACATCTGCCCATCTCGCCACAGGAAAAAACAGTCCAACCCTTCTTTCTCCAGCCTCACAGACTGGAAGGGGTGGCTTCCTGTCCCCTCCCAGACTTCCCTGTACCTAGCTATAGCCCTGCTAGCCCAGTCAGGGTTCAGTGCACATATCACACATCCCCGTCTCACAACACACACACACACACACACACACACACACACACACACACACACACAATGTACACATGCACATACATACACACATACACATACACACATACACACACTCACACACACTACACACACAAACACACACATTCACACTCATACACATACATACACACAATACACACACAAACGCGCGCGCGCGCGCGCACACACACACACACACACACACACACACACACACACACACACACACACACACACAAACACTTCCTTCCTGCCAGCCTTCCATGGAATACCAGAGAAAAAGAGAAAGCAGTTCCTCCTCCACTCAAGAACCTTGGAGAGCTCCCTGTGGCCCTTGGAATATACACCAAGAGCAGGCAGGGGACAGTGACCAGCACCACACAACCTCTCTCATAAGCCCCCCTAGCAACATATGGAGGCCTGTGGCTTTGAAAGACAAGTGAGTCTAGGGACACCTCCAAATGTTCTTCTGGGGCAGAAGATGATACTGGAATGACTTCCCCCTCAGGCCGCTCAGTGCTGAGGCTGAGTCATTCACTGTCCCAGGAACTTCTGCCTCCACTGGATTCTGACCAGCAGGCCTGAGGCTTGGCCAGTCCTTGTCTCCTGTGGGAAGGAGCGCCTTGATACAGCCCACCCTGAACTTCTTCTGCAGGACTCTGCAGGGATGAGTCACCCCACCCTGGGCTCCCTAACCCTGTGGTCCTCAGACCTGTCTGTGGGCAGGGGACACAGACAGACCTCACGCAGTCACATGTGACCATGGATGACTCCAGCAGTGACTTTGTCTTCTGTTTCCAGAGCAGGGGGGTGGAACCCAGGAGCAAATGCTTTACCACTGAGCGAGATCCCTAAGCCAGGATCTGGGTAGGTTTGGGGGTTTTGTTTGTTTGTTTGTTGTTTTGGAGTTGGGGTTGTTTTGCTTTGTTTTTGTTTGTTTTTCAAGACAGGGTCTTTCTATATAGCCCTGGCTGTCCTGGAACTGACTTTGTAGACCAGGCTGACCTTAAACTCAGAGAACCTTCTGCCTCTGCCTCCTAAGTGCTGGGATTAAAGGTGTGTGCCACCACCACTCTGATTTTTTTTTTGTTTTGTTTTTTTAAACTATTTCTCAAAACCAAAAGATGTTTGAAAATTCAAAACAATGATTACTGAATAGTTGGTTTTTGGTCCATTAACAAAGATCTTTTGTGTGGATAAAAAACACATTTGGATTCTAGAATTCCTTCTTGGGTTCACTTGCTGTGTGCTCTTAGGCAAATGATTTGCCCTCTCTGAGCTTCCCTATATGCACAAATGAGATTGACCATGGCTCTTGATTTCAGGGTGCATCCGAGTCCCCAGTTAGTGGCCAGCCATTGATGTGGTTTACAGTGTGTCCCTGCTGTACTCCTCTGGACAGATGGAGAGAGAGCTCTCCCCACCCTGGCCTGACTTTGGTATTACCTGAATAACTCTGTCATGGATCAAGGAGGTATTAGCTCGGACACACAGGGGGGCTGAGTCAGGAGGATGGCAAGTTCTAGGCCAGTCTGGGCTACACAGAGAGACGCTGTCTTGAAAAATTAAACAGACATGTAGAGGGGCATGAACACAGACAGACACATGCGAAGACACACAAAAGCCACAGGAGTGCACACATGGATACACCACAGACACATGTACACAAAAGCACACACACTGTGTGCATGGATACACACCACAGATGTGTGCACATAGTACATACACTGACACACGTGCACAGTGATGAGCCATCCGACCTCGGAGGCAGCCGCAGACTCCCACCCCAGGGCCAGTGTTCACTTGAAGTGTCCACAAGTCACTCCTCAGCTCTCAAGAATCCTGTGCCCTCCCCTCTCCTCCAAGATCCTGTTCATTACCCATCCACTCATCTCACCCCATCTCCAGCCACGGGGCCTTCAGCGGCTACTCCTTCCCCATCCAGCAAGTCCATACTGGGGGAAGCTACCCTCAAGTCCCTGTCTCTGCCCTGTCCATGGGCCCCGCCCAGTGATTCATGTAGCCACTTCATACATGGCAGAATTGACCACTGAGTCAAGATTCCCCTGAAAGCTGGGAGAGTGCTCAGTGGGTAGTCGCACAACCTTGAGGACCGGAGTTCGGATCTCAAGCACCCACATGAAATGTGCCTCTAACCCTAGCACTTGGGAGGTGGAGACGGAGCATCCCCAGGGAACCTGGATGGCTAGACTAGTTGAATTGGCAAACTCTGGGTTTGGAGAGAGACTCTGCATCTGTAGATAAAGGGGAAAACAAAGGAGGAAGACACCAGCTACAAGCCCCCATCATACCTTGCAAAAGGAAGCGTTTTGAGTAAGGCACAGGGAGAAAAGTGAAACTATATCCACAGAACTTTATCTATCACACACTGTTTTAATTGCTTTGGTTCATTAGTTATTGTTGCTAATTTCTTGCCATGACTCATTTACAAAGTAAACCTTCCCCTGGCATATGTACATGTATGTGCTGCCTGGCTCTTCTGGGGTGATGTGAACAATGTCTCACCCTAAACAGGGCACTAATAATATGCTAAGCAAATGCCTTTGCCAAGCCCAGGCCAGTGAACCAATGAGCCTATCCAGGTTCCTTATCGGAATGTGGGGGAGTCAAAGGCAGCCACATCTCCAGAAGCCCAGCCCAGCCTTTCTGAGGCTCCTGGCCCCAACTGAAGGCAGCTGTACTCAAGAGTTTCCCCTCCCTGGCTGTTATCACTGCTTATAGAACTTCACAGAAGGGTTGGATCTTGTAACTTTGGGGGAGTTTTGTGAGCATCCCCACTTCTGTATACAAAAGGGTGTGTAGGGAAAAGAGCATAACACAGGTGAAGTTCATGGCCTTGCTGCTGAGCCTAGTGCCCGGCACATAGTAGGTATTCAGCTAGTGTCTACTACATCCAGGAACAAATGGGTCACCCATCTATCTGCTGGTGCTCAGGAGCCAGTAGTCTGGTTGGGTGGCAGCTAGGATGCCCTCTAGGCCCAGTTAGGCATGCCTTTTGTAGCCCCCAAGTGACAAGAAGCTCATCCCCGTCATCAGTAGAACTATAGTTGGCCAGATTGACCCTGTGTGTCACTGCACTGTGTCTGCCTCTCCACACCTTCTGCCCAAATGCCCTTTGAACCTCAGGCCTCCTCCAAACTGACCTAATCCCTGCATCAAAGACTTAAAACCCTTCAGATCTTCAGGCACTCCATCCTCCTTTCAGAATGTAACATATGGAAGCCTGCTCTGGATTGGCTCACAATTGCCTGTCACTCCAGCTCTGGAGCATCTGACGCCCTCTTCTGGCCTCCAGGGGCACCTGCACTCATGTGCATATACCCACACACAAGTGCAAATACACACAATTAAAAATAATTGTTTTTATAAGGATTTTCACAGATGTGATCCCATCCTTTATTGACCAACTTTGGTTCCCTCTCCAAAGTATTTCACATGATTTGAAATTCCTTCCAGAAGAGAATGTAAGCAACTCTAGCCAAGGCTGCCTGCAGAAACAAATTCCTAGGGCAACACTGGGACAGCACATAGGGGCTGTTCCCTAAGACAATGATGGTCTGGCTCCTGAGAAGGAAAGCCCACCCACATGCACCTCCTTCTAGGTCCACCTTGATGGTCCCTGACCTGGTGGGGCCATGTTGACCATGAACCTTAGGCCAGCTCCATTGGACATGCACCCAGCTCTTCAAAAGACAAGCTAAGAATCACTGCTTTGAGCTGAATGGTTGGTAGGCATGGGGACCCACGCAGAGTGGGTGAGTTTCAATATCTCTGACTACTTGAGAGCTGTCTAGGCAGATGTCGACAATACCCGAAACTGTGAAATGGCTCTCCCTATACCCTGGGATGGTCAGCTTTGAAGGCCACACAAACGCCCTCCCGTTATCTAGGGATGCTCATTGCTACCCACAGTCTCCAGCTAACAGGAGCCTCGGAGGCCAGCCTGTCTTCACCACCACCACCACCCAGCCCAGTTTCTAGTGCTTTCTACCAAATGTTCAAGAATCAAGTCTCCACTTTACCAAAATGCCCAGGGAAGCAACTGGAATGGTTTTGTGGTGGGGAGGACAGAGGGGTAGCTGCTGACTTCCTCCACCCCTCTCCAGGGATCCCCATCAGCCACACCTACTGCACTGGAGGACAGAGAGAGCGAGAGCACCCAGTCCTACAGCTCTGAACCCCATGCCTAGTGTGAACCTGGAGACCCAGGCATACATGTTGAGTAGACAAGTGACTCCCAGATAGCTCATCTTGTGACCTGGTGTTTCTGAGCCTTTAAACTGTGCCCACTGTGGTCTCTGACTCCACTCTAACTAAGCCAAGGCCGAACCTTCTAGAACAACACAGCCCAAAACAAACCCCAGACACTAAAGAAGGGGTACCACATACCTCCGTTCGTACTGAAGTTAGGACATACAAACACTGGCTTTGTGGGGACAGATGGTAGATCTAGGAGCAGAGTGCAGAGGAGGAGAAAGAGGGCAGCTCTCCCAGCAAATTGGTGATCTTGCTGGTCAAAACTCATGGAGTCATAACCCTTGAGCACACGAAGTTCATTACACATCCCTGAACGTCAGTGAAGCCAGGCCAAAACTGTAGCTCCTCCAGCAATTCAAATGCCTCCTGAAAACAGTCATACTCCTGGCTGTCAGCATGTCTGCATATACTCCCTCACTCCTGCTGTCATTGGCCCACCCATTCATTCACTCCTTGCCTACTGGCGTTCATTCATTCTTGCTTACATTCTTTCAGTTATCTATGCTTGGATAACTGATTCATTTACTCCACACTTCATTCATTCATTCTATGCTTGCACTAATTCCTCCATTCATTCCCTGCTTGCATCCAATCACTCATTCCTTATATGCAGTCATCCATTCACTTGTTCATTCCTTATTTATATCCGTCCACTCACTCATTCTCTGCTTGCATTAATTCACTCACTCATTCCCATTTACTTGGATAAGAGAGGTGAGGACAAGTCCTAGAAACCAGGTAGGGGGATTGGAGTGGTGTCTGATGTGAAAACCCATGGAGCCAGAGGAGGGGACCAGGGGGGAAGAAGAGCGAAGGAAACAGGAAAGACTCGCAGGGACATCGGGTACTCAGGCACACATCTGCCTGAAGGGAGGAGGGAGGCAAGATCTGGAATGGGAGAGGACAGCTTCGGGTGGCAGTGGAGGTACCTGGGTGAATGCAAGCTAGTCAGGTTTGCTCTGGTCAAGGAATGAAGGATGGACAGAGAAGCAAGGATGGAAACAGAGGCCGGTGGAAGATGGCTTTGACTTGAGCTACGCCGTCCAGCTGGGGATGGCCAGAGGTGGGAAAGACCATAAGGGAAGAAGAGCCACAGACTGGGCATGGATTTGAGGGATGGGGTGAGGTCTGGAAGCAGCCAGAAAGGGTTTGGTTCATGGCCAGGTCTGTAGAAGCAGGTGTATGAATGGAAAGGAGGACTCCATAAGGATTAGTTAGTGTGGTTGAGCCCCTGACATCTGCTTGATGGACAGTTGGGTAGATGATTGACAATGATCTCTGAGTTCCCACAGCCCCCCACCCATTGAGGCCCCTGAGACAAGGACAGAATAGGGCTACCCACAAGGCTCTTTGGAGATGCTCTGTCCCCCAAGGCTCATATGCTGGGAGCTGGATTCCTTCTGTGGAGCCTTTAAAGGGCAGATGGGAGTCTGTGGGACCGGGATCCATTCTCGGAGGTCGGAAAATTCATTGTGGGATCTCTCCCTATCTCTCCTGCTACTGAGTCATGTGCCCGAGGCCCTGTCAGGAATGGCTGGTGTCAGTACCAGGCCTCTGAAGCGCCAGAAGCTTCAGATAAAAGTATTCTTATTAAAATAAAATCTCTGTATAGATTTCCCAGGCTTGGTTATGTTGCTGTAGCCACAGAAATCAGACTAGTACCACAGCTCAGAGGTCCAGGACTTATCTAGATCCACAAGGCCTGCGTTCCATCCCTAGCATGCTCGCACGCATGGAGGGAGGAGGGAAGAAGAGAACATGAGGTCTCCAGGAAGAGCTGATCAATGAATTTAAACTGCGTTGAAGATAACAATTTCCAGATCGCAGATGGAAGAGAACAGAGAACGTCATCCACTCTCCCAAGGCCACACAGTAAACCTAGAGGCAGAAACCAGGCCTCTAATGTGGGCATCTTCCTTCTAGCATAGTCTCCAACCTTCTCAATACCTGCCTCTGAGGACAAATATAGTTTCCAATTAGAAAAACCATGAGACGCAGAGGAGGATGAAGGGACTTGCCCACAGTCTCAGAGGGAGAAAGCTATGGTTCTGTACATTTTCACTGCAGCAGAATTCCCTCCATCCCCCACCGACAGCCATCCCCCAGCTCCGACTGCAAACCCCTCCTCTCTTAAGCAAGCAGCTCTGTATCTTTACTTGACTCCATGTTTAATCTCCCTCTACCAAACCCCCAGGGCAGGAATGGGGTCTGATTGGTCCTTCCCCTGCACCTCACCAAGTGCCTTGGGGCTCAAGAAATATCTGCTGATCCAGTTGATTCTTTGGTGAGGCAGGGAGGAAAATCCCGAAGGAGGGTAGATGTGAGTGATGGCTGAGTAATGTCACAGCCCACAATAACGCTCCCATCAAGAAACTGGTTCTCACATTAGGAGAGGAACATCCAGAAACCTTCCCACATCCCAGAAAGGACACAGGCCCCAGAGCAAAGCACCAGTTCAAAGTAGCCTCATGGGGCTGAGACTGAGGGTCCACAGCCTCCATGGTCCAGTGAGGCTCAACCATTTCATCAGGAAGTGTCGGCAAGTTACTGTGGGATAGGGCAGGACACTGTCTTTGTTGTTGTTGTTGTTGTTGTTTGAGACAGGGTTTCTCTGTGTAGCTTTGGAACCTATCCTGGCACTTGCTCTGGAGACCAGGCTGGCCTCGAACTCACAGAGATCCACCTGCCTCTACCTCCCCAGTGCTGGGATTAAAAGTGTGCACTGGCTCCATCCTGCTGACACCATCTTTTTTAGTAATAATTATTTGAATTGTACAGACTTAGAAGAGTTAATGTGATAAATCAGTCCATGAACACTATATAATGAGGAAAAAATCAGGGCAGATGACATTTCTATAGCTTTAATTTCTTCAGTTTTTATCATTAGTGGCCTATCCATGCCTTTGCATACACACACCATGGCAAGTACATAAAGGTCAGAGGATAACTCTCAGGGACCTGTTCGCTCCTCTGTTCTGTGGATCCTGGGAATTGAACTTGGGTCATCACTTTTGGTGGCAAGCACCTTCATCTGCTGGGTCATCTTCCAGTACCATTAATTTTCTTTTTTTTAGAAAAAAGATTTATTTATTTATATATTTATTTATTTAAGGTACATAGGGGTTTTACCTACCTTTATGTCTGTGTGAGGGTCTTAGATCCCCTGAAAGTGGAGTTACAGACAGTTGTGAACCACCATGTGGGTGCTGGGAATTGAACCCAGGTACTTTGGAAGAGGAACCAGTGCTCTTAACCTCTGAGCCATCTCTCCAAATCCAATTTCTTTTCTTTTTAACCTGGCATATTTGGCAATCAAGAAACCAGACCTGGTGAGGCTGTCTTTAAGGACAGCTTTGGTCTCTTCCTGATGACATTGATGGTCAATGTCCCTGTAAACCCTGCCAGCTGAGTAGGCTCAGAGCCAATCAGACATCTGTTTGGGAGGTTGGAAGGCCCCTAGAGTTCCTTGAGATTGAAGGTCTCACAGTCCAGTTCTTAGCTAACATAATCATCCTCTACTCAGGGGACTCTGGAAACATGGGACAATAGATAAACTACTCTGGAGGTTGTGTGAAGGGGACCCTTTCAGAGTAAGGACTAGGGTGCATGGGACCCCTGTGGGACCCCTGTATCCCAGGGTTCCCTGGTGACTCTGGCTTGTTCTGTTAGGGGTCAAAGAAGGTGCTTCCATCCTCAAAGGATCCTCTGCCCTCCATGCTCTGTGGTCCCCTCAAGATGGCCTCTGACCTCCAAACATACACCATAGCATATCTCTCTCTCTCTCTCTCTCTCTCTCTCTCTCTCTCTCTCTCTCTCTCTCCCCTCCCTCCCTCCCTCCCCCTCTCTCTCCCTCTAAAGATTTATTTATTTTATTTATGTGAATGTTTGTGCTCACGTGAGTGTTTGCAGTTATAAGCCCCCCATGTGTGTGCTAGGAACTGAACCCTAGTCTGTAAGGGCAGAGAGTGCTCTTAACCACTGGGCCATCTCTCCAGGCCCCACTTTTTCATGATGGGCTTGGGGGTTTGGGAAATGGCTCAGTGGTTAACAGCATTTCTTGCTCTTGCAGAGGACCCGGGTTCAGTTCCCAGCACACACATGGTAGTTCACAACCATCAGTTACTCCAGTGTCAGGGGATCCAGGACCCTCTTTTGGCCTCCTTGGCCACTCGGCACACACATAGTACACATCCATATAAAAGGCAACTGCTCATAAATACAAAATAAAATAAATAAATATAAAAAATATTTTTAAAAAATGCAGGCTTGGTGGTGCAGGGGGCAGAAACAGAAGGATCTCCATGAGTTCAAGGCCAACCAAAGCTTATACAGTGAGAACCTGTTTCAAAAAAAAAATGTTTTTTTTTTAAAAACAACAAAATAAAGGCAGAGTGACATATGGATATTGTGTAGAAGACAAAAGAGATTCTCAAAAGCCTTTGCCAACAGAAACATCCCTTAGAAAATCTCTTAGGCCCTGGTCCTAAAGCCCTCCTCTCTCCCCCAGCTGGGGCTCCCCTTTGGCTCCCAAGAGAGTGGGAGGGTCAGGGCAGTGACCCTGCCCTCTTCCCTAGCTAGGCTTTCAGTGCCCTGGGTGATGGAACCTGGCTTCTACCAGCACAGGTTCAGCACAGGGACTTGGTCCAGTGCTCCAGTGTCTCAGGGTCATAGCTCCTGACACTGAAGGACCATCCTCCTTGGCTTTTATTCCTAAGGGCTCGATCACAGTGCAGAAATCACCAGTGTGTCTTCTCTTTCTAAACAAGACATGGATTCCAGATGCCTATTATAATTTATCCAGATGCCCCACTTGTCATCTGTCACTAAGAGGACACTCACCGGGTGTCAGGCACTGTGGGAAGCACCTTCCCTCCTCATCACTGTCAATTCTCAAGGAGCCACATGGAGTTAGAAGTTTCTTTCACTATTACTGTTTCTTTTTTCTCTTGGTTTCCAAACAATGTGAGCCTTGGAGAGATTTAGCATCTAAACTAAAGCCACTGGACTTTCACATTTCCAATAAAGGGAGGAGGAGAGGGGAGGGATAAGGAACACAGAAGGTTGAGGCTGGTGTGGGGAGAGGAGCTAGGGCCAGGATTCCAGACCTCTTCCTCTCCTGATACCCACCGTAACACTAGTGTTGAAGCTGGCAAGTGGTGGCACACGCCTTTAATCCCAGCACTCAGGAGGCAGAGGCAGGTGGATCTCTCTGAGTTTGAGGCCAACCTGGTCTACAGAGCAGTTCCATGAACAGACAGGGCTACACAGAGAAACCCTGTCTCAAAAAGAAAGAAAGAGGGCCTAGGCCCTGCTCCAAATGATATGACAGACTTTAAAGATGGAAGGCCTCACCCTCCCTGTAGAGAAGAAAGGGGATGGGAGAGGGAGTCAGTGGGGATTAGGGAAGGAGGGGAGGGAGAGGGAACTGGAATTGACATGTAAAACAAGCTTGTTTCTAATTTAAATTTAAAAACATATTAAAATAAAAATTAAAAGAGAAAGAAGGGAAGGAAGATGGGTTATGACTCAGTAACAGAACATTTGCCCACTATATGCAAAAATGTGGAACTGATTCCTGATCCCAGCACGGCCAGAAAAGTAAAACAATAAAATTAGGAAACAGTAATGGTTGATGATGTGGCTCTGTTGATAGAGAGCTTGTCTGGCATGCACAAACATGTTTGAAGTCCAGAACTCCATAACAAGGCATGGTGGTATTTGGCTGTCATCCCAGCACTCAGGAGGATCAGAAGTTCAAAGTCATCCTCCAATACATAGAAAGTTTGAGGACAGTTTGGGCTATATGAGGCTCTGCCTCAAAAATAAATATAAAATAAAGTAAAACGTCTGGACAGTGGTGGTGCACGCCTTTAATCCCAGCACTCAGGAGGCAGAGGCAGGCAGATCTCTATTAGTTTGAGGCCAGCCTGGTCTACAAATCAAGTTCTAGGACATGCTCCAAAGCTACACAGAGAAACCCTATTTTGAAAAATCAAAAATAAAATAAAATAAAGCCCTTTTGTGTATGGTGTGTATGGTGTGTACTGTGTATGGTGGCTAGTGCATGTAATCTGACAACTTGGGATGCTGAGGCAGGATAAATACAATTTTGAAGTCAACCTGGTCTATTTAGTGGGAATGCATCTCAATGAAACAAGCAACAACAAAATAAAAGTGGAGTGATACCTGGATATTGCCCGAAAAATCATGTTAGTATGTGGGTTCCCCTGTCAAGCTCTGAGCAGTTGAGGTACAGAAGACTGTGGCCATTCATAGCAGCATCTGCAGCCTCTAGAACAGTCCATTGCACACAGTTGGTGCTTGCAGCACCTTCAGCCTCTAGAATAGTACCTTGCACAGAATAAGTGCTTTTGCTTTGTGCACATCTTATTAGCTTCCTCAGACCCAGCCCAGCCCCCCTCATGGTTGGAGCCCTGTGTCACCATGGTTTGTTCTGGACTAAGGAACCACAGACAAGGGGCTGGAGAGATGGCTCAGTGGTTAAGAGCACTGAGTGCACTTCCAGAGGACCTGGGTTCAATTCCCAGCAACCACATGGCAGCTCACAACTGTCTGTAATTCCAGTTCCAGGGCACCCAACACCCATAGCAAAACACCAATGCATATAAAATAAAAATAAATAATTTTTTTAAAAAAATAAAGAAAGCAGGCTGGGCAAGCCAGGAGAAGCAAGCTAGTAAGCAGTGCTCCTCCACAGCCTCTGCATCAGTTCCTGCCTCCAGGTTTCTGCCCTGAGTTCCTTTCATAGAAGGTTGTGTTTGATGTGTAAGATGAAATAAAATCTTAAAAAAAGAAAAGAAAAAGAAACAACAGACAAGGGTTGAAGTCACATCCTTGTAGAGCATTTTAATTATGTTATACGAAGGTCCCCTGCAGAGTGGCAGTGGCCACAGTGAGCCAGAGGAAACCCCTGGGGAGGAGCTCAGTGCAAAGTTGGGCCAGCCCCAGCTCTGGGTCCAAGCAAGCCTTCATGATGTCATGCACATAGCTCATGAGGAGTGCTGTAGAAAACAGGCAGCCTTTCTTCCCTTTTCGCTCTTCCAGGCCCGACAGAGTGAACTCATTTTCGCCTGTTCCACTCCTCTGTGTGGAAAAGGAGGGCAGCTCCTGAGCAGACCAGAAACTCCAAGAGCTGAGGAGGTGCTGGGTTAGGAATGTGCTTGATATACAAGCATGAGGACCTGAGTTGTATTCCCAACACTCATGTAAATAAATACATAACTATAAATAAGTAATTCACAGCAGCAGTGAGTGTCCCAGCAGATGTGGGTACAGGCTGTTTCCTTGTGATTGCTGGCCAGACAGTCTATGGAACCAGTGAGCTCCAGCTTCAGCGAGAGAGCCTGTCTCAAGAAATAAAGTAGAATGTGACGAGGAAGACACCCAACAGCGGTCGTTGTCCTCCACATACATGCACCACATACAGACCCACACGTGTGCATACTCATACCCACCCCGACACAGAGCACAAAGAAATCCATCTGGCAAGCATTGTACTTTCCAGTTTCCCCACAGCGTCTCCTGGGGGCTCCCACAACCCTGTGCTGTAACCACAATTTCTGTCCCATTGGATAGATGAGGGGGCAGCTTCGTTCCCACAGTCACCCCTGAGCTGTTCCAGAGCCCAAACCTCATCCCCCACAAATAAAAGACATGGAGGAGCAAAGGAGACTATTAAGCCCGAATATCCTTTTTACCTCCCTCCTCTGGTCCTCTGCCTCCCTTCTCCACTCCTAACCAAGGCAGTAACACTATTGAAGCATACCTTAGTGTATGTCCCTGTCTCCATCCCACAGATGCAGAACCCCAGGTACAAAAAAGCTAAGTCATGTTCCTGTGTCACACAGCTGGTAAGAGGGCACCAGAGTCTATAGGCAGGAGGGCATAGATTCCATGTCCTGAATGGGGGCAAGGGGAGCATTGCCCTAAAGCGACTGATGTCAATATTTTCCCAATGACAGTGTCTCCTATTATTACCCTTATTATATAAGCAAGGGAAGGTTTGAGACCCAACCATAACAAATTTAAAAAAAAAAAATGCTAAGCCATGAGCACATGAATCTCCTCTGGTTTGGTCCCCTATCTGATAATCATGCTCTTGGGATCCCAAAGAATCTATTCTGTCATCCTTTTCTCAAACTGGGATCCCACCTAGCCAGCTGATTCACCACAGGCCCAAGTAAATGGACAGTGTATATGTCAGTCCCTCCTCAGATCCACTCATCCATATCCACTCAATTTCTGAAGCTCACCCCATATATCTATGCGTTTGCTCATTATACATCCAGTCAACAAATACGTATTGAACAGCTGTGTTCCAGGTACTGAGTCAAGCATGGGAAATTCAACCGTGAACAAGACAAACACAGTCTCCCCCCAGCCTCATGGATATTATAAGGAAGATAGACAATATGCAGCTAAACACAACAGGAGGATAATTACATATATTGATAAAGGCAACAAAGAGAATGGGCAGGGTAGAAAGTGACTGGGGGTGAATCAGTTCTAATAAACTGATCAGGGAAGACAGGCTGGAAGAACTGACAGTTGAGCTGAATGACAAAGGCAGGGCCAACCCTGCAAGGATTTGAAGGCAGAAGGGCCAGCCAAGTGAGAAGGTCCTGAGGTGAGAAAACTAGGCTGTGTGAGACACAGCAGGGGAGCTGATGTGGCTGGTACAGATACAGGAAGGGGGGCATGTTAGGAGTGAGAGCCAGGAGCCCTCACAAAAGGCCCTGCACAGCAGGGCAGGAAGTATGGATTTTATTCTACACTCACAGAGGAGTTGTTGGAGGGTCAGAGGCAGAATGACAAGCCTTAATGTATGGTTCTAAAATATAACCTCAGTCATTGTATAAAGAATAGATGGAGGGTAGCTAGGAGAATCTGGAGTCCGGTTAGAAGGTTGCTGCCATAAAATAGGTTAGGCTATGGTGACTGGAACCAGCCTGACAATGGAGAGGGAAGAAGATGATTGGGAGATGGTCTGGGGGGCACAGTGAGCCCAATTTGCTCAAGTATTGGAGTCAAGGCAGTAGAGAGAGGATTAAAGATGACTCCAAGCTGGACAGTTCATACTAACTTGGATCCCAAACTGTGAAACACCGTCCCAACCCTGGCAGAGGGATGTGGCATGTTTCATGTTTCAAAGTTAGTACTTAGTTACACCACCACAGGCCATGGTGGTCAGGGAAGCCAAAAGGACCATGCTAATGAAGAAATAGCATCATAACCACTAGGTGAGATCCCTGGGAAAACTTAGTTCCTCGGAGCATGATCAGGTGCAAAGTTACAATCGCAGACCTTGGTTGTGTAACAGCAGTATCTATCAGTGTCTCTGAGACTCCATTTTCTTGTGTGTAACATGGGGAAACAATCAACATCCACAGCTCTTCAAACTGCAGTAAAGACCAGGAAATCACACACACACACACACACACACACACACACACACACACACACACTCATGGACACACATCATAGACACTCAATAACTATATCCTTGTTTTTATTCTTAGTTTCTGCCAGCCAAGGTCAAGGGCACCTGCCCTGACACCACAAGGTTGTGAGTTGTGTGTTCTTCGTGGTAGTCCTAAAGCATGGTCACATTGTTCTTAATGAAAAACCTACAGAGGTTGGAGTAAGAAGATAACAGCCAGGGTCTAGAAGAAATGAAGTGCCATCTATCCCAAACCCCAATATAGCTTTTATTGCAAACTGTTCTACTTTGTGAGTTTTGGTTCTTCTGAACCCCACTTCCTGTGAGGTGAACCCATAAACTTGACTGACACCCTGCAGTAGAGGCTTGGAGGTGCTGAGAGATGAAGAGTTGGCACCAGGGCTCCCAGGTGGGATGGTGGGTATCTCTCTGAGAGGGCAAGTATTCAGACCTTATATACTGAGATGCTCAGCCCCAGGACAGAATGTGTTGCGGGAGAAGGGGGGGATTCACACACCCCCCCAAAAAAGTTGCCACATATAGAGGACTGGCTGCCTAGTCATGTGCCATGCTAGATACCTAGGACATTTAGAAAAGGAAGCACTGGTTAACCCTTTTGTGCCCAAACTTCCCATAAGATTTGTCTCCTTAATAATTCTGAGGAGGGGAGCTGGAGAGATGACTCAGTGGTTAAGAGCACTGGCTGCTCTTCCAGAGGACTCACATTTGATTCCCAGCACCCATTTGACAGCTCAGACCAGGGCTTCTGACACCCTCACACAGACATACATGCAGGCCAAACACCAATAAACATAAAAAATAAATACAAATAAATTCATAAACCCTGAAGAGGGTTTCCACAGTAGGCTTCTGCATGCCTGCTAGAGTTATGTTGTTTTACTGTCCCTCCTTCTGCCCTCATAAGCCCTGCTCCTTAACAGAGCAGGTGCCTAGGTCAGTACACTTTCACATGACATCTCTCTGGCTGGTAGTTTTTTTAGCCACAAAGATAAAGTATTCCCAGGGATGGGGAGATGGTTCGGAGGTTAAGAGGATTCTTAACCTCTTCCAGAGGACCTGGGTTCAATTCCCAATGCCCACATGGCAGCTTACAACTGTTTATAACTCCAGTTTCAGGGGATCTGGCACCCTCACACAGACATATATACAGTCAAAACACCAATGCACATAACATAAGAATAAAATAAATTTTTAAAAAAGATAAAGTGTTCCCAAAATTAACATTTTGAAAGTGAATCCTTTGTTTTTTCCTGATATTCGTTGTTTTAAATATACACTTCCATTTCTTAGGAAGGATGGAAACGGCTACTTGGAACTACTTCAAGCGTGATTAAAATAAATCTTTCTTGGGTCCTGTATTTGAGGAATGAAGAAGAAATTGCTTTTAATCATCTGTTTTGTTTTGCAAGACAGATGGATGGATAGACAGACAAACAGACAGACAGACAGACAGACAGACAGACAGACCGACCTACGGTAAAGATATCGATTCTGAGGAGAACACCCCCCAAAAAAAAAAGTGAAATGAACGCAATAGGAAAGCAAAAGCCTGAGCAAAAATGGGATTAGAATGCAGGAGGCTCTGAGAGGGCAGGGCGCTTACAGGAACCCTTCTGCGCTCGGCTTCAGGACCGCGGACAGCTCCTGTCTTTGTCTAGTTCCCAACTCCCACCGCGGTACTGAGACTGGCTGCCACCGCTGGCACACCCCTGCCTCCGTCGCCGCCGACAGACCTGCTAGGGAGACAAAGAGAGAACGAGAGGGAGAGAGGGAGGGGGGAGGAGGAGTGGGTAGCAAGCTACGAGCTTTCCAGTCTTCCCGCGTCCTCCGTATTTGATCCTGGTCCCATCACACAGCATCTAGGGAACTGGTTTTAACTTGGTTTCCCGCGCATTCTCGCTTCTAACTACAAGATGAATTAGAGAGGGTAGTTGAGGGTTCAGCTTGGGTTTGAAATCCGTTCTACAGTCGGATTTCATGAGAACCCTTGTATGAGAGCCCCAGCCTTCCACGACCTGTCTCTGGACAATGCCTAGACTTCTAAAAGGAAAAACAAAAACAAAATAAAAATAAGCATGAGAGACACACTTACGAGAAAGGGGGCGGGGAATAATGATTTCCGAAGTTGGGTAGGTGGGTGTTTACCAGGCTAGGATGTTCAGACTAGCTGAGTTTCACCCCAAGATGGGCAATGTCAAATCTAGGGACGGGAAAACCAAAATACAAAGAAACCAAAAAGTCTCCCTCACGCGTATTCGACAACCTCCATAAATAAAGAAAAATTCGATTGAAAAGTCTCACAATGAATACCAACCCGTTCTTTCTCCCTTTCACGAGGAAAGGGGTCTAGTTCCGAGTTCAGCAAGGGCACCCACTCAAAATATTTTTCCTCAGGTCGTTTCGTATGACCCAGGATAAAATGGGATTTCTTCTCGGGTCGGCTCAGCCACAAACCTAGGCTTTCGGGGTTCCTGGGGAGGGAAGGGGAATGCCAAAGCATGGAACCTGGTCTGTGGATCCTCCACCCTCGGAGGAGCACACCGGAGCACACGCACCCCTCCAGCCCCAGGTCAACGAAGTTACTCGCACCTCAAGCTTTGCAGAAGCAGGCCAGCCAGCTACAGTTTTATTCGCCCAAATTACTTCCCAGGTGGAGCCTTAGGGCAGAAGTAGATTGGGAAAGAAACTTTTAAAACGAAGATTCCAAAAAGCCACCTGAGAACAAGTTGGAGGGGGGGAGATTCTCTGCCGACCCCCTAAAACTTAAGCTATCTGTTTTGGTAGGGGTGGGGCATGGAGATTGCGGAAAACACACCAGCCCAGAAACCCCCAGTCGCTACCTCCTGGTCTGTAGTCGCCTCTAAACTAAAATACCTCACCCCGACCCTGGGCACGGGGCAGAGGATGGTTGTCCTTGCATTTTTTCTCTGCCCGCCCCCACCACTTGCCCCATCCTACCCTGGGAAAGGCCGCAGAGACCCGCTGAGCAGCTCCCCGGAGTTTTGGAACCAGAGCCGTCCCCCGCTGGGGTCCCCACCAAGCCGAGGGAGCTCCGCAGGGTAAACCTACCCTCCTTGGGAGGCCGGAGCTAGGGTCGCCTCCCCGCCCCCTCTACCCTCCCTAGGGGGTAGGAGCGGGTCCGCCTCCCCCTAGCTCGCCGTGTGGCTCGGGGTTCAGCCGAGCTGCTGTGTAAACCGCGGCTTTCCGAGGCGGATCTCCCTTTTAACACCTTCTAAACAAGGGCTAATGAGGCCACTGCATTACTCTATCAACACACAATCATTAGCAACTGAGAAATACACACACGCGTGCGCGCAAGCATACAGACACACACACACACACACACACACACACACACACACACACACCACGAGCTGCCAAAGTCGGGCCAATTCTTAAGCAGCCCAAATTAGGCTAACATAAAGAAAGCGGGGAGTGGGGAGTGGAGGGGTGGGAAAGAAGGGTAGGGGAGGAGAGGGAGAGAGAGAGAGGGAGAGAGAGAGAGAGAACAAAACAAACAGAAAATACAAAACTCGAAGGCTGGGGACTCTTCATTTGAAGGGGCATCCAAGGCAAACTGACTGCACTGTCCGGACTCCAGAGAAGCCACCCCCAGGGCCCATTGGGTGGATCCTGCTGGCTGTGGGGCCAGAGTAGTCCCAAACTAGTTGAGGTTGGGCCCCACCGAGCAGCATCTAGCCCGGTTCCTGGGCACGAGGATTCCCAGCCAAACTCAACTCTCAACCCCACCGGGTACAGGGAAACCGGCAACCTGGAATCCAACCACTACACTAAATGTGGGATTTCCCTCCTCTAAGCAAAGATGTCAGTTTCGCTCACAAGTTGTGGGGGCTTCATCTGATCTATTCCAAGCCTCCTTCTTTCTGAAAAGGACAGACCCAGGCTCCGTGGAAGCCGAACCCTGAATTCTGCCCTAGGAAAGTGTATTACAACCCAAGAGTGAGCTGTAGTCTGCTGATGGGGGGGGGGGCAACAGCCTAAAGGTGGGGCTTCAGGGAGACAGGTAAGGAGTGGGGGCTCACTCCCTGCCCGGCGGCGTGCTTGGAATCGCTGAGCGGTGGGGCACAGCATCACCGAAGCAGAGCTGACACCCTGCAGTTCCCTCTTGCTCAGCAGCCCTTAAAGCACTGTGGGGCACAGATATTGGACCCGATGTCTTTCAAACCTAGCACTCCACTGGGTCTTTTGAAATGGTCTTACTAGCATAGCTCGCAAGCTTCAGATAGCTCTCTCCGCCCCCACCACACCCCACCGCCAAAAAAGGAGAGGAAAGAGGGAAGAATGGAAGAGGGGTGAGGATGAAATAAATCCCAGCCGGTTTGTAAACATCCAAGGTCGGAGCCGCAAGATTTAAAAGTCGGTTAATTCCCGAGTGTTCACGTTACATGAGGGCCGGCAGCCTTGCAAAGATGCTCTGGAAACCCAATAGTTCACATTGTTGCGGGAGTAGGACTCATCCATCTTCCCAGTTTTGTCTCCCATATCCCTCCTGAGGCCAGGACACTGTCCCAACTTAGACCTGGACTTCGGACTCCATTCAGGTCTGTGAGTCCTGCGGGGGCCCAAGAATCCCCATTCACTCCCACCCCACTGTATTCTTCTGGGCCTGACCCTGAGCCCTGACCCACACATCACAACCCGCTAGAGTGCACTCGGCTGGGATTGGATGCCTAAGGTTCGTCGAGTCCCGGGGCAGAGACTGGAGACCCGGTCTTCGGGGAATACAAGGCGGGAGCTTCTCTCCAGCCTGACCTCCACGCCTGCTCCTACCCCTGGCGGATGCCTCTGGGCGGCGGGCCGTGCGCGGCGGGATGCTGAGTGTCTGTGCGCGGGGCCGCCTATATTTACACCCAAAACAAAATAATTACACTCTTGTCGGAGGGAGAAAGCCAGTGATTAGGCGCAGGCTCTTTGCGGCAAAGCAGTTTCTCAGTGGTACACCAGTATAATTTTTCACGGCTGGCTGAAATCAAAGAGGGGAAGTAATGAATCCGGAGAGCAATTTAAATTTACAATTTGTAACGCCGCCGCCGTGCAGACCCGGCCGAGAGCGCAGCTCCCAGGCGCTCGCTGCGTTTGTTTAATGTTAAAGCTTCGCTGGCTCTTGGGGGGGGGGAGATAAGGATGCGTGATGAGGGGGTGGTAATGATCGAGGTCGGGAGAGAACTGGCTGCTGAGACACCTAAGATGCTTCCAGGAGAAAAGGGCAAGGGGCAAACCTCCTGGATCCCCACCACCCCCATCCCCCACCCCCGGCCAGAGCCGGGCCTCCAGCCTGACGCTTCTCAAATAAATAAATAAATAAATAAATAAATAAATAAATATGACAAAAAACAAAACCAGGCTAATCAGCCCATTCTGGGGGTGAGGGGGGTGGCGACTTAAGAAGACTAAGAAAGACTCGGCCGTCTGAGACCGCCGGCCTCTTTCTGGCTTCGCTGAGGAATCTCCAGGGCATGAGGAGAGGAGCCTAGGTGCAGCGACCTAACCGAAATGTCCTGGTCAGCCCGCGCAAGAGGCACCGCCTTCCTCCACCGCTGTCCAGTGTCTCCTGGAGACCGGGAGAAAGACACCCCCACGCCCAAGCTCTCCGGGCCTTGAAACTCCCACTCCAGCCGGGAGGTGTGCGTCTCTTCGCCAGTAATTAATTACCGAACTCAAGGGGGAATATGCAAGGAACATTTTACTAACTCTACAGGGCTTAAGTGATTGGAAACAGATTATTATCTTGTTTGTCTTTTGTCTGTTTCATTTATCCCCGCACCGTCTGTCGAGCTGTAATGTTGATACTCTTTACTCTAGAAGGGAGATTTTTATATAGTAAATTCCATCAACATCTTGTATAAGTGACATTGAGTCTTGGCGCATCACCCTGTTAAGACACAAGAGTTTATTAGTTACATATAGGAGGGATTTCACTGCCGGGCGGCCATCTGTCAGTGCTGTTAGGGTGGGATAATATATAAAATAGCTGGTCTGCTATTTTTTCCGAGTGCTATAGTGGAGTGGAGAAAGCTGCCATAGCTGATAGGCTGGCATGGGGAAAAGGGTTCTGTAAATGGGGCTAAACTATATGAGTCCAGTGAGGCACCCAGGTGACGATGAGGGCAGTAACTAGGGAAATCCTCTGAGCCCTTGCCGGCTTCTCTAAGCCCAACCAACCCTCTCAGGCCACAAACCCATGGCTCAGCCCCAGGTGGCCCACCCACAGCCTGGCTTGAGGACCCCCTGGAGTATTTGATCTCCACTACAGTTCCCTCCCTGGAGTATGGCTGCACATTGACATTCAGGAACATTCCAGGAGTGAGCTGGTGGGTTTGTCTAAGAGTGGAGAATCAGCCAGGGCTGGCTGCACAGAACTCTGACTCCAGATACAGGAGGGGTCTGACACCTTAGATTCCTTGTGATGACTTGAAGGAGTGTGTGGCCACAATGGGGGGTGTGCTGAGAAGGAGAGTTGAGTAACTGTCATGTAGGGTGTGAGTCTTCTCCACAGCCATGTATAATGGGAAGCAGCCTTTGAAGTGTTTTGATGGATGCCAGATCCCAAATCGGGGCAAAAAGGCATAAGGAAAAAGAGAAAAGGACAAGGAAATAGAGAATGAGGGAAAAGAGTAGGACCAGGAAGACAGGAAGCAAGAAGCCACTGAGCTAAAGAAGGGAGCACAGGAGAATTCGGGAAGATGGGGGAGACTTCCAAGAGACAAAGGTAGAGGGCAGTGGGCTCACCTCAGCCCAGAGCCTGCATGGCTCCCCTCTTCTTTATTTTCTCCGTGTCCTGTCCCAACTCAAAGCCCTTTCATGCCCCAGGAAGGCTGGGTGCTGCCACACAGCTTTCTCTGGAGGCTTCTGGAACCTCTCTCCATTGGCCTAGGAGACCCAAGTTCGATCCAGCTTGCTGGGTCCCCCTAACCAACTAGTGATCGGGTGACAGCCACATACAGAAGCCACCGGAGTTGGGGGTGCCCTTTTCCAAAGGTCCAGCTGATGGGACTCTCCAAGTCTTTTTCCCCAATCCATGAAGATAATCACTGCTAGTGGTACACATACAAACACGTTCCCCCAAGTCCTACAAGAGTCCCTGTAAATAAAAACCCACTGTCCAAACACACACACACACACACACCTACAAAATTCTGTACCCAAGATCACACAGCCCATCTCAGTCACACACAGGATCTCTAGCAGGAACACACACACTTACACAGACACACACTCAGACATTAAGCACAAGCATAGGAGTGATCTTACACGCTCACCCTTTCACAGACAAGCACATCCTCTGACCCCCAATCACATAAGCAGACACATATAGACGCAGACCGACAAATCATTTTAATGCACACATTAACACACAACACAAGCAGGACCACACGAAATTATAAACACGAAAATTTACACGAAAAAAAAAACCACCACATAATCAAAACCACTCCACATCCCGGGGTTTAATCACGAGGAACACACTATAAACAGAAAAAAACGATAGTTTTCAAGCAGCGCATATATAACTAACAAACTCAGTAAATACACCCAAACAAACATTCACAGCCAGGTCTTGGCACAAATCCTCTCTAACTTCAGCCCTTGGGCCCCAGCCCCTCACCATCAGCGCTCTTCCCAGGAGCAAGCAAATATCCAGAAACACGTACCTCGCCCGAAGCAAGCGGTGGCCAGGCTGACCAGGCAGAAACAAGGCCTGGTGCCTTTTCTCTCCCCATCCCAGGTCCCTTTACTCTGCTCCAGGCCCACGCACCCCTTTGCTACACCTGCCGGACTCCCACACCTGCGAGGCTGCCTTTGGCCCTAGGATCAGCCGGGAACCTGGAGCCCTCGGGCTCGGAAGTGAGGATGACGCCCAGCAGTGGCCAGCCTCCCTTGCTCTGCAGAGTAACCCACTCACCGCGGTTCCTGCCAGGCTGGCCTGGAATATGGACAGTGTGGCACAGAAAGACATAGTGTCACCTTTATCTACCTGCCCGAACATCCATCCCCTTCTCCACACCTCCCCTAGAGCGGCTGAGCTGGGCACTTAGACCTGACATTCGGGATTCCCCGACTAGGCCAGTTGCTGTATATATGTCTGATTCAACCTGGCTGGGTTGGGGGTGCATAACTACCCAAGCTTCCCGCCTTCACTCTCTCTCTCCGTGAGAAAAGCCCGGCTGGGCCCCAGCCCCACGTATGACAAAAGAAACCACCGCACAAGAGACGGGCAGAGTCTCAGTTCTGCGCTCAGAGCCTGAGCGAGCCGCTGTACTACACCAGAGGAAGCTGGGCGGGTTCGGAAGCAGGGGACTACATTGCACTCTCGGCCTGGGCAACTTCTACAGGTTGCGAGGGTGGCAAACTGGGTGGGAGGTCCCTCCCTGACCAGGCCTTGGAACCCTGTCCCCAAAAATTATTTGCGAAGAGAGAGGTTTTTGGATCGCGCCCCCACCCCTCTAGGCCCAAACTGGAAGGTAAATACTTACTTAGCCTCGGAACCAGGCACTAGCAAATACTCGGCAATACTGATGTCTTGTTTTTTTTGCTCTGTCCAGACCGCAACGCTGTAGCCAATTTAGATATGCTATAAATTTAAGAGGTTGCTATGGCCACGGCGCGCCCATTGGCCACCCGGCACCCTACGTGCCGCACCACGTCACCAAATCTGAATAAGGATGCGCGAATTAGGCGGCGGCCAGACAAAGATGAGGATCGGGACTGCTTGAAAGTGGGGGAAAGTGCCGGCGCCTCCGCCAACCGGGAAAGCCGCTCGCCAGTGCCGGAGCCAGCAGCCGCGGAGGATACCTGCTCTATACTGGAGTGAGCGCCTGGGCGCGACCCGTGGCATGAGGCTGTGACCGCCGCCGCCCTCCACGCCACTCTGGGCAGTGCAGCGCCAGGCCAGAGAGCGTCGGAGGACTTGACCCCTCAAAGTCTTGGTTGATCCGTATCGGACTCGCCCCTGAGGAGGCCCAGAGACTAGGGAGGCTGAAAGCCATCGCAGCGGGGACCGAGAGGCCCTAAGGGCCCAGGGGCCCCAAGGAGGACGAGGCGGCCCGAGCCGCCCGGGACGCGCGGCTATGATGGTGCACTGTGCCGGCTGTGAGCGGCCCATCCTCGACCGCTTTCTGCTGAACGTGCTGGACCGCGCGTGGCATATCAAATGTGTTCAATGCTGCGAATGCAAGACCAACCTCTCGGAGAAGTGCTTCTCCCGGGAGGGCAAGCTGTACTGTAAAAACGACTTCTTCAGGTAAGAGGCCCCACCGCGCCCTGCTGCCTACCACTGCCTGGCTGTAGCTCCACCCGGGCACCTCCGGAATTAGGGGACTAGGAGACCCACCCCAGTTTAGAGGGGAGGCAGATAGCAGGCCTCTGCCCTCCTCAAGCCCTGTCGGCGGCTCCTGGTAAGAAGCTAAGGCAAGGAAGAAGGACGTTGCTTGGCTGCCTTACCTTGGGTCTGTCAGGCAGCAGAGAGCGGCCAGATGGCAGAGGCACGGAGCTCAGCAACTTGCTCCTGGCCCTTTCCCCATACCTGAGTCCCCGGGACAGACGCTTCAGGACTCCCGTCCCCAGATCCCAAAGGTGCTCCAGGAGTTCTCAGCAGCTGGGGCTTCACGTTCCCAACAGTAACCCGGATCCCAGAGGGTAATCTGAGGTGAGGACCTACAGAAACTTCCCAGTTCCAAAGGGCCCCAGCTTGGAAGGGCTCTTTGGAGATGAGGGGCAGAGGACCTTCCCAGTGCCCCCCCCCACCCCTGATCCATTTTCCCCCTAGTTGAAAAGACACTGAAGAAATGGAGGCTGAGAATCAGCAGGTCTGTTCTGTGTCACCTCCCTCCTCAAGTCCATATGTTCCCCCCTCACCCCAGGCTGACCAGGACCCAGTGCCTCTGTGGGCCTCAGTTTCCCGAGATGGGAAATGCTAAGGGACAGCCTAGAAACCTGTGGTGTTTTTCCGATAGCTGCTCGCTACCACCGGGCACCCTGACTGGCTTTGTGAATCTGAATTCCAGGCACTGAGGGGGCGTGATTAGCTCAGCAGAGGAGAAAGGCAGCAGCCTGCCCCAGTGGCCGGGCTCTTGGGAATTTGAATAGGAGAGAATGTCAGCCGCGCCTTTACACGTGTAAACTCCCCGGCCCCGGAGGCCCTGGCGCCCCTAATGTGGCATGCTTGCAAAGCACCTAATGATTTTTGATAAGGTGTATATAGCCAATTATGCTGCCGGATAAGGGCAAAAGTGACTTATGGTCTCTAATGCCCTCACTACATCAATGTCACCCAAATTCACTCTGTTTAGAGACACAGGTGAGAGTGGATGGCATGGTCCCCCAAGGTTCGAGCCCTCCTCTTCCTCTCTTCCTGTACCTATTGTGGGAAGGAAGGGGTGCTTTCTTCCAGAGCCCAAGGAAGAAAGAAAAGGGATTGGTTCAGAGGCAAGTGAAAGGGGGCTTTGGAGTGATCCCAGGTCTTAGCAGAGCAGGACTCAAGATGAGCGTCTGTCCCCATTCTCCTGCCGCCTGCCAGGACCAGAGACGGGAGAGAATTGTGTACAGAAACTGACTTCCTGTTTCCAGAATGTACTCCTCTGAGAGCCTCTTGTCCCCAGCTGGAGGGGGGTCCAAGTAGGTCTCCCAGCTAGCACTGGAAACAAGAGGAAGGTTCTGGCATTCATTTCTGTTCAGATTCTCCACCCTGCTGCTAAAGACAGACTGTGGCAGTCGTATCTGGGACAACCCCTTCCTAATCCAGGAGGCAAAGCTAAGAATGATAGAAACTTAGCCCACAGGCTTTAAACCCTTTGTGGGCTCCTGAAACAGCCAAGGCATGCATATTTGGTGGGGACCTGAGAGCAGGGGACACACCTTGGGACACCCTGAACCTTTGCCTATCTCAAGGCTGCACTCCTAGCTCTTCTGGTCACAGTCCCATAGAACTTGGATCAACACACTAAAAGCAGGGCCACCTGGCCCTAAACCAGCCTTGACTAAGGAGACCAGAATTAGGATTCCATTTGACAGATATAGAAATAGAGGTGTCTGGGAAGCCAGAGTGGGTGGGAAGAGGTCAGCACTGGAGAGAACTTGGACACCAGGCCCACCTCCTACCTCGAAGTGACAGGCGCCTTGTATCCACAGGCGCTTTGGCACGAAGTGCGCCGGCTGTGCACAAGGCATCTCTCCCAGCGACCTGGTGCGCAAGGCCCGGAGCAAAGTCTTCCACCTCAACTGCTTCACCTGCATGGTGTGCAACAAGCAGCTGTCCACCGGAGAGGAACTCTATGTGATCGACGAAAACAAGTTTGTGTGCAAGGACGACTACTTGAGCTCCTCTAGCCTCAAGGAGGGAAGCCTCAACTCAGGTATGGAGGCCGCTGCCCTGTCCCGGCTCTATTCTTGACGCTATTAGGCTCCAGCAGTTGAGCTCACTCTCAACTGTCACCCCTTGCCTGCTGGGGTGGGGGTGCTTCAGGGCTGGGGAGACAGGAGCCGGTTCTACAGGGGAACCCTGAGCCAGGCTCTTCTTCCCTTCCCTCAATTTAGAACTGCAAAAAGATCCCCCTTCAGTGTCATTTGAGATCCTGATAAATTTTACAAGGACCAACAGGCTCATAGCTATTTGGAGGAAAGAGAAACGGGGGGGGGGGTGTGAGAAGGGACAGTGTGTGTACCCTTCTCTGTCCCCACTCCTGAAGAAAAGGGTCACCAGAGGGTGTGCCACGCTTCCCCGGGAGCTTCCGACTTTCGGGGGCGCTGAGAGGGTCCTCTCAAACCAAGCCTAGCCTGGAGGGAGAGGGTGGGTGCCGAGTCCCGGGAAGGGGTAGTCCCTGCTTTGGGAGGGAAATCAACAAACGAGGCAGAGAGCCTGGGTCTTTAGGGAATGGCTTTCTGAATTGGAGACTGGATCGCTCTGACGCCGCTGTCCTCTCCCCATTCCTTCCGCCCCGCAGTGTCATCCTGTACAGACCGCAGTTTATCCCCGGACCTCCAGGACCCGTTACAGGACGACCCCAAAGAGACCGACAACTCGACCTCATCGGACAAGGAGACCGCTAACAACGAGAACGAGGAACAGAACTCCGGCACCAAGCGGCGTGGCCCGCGCACCACCATCAAAGCCAAGCAGCTGGAGACGCTCAAGGCTGCCTTCGCAGCCACGCCCAAGCCCACGCGCCACATCCGCGAACAGCTGGCACAGGAAACCGGCCTCAACATGAGGGTCATTCAGGTATAGCCAGTGGGCCAACCCTCCCGACCAGCATCATGCCTCCGGTCGGGCAGCCTAGCCTTTGAATGCTCAGGACCTGGCGTAGGTACAGTTGGTACACCCGCGGTTGAGGCCATCGGGACACCCTTTGGAGGTGGGGAATTTTGAGGCAAAAGGTTTTGATACGGTCCCACTATCCTAGCAATGTGATTTTTTTTTTTTTTTTGATGAGGTCGCCAGACTTCTCTGAATTCGTTCACCCTGGCTAGCTAATGGCTTAAGCCTCTCTGGCCTCCAAGCACAGAAAGGAGAGATGTCCTTGCGCCCTAGAGTTGGCAAACCCACAATCGGCTGGAGCCTGGCTCCGCAGCCGCGGGTGAGGGCCTGGATGGGCAGGGGGCCTTTATGAAGCCGTCAGTCCGCGGGCAAGCCGACGACCAGGAAGCCGGGGTCTTTATGAGTCACCCCACGGGTCCGCGAAATCCTTCACCCTTGGCTGGTTCTCCGAAGCCCCTCTCCGCCCCTCCTGGACTAATCCGGCCCAACCCTCGCCTGGGGGAGTGTGCTGTTCCCGAGGCGCTAGGACCCAGCAGGGTCAGCCTCAGCAGGAGAGGGGGGACATTCCTGACCCCAAGCTCACTGCCCCTTCCTTCGCCCCAGGTGTGGTTTCAGAACCGAAGGTCCAAAGAACGCCGCATGAAACAGCTGAGCGCTCTGGGCGCCCGGAGACACGCCTTCTTCCGGAGTCCGCGGCGCATGCGTCCCCTGGGAGGCCGCTTGGACGAGTCTGAGATGTTGGGGTCCACCCCGTACACTTACTACGGAGGTAAGGGGCGCCTAAGGACGCTCTGCTATTCGCCCGGGCCCACAGCTAGTCTGGGCCTCCTAACGTTTGGGGCCACAGTAGGGCAGCCTTTATTTTTCCCCACCCACGCAGGATATACACAAAGCCATTCCTAGACAGACTCATTAGTATAGGCCACTCACAGGCACACCCACACAGGACACATGGACTCACATACATCCGCTCGCCATCAGACCTCAGCAAAACAGCTAGACATAGGATTGCAGACAACCACACACAGGTATAGTCCACTCCCCTCAGGAGAGACCTACACACACAGCTTCCCTGGTACCTTTCGCCGCCCACATGCCCTTACTTCCACTCTCCACTGCCGGACGGCCTGGTGAGCTTAGGGAAGGCTGGAACCTCACCAGCTTGAGGCAGCTAGCTTCAAAAACAGCAAGTAATTCTGCTATGCTACAGACACCCTGGGTTCTGCGTGTAGAATGGGGTAGGGGAAGATGATGCTCCAGGTTGGTTTGCGCACCGACGACTCAAGCCTGCTTGCTCGGCCCTTTCTTGTCTTGCTCCCCGGGACTAATGTCCCATCCCAGCACTCCCTTTCCCTCCCAGCTCCCAGGGTGGGCTGCAAGACTGCCCCACTCTCCTTTCGGCCTCAGAGCTCTCTGTGGGGGACGATGCACTTCTCTGGATTCTCTAGCCTTCCAATCTGTGAAGTCACCCAGAGTGTCTAACCAATGGCACTGACCTAGGACTGATCTACTTGAGTCTCCAAACCCAGTTGGAGAGGCAAGAAGTGAATTCCCTTTAAAATGTGAATTCTGGGACAATGCCGGGGTGGAAAGGCGATGGAAGCCAGGCAAGCCCGAAGAAAGTAAGAGGACCCCGAGCCTGACTTCCACCTGCGGAAGCCTGGAAAGTTAATTTTTAGACCAGGCCGGGGCCCCTGGAAATTATGGCAAAATACGTGAAACGGTGATTTTTTAACGTGGTAGCGGGGCCCAGGTTGGGAGAGCCGGAACTGTACGGTGATGGGCGTGTACTAGGACGTCTAATCTTTCAGCCTAGCTTGCCCTCTGCACAAAAAAATCTCAACTCGGAGCCGGGAGATAGTGGGGGCGGTACCCGCCTGGAAACCCCTGCTCCGACCTGAGTAATTAATCAAGGTTTGCAGGGGGAACCAGTCTACCCCTCATCGATTCTGCCAACCCCTCTCTCTGCTGGACAGGGTGGGAGACAGAACACCAGAACCCCCTTTTTTTTTCTTCGAAAACGGGATGGGACCGCAGGAACCCCCAACCCCCAACCCAGCAGCCCCGCCTAATCCGCACTGGGAGATGCCGGTGGCTGCGTCCGGCAGCGGGCGAGAAAGGGGCCGGGTGGCGGGGCCCGCGGCTCCCCGTGGGAGCTCGGACAAAGCCCCAGCTGCGGCTTTTGTGCCCTTTTCAGACAGCGTTTGTTCCAATTACCTCCGGCCCGGCCGCCATATGGGCGGAGGCGGTGCGCACGACTCCAGGGCCGCGGCCTTCCCTGCTTACCTCGCTCCCTTTCCGTTCCTTTGAGGGCCCCCAAATTTGCCTCTCTCCACCTCCCAAACTTTCGGACCGGATGGAATTTGAGATTTTTCAAAACGTAATTGGCGGCCGTTTTAACTGTTACCTAAACTGCCTCCTCTCCAGGCAGGTCTCCAGGCAACCTCCCACCCTTCAGTGTTTCCGTAAAGAAAAAAAAAAAAGTGGGTGACTGGGACATACAGAGCTCGCCTGTGAAGTCGTACCCGGCACTGAACAAGGGGAGTGGATTTCCAGAAGAAATTCCGGCCTCGGGGACGCCGGTTTTCCCGCTGTACAAAGCGGGTTGTCCCTCGCAACAGGCTTAAGGCGCTCCTTTTGTTGGGGTTCTGCACTCAATACTGGAGGGGCCGATCTGGAAGGGAGGCCAGAGGGTGTTCGCAGAAGCAATTCCTTGTAGCTATTTGAGCGTCTGACCTGTGTGAGTCCTGCACCCCTGAATTTGTGAGAAGAATTGCGTTAATTTGTGTCAACTCTTCCAGAGGTCTCTGTCCCCAAATACTTCCAAATAACCTGGGTGTCCTAACAAGCTCCTCCGCGTAGAGACTGTAGACCCGAGGCTCTCCACCCCCACCCCAGGAACCCACAAGTGGTCCTGAGCTCGGATCCCCTCTCCGGAGTCGCTGAGCTGGGCCTTCTTCATTCCAGGCTCGACTCGGAAGGGAACAGAAGATACTAAGACTGGCCCTGGCTTTGCGCCCTGCGCGCCCCGGGCCCAGGCTGCCTGCCCGCCTCCGTTTTCTGTGCTCTGGCAGCTGACCGGTCCCGCTTCTCCCTCAGGGGCCGCAACCCGGATCTGAACTTCTTTGGAAGTGCTTTAGAGCTGCCACAGTCGCTTTGTCCCCGCGCTCCTCTCCGAACCTGGCAGCCACCAAGCCTATGGCGATTCCTGGTCTTCTGGTCTACTATCTGGTTCTCTTGGGCTCATTCATACCTTCACCACGGCCTTTCATTCATTCATTCATTCATTCATTCATTCATTCATTCATTTTTCCGTCACCCTCTTCCTGTACTTGCACTTTCTCGCCTCTCCATGGACTTGGCTGTGACATGTCTGGGGTTGCCCCCACCGCTTCCCCCCACCCCCACAGTCGCTGCGGATCGCTGTGGATCGCTGTCTCGGTGTTCATTCCTCCAATTTCTCACTAAGTCTTCCCTTGGCTCTGGCCTCTGCTGGCCCTCTCCCCATCTCCGTGTGTTTGGGAACCTGCGATTCCCCGTCTCCCTCGCTGCCTATGTTTCCCTCTTTGCTCAACGTCCTTGTAAACTCTGTGTCTCTCCCAATTGAGTCCCTCGGCCTTTGTGGGTTTTCTCCCTGCCTCTCCCCAGCCTTACCCGTGGCCTCTCTCAGTCTCCTTCCATCCACAGGGTCTCAGGCTTCCCCCCTTGGCCTCTGAGGGCCTCCTAAGGTCTCGGTCTAACCTAGGGTCAGTGGCATGCTCTCCCGTGCCTTCCGCATATCTGTGCCCACAGCCCTATCGGTGTGCCCTGGCTTTCGCGCTCTCGGGTCACTTCTCCGAGGTCCCTGAATCCTTGTCGGCCTTAGTAGTTTGTCCTCATACCACGTCTTATCCTTTGTCCCTCCCGCAGACTACCAAAGCGACTACTACGCCCCGGGAGGCAACTACGACTTCTTCGCGCACGGCCCCCCGTCGCAGGCTCAGTCCCCGGCCGACTCAAGCTTCCTGGCAGCGTCGGGACCCGGCTCGACACCGTTGGGCGCGCTGGAACCACCGCTGGCTGGGCCGCACGGCGCGGACAACCCCAGGTTCACCGACATGATCTCGCACCCGGACACGCCTAGCCCCGAGCCCGGCCTGCCTGGCGCGCTGCACCCCATGCAGGGAGAGGTGTTCAGTGGCGGGCCCAGCCCGCCCTTCCCCATGAGCGGTACCAGCGGCTACAGTGGACCCCTGTCGCACCCCAACCCTGAGCTCAACGAGGCGGCGGTATGGTAAGGCCAAGGGGCCGGGCCGCCCCCTGCCACCGAGCCCTGAACGCTTCCTGGGTCACCCTCAAGAGTCCTCTCTTGGGTTCGCACCCACCCGGCAACGCGCATCTCCACCCCCTCAGAGCTTCGGCGCGCGCCTGCCCAATTTCTTGGGACCAAAGTCAATATTCTGGAGGGTCGAGATTCCAAGCACACCCTAGACGCTCCCGGGACCCCCGCCCGCCATCACCTCTTTAAACTAAGAGGGGGTTGAGACCAAGGAGCGGAGACCGTGGCGCTACCCCTCCCTGAGAGCCGAGGCCATTGTGAAATCTTATTTCTCACTCTTTCTCTTTAAAAAAAAAGATAAGAAAGAGAGAGGTTGAAAGGGAGAGAGAGAGATGAGGAAAGCCTCAGCCAGAGAAGAAAAATAGACGACCGTTGGTGAATGGTGGCTTTGCTGGAAGACAAATCCACCTGCGAGTTGGCGCCCCCTGGTGGCCAATCTTGAGGCTCAAGGTCAGCTTATTAAGGAAGCTGCGTGGTCAGGACCGGGCCAGCCTGGGCCCCAACTCCCTGCTCCTCCATACCTTGAGCCTGAGGGGCTGGGCAGGATTCGAACCCTCCCACTCCTGCTCTGCCCCTGAGGCCGGCGCCAAGTCGCTGGGCGTTTGCCCAAGGATTACTCTCCCTGCCCGGGGCCTGGAGGCTGGGCCATCAGGACAAAACAGTACTATACTTTTTTGGAAGTTGGACGCTTCTAGTTTCCTTATTTTGTATAAAGAAGAAACAAATAAAGTATGTTTTTGTGTTTACTGTTTATTTATTGTACTCTAGTTATCTGGGGCTGGACATTTTTATATTTTTAAGAGGAGGGTGGGGCAGAGTAGGGAAGGGGAACCAGAAAGAGGTTTACCAAAAAAATAAAACCATAAAAAAACAAACAAAAAAAAAAACAAAATAACAAAAAGGTCAACTTTTTTTAAAAAGAAAGATTAATAAAAAAATTCTTTTCTCCCTCAGTTCTGTGTGGCCTTTTTTTTATCCAGTATATTGGGAGTCAGGGTAGATATTCCAACATCACAACTTGACAGGTATAAAAACTGGTTCCCCATCCACATAGGCAGTTCTCAATTTATGGGTTGAGACCTCTTTGGAGTCTAACAATCCTTTTGTAGGGGTCACCTAAGACCATCAGAAAACACAGATATTTACATTAGGATTCATAACATAACAAAATTACAGTTATAAGGTAGCAATGAAAATAATATTATTGTTGGGGTCACCACAACCACAACATGAGGAACTGTACTACTAAGGGGTCAAAGCTTTAGGAAAGTTGAGAACCTCTGATCTAGGGGATTTAGTTTTGGTTTTGTTCTTATTGGGTGGTTTCTTTTTTTAATAATTTATTTATTTTTATTTTATGTGAATTGATGTTTTGCCTGCATGCATGTCTGTGTGAAGGACTTGGATCCCCTGAACTGGAGTCACAGGCAGTTGTGAGGTACTAACTACGTGGGTACTGGGAATTGAACCGGGGTCCTCTGGAAGAGCAGCCAGTGCTCTTAACTGCTGAGCCCCTAGTGACTTCTTTAAGTGTGGTGTGTGTGTGTGTGTGTGTGTGTGTGTGTGTGTGTGTGTGTGTGTGTGTGTTGTGTATGCAGGGGTCAGAGGACAACATATTGGGAGTCAGCCCTCTCCTCCACCACATGAGTCCCTAAGACAAAACTCAGAATTCAGGATCATTGGGTTTGGCAGCAAGCACCTCTATCAACTGAGCCTTCTTGCTGGCCCCACTTTGGAAGTTTCCATGGTGGAGGATGTTCTCTCCTGCTTTTATGCAAATTACAAGCCAGCTTATCATATAGTAAGCCTTCTGGATGACTGAGGAATGAACGTGGCAGGATATACTTATAATCCCAACATTTGGGAGGCTGAAGCAGGAGGATTGTGGGTTCCAGGCCAGCCTGGGCTGCATAGTGAGACCTTAAAGAGAAAGGGGTGGGGAGAGATTCTATCTTCACCCTTTATTCATATTGCATATAATTCCAGCCAGCTGAATACAAAAGTGGAAAAGGGTACAGCCATAGGAACAGTAGGCACAGTTATCTCTAAGGCTGCTAGGGTGGAATGGCCCTGGGGAGTAGGCCTTGGTTCTGCAAGCCTTGTGAAGTAAGGTGTCTTGTGAAGTATGCTGTCTTTAGAAAAAGGCCAGACAGAAAGGGCTGCCTATGACTTTTGTTGTTGTTTTGTTCTGGGGGACAGAGTCTTGCTATATAAACCAGACTAGCCTCGAACCTGTGTCAAGACCTCCCTAGCATAAAGATTACAGGCATGCCCCACTCCAATTGAGTGTGGTGGTGGGGATCCAACCCATGACTTCATATGTGCTGGGCAAGCACTCTACCCACTGAGCTGCATGTCAGGCCCCGAATATGATTTAGGAGGCCTGAGGCCACATTTCAAAACAAGCCTCTCTCTCCTCTCTGCCTTGGTTTCCTGATGCAGGGGGTTGGAGAGACTGTCTTTTGTCCCCTTCCAAATGAGGCCTGACAGGACCAAAAAGGCAGAAACAATATGAAAATGAATAGTAGCGCCCTGTCTTTGGGTCCCTTGTCACTCACGCTCAGGTGAGAGAGATGGCCCATTTTGGCTTTGGTGGGTGGGGATGGGGACAGATTGGGGATGGTCAGAATGAGCTGCTTGAAATGGGCACAAGGACAGGAACCTGTTCAGTTGTCCTTGTGGCCTTGGGAAGATTCCTGCAAGGAAGCCAACCTTCCCACTTTCCCTACAGCACTTAGGTCTTCATCAGATGGCTGCTAGTTGTTCATTGTGGAGAATTTAGAGCTCAGATCAACAAAATGCAGAAAAGCCCATTACCCAGAATGCCAGGCACTGTGGTGAGGTGACCCTGACCCTGCATGTCCTCCCAGCCTTTCCCTCTTTTCTTTTGAAACCCAGAGCTGTGTCCTGTGCATAACCATGGAGTCACCTGCTGGCTCAGAGCATCCTCCAGGTTCATGAGTACATTCTAGACCAGTGGTAGTCAACCTGTAGGTCGTGGCCCTTTGAGGGTCCCATATCAAATATCTACATTATGACTCATAACAGTAGCAAAATTATAGTTATGAAGTAGCAATGAAAATAATTTTATGCTTGGGGTCACCACAACATGAGGAGCTGTATTAAAGGGTCACAGCACTAGGAAGGTTGAGAACCACTGCTCTAGATAGAGCCACATTTAATCTCTAGTTCCTTGACCAGATGAACATCCTAGTTTGTGTGGGCTTTGTTGTTTGGATTTTAAGCAAACCTACCAGGGTTTGCCTAGTTCCTGCTGGCTCACCAGCACTGGAATAAACACCCCCACGGTGGCTTCTCTGCAAGGGTCCTAGAAGGTGTTGTTTGTCCCATCAGGATGCTGACAGAGGTCGAGGGACATGCCCAAGGTCATACAGCTGGGGAGTGGCAGAGATGAGAGGGAACCTCAGTCCACATATGTATCAGGTTCTCTTTCTGTTCCTCTAAGATGCCCTGACTGTGGTAGATTTAAGGAGTACTGTGAGGGGGCATTAACAACCCCCCTATCTCTATGATTTTTGTAAAGAGGCATGTTTAAAATGGTACTGGAAGCTTGGGGGAGGGACTCACTCCTCGATTCTCTGAAGACAGGCTGTGACTGCAGCCGGGGGATAGGGATGGGAGGAAAAAAGAAGAAAGAATGCAGGAGGTAGGGAAAATGGTTGAAAAGGAGAAGAGGGAAAAGAAAGAAGGAGAGGAGGGGACCCAAGAGAGGTTTCCTGTTGCTCAGGTACCCCAGCCACCTATCCTTATTCGAAGCAAGGAACTCCATCTGTGGGGACAGCAGAGCTGACATTGGGACCACCCTCCTGTCTCTTCTTCTAGGTGGATATATATACACACATGTGCAAACCACACCACAGACATGTGTGGACCACACATAGCCACACTTCCCCTTGCAAACACATGGACACCAGCAGAAGTACCATGCAGACAGGTGTTCAAGGGAACCCAGGTCAGCCCCTTCAGGAGACATATGCTCCCGAGAATGCATGTGTGGTAGGACATGGAGACACAAGCATGCATTGCCTATGAGCATATACACACCCACAGGCATGTGGCCATTCACATACACACCTAAAGTGTTTAATCCACACTGTGTCCTTGCACCTGGGTGCACACATCCCAGGGGAGGAGACAGCCCTCTTTCAGGGGATGACTAAACAATTCAGTAACCCATCAAAATCTCAAAGGAGCTTCAGAAACATGCTCAATGAGAGGCTCTGGGTCCCCAAAGTTATCTGCTTGGGAAACCAGAGGTCAGACACTGTGCACTTTTCTGAGTCTCAGTTTGCTCTACTGTGAAATGGACTCAGGGTAATTTCATCCAAGGAGTGTGGTAGAGATTGAAGAGAAAGATTCGGGGGATTGGTTCCTATATTTAGACCCCATTCCCAACACTCACACACACACACAAGTATACCCCCACCCACACATGTACACACACCCGCATACACAAGTATGCACACCCACAACAATGACAACTTAAAGAGAAAGAAATTCTCAAGAAAGCCTTACTTGGCCTAACACCTTCCGCTGATGCCTTCAGGGCCCAGGATCACAGGAAGGAGAAACTCCACCCTCACCTGCCCCAAGATAGTATCCTGCAGGTGCCAGTAGAGGCTCAGGGACACCTGGTGGAGCAAAGTCTGTGAAAGGCTGGGTTAAGGAGGGGAGATTGGGAAGAGCCCTTTGTCTCCTAGAAGCCATGATTAATTTCTTGAAGGAGAACCAGAAGAAGACACCTGCTAAAAATACTTGTGTCTTGGTCCCCAGCACCCATAGCCAGAGTAAAGCCCAAAAGGTCTCACATTCATCAGGCTCCAGAGATCCCTAGGAACCCGCAAGCTTACTGGACTACAGTGCAACACTGCTCCAACTAACTCCTTAGCCCGAGTCTTCTTCAAGCATCAGTCCCCTTCCAGGCAAGTATCATCACTTCCGCTTTGCAGGAGGCCCAGACCTAGCAGGTTCAGTGAGCTTCCTGGAGCCACACAACTGAGAAAGGCAGAGCCAGGAGTTCAGTCGTCAAGGGTTTGAGCTTTGAGACTCTATGTTGTCCCTGAGCCCAGAATGACGCGCAGAACAGCTGCCTACAGACTGCATTGCAGGGTGTATGGATGGAGGGTGGATGATGAATCCATGGATTGATGAGTGGATGGATGGATGGATGCATGGAGAGACAGATGGACAGTAGGATTGATGGATGGATGGATAGATAATGGCTGGATGAAGGGAGAGACAGATGGGCAGAGGGATGAGTGGATGGATGGATGGATGGATGGATGGATGGATGAATGCACAGAGGGAAGGACAGACAGACGGATGGATGTATGGTAGATGGATGAATGAACAATGGAAAGGAGAGATGGATGGATGGATGGTAGATAAACTGAGATAAAAGGGATATATAGATGGATGGATGAATGGATGGATGGATGGATGGATGGTTGGATAGATGGATGGATGGATGGATGGATGTTGATAAAGAAGATGGACAGATGAAATTCAGCTGCAATAAAAGGGATTCTTAGCTGGGCATCATGGCATATGCATGTAATTCCAGCTAACTGGATAGCCGAAGCTGGAAGATTGCAGGTTCAAGGCCAGCCTGTTCAAGACTCTGTTTCAAGAACTAAAACAAACAAACAAAAAACACTGGCAAGTAGCTCAGTAATAGAGCACTTGCTTATCCCATGAGGGACTCTGGGTTCCGAACCCAGTACTGTGAGGGTGGGGCAGATTCTTGAAAGGGCAATTGCTGGTAGAAATGTGACTGGAGTTTGTTTAAAGTCCTCTCCAGGGTTCAACACAGCTAACCAAAGGGACAAAGCACATGGGAGTCACCAAGGCTAAAAGACACAAGGACAACCCCTTCTCAATCCACCTCATTCCGTTCTCTCCCTCTCTCCCACCCACCCTCTGCTCTCTTCATTCCATTGATGGCCCTGTCAACATCATGCTGCCTTTTCAGAATCTGAATTCAAAAATGAAGTTTCCAAGAATTAAAAGGGCTGGAGAGATGGCTCAGAGGTTAAGAGCACTGACTGCTCTTCCAGAGGACTTGGGTTGGATTCCGATTCCCTGAACCCACATGGAGGCTCACAACTATCTGTGAACTCCAGCAGCAGGAGATCTGATGCCCTCTTCTGACCTCTGTTGGCAACTACGTTCACATGGCATACACACAGAGAGACAGAAATAGAGAGAGAAATAAAAACAAAAATTAATCTTTAATAAATCCAGTAGTATTGGTGTGCAAATTTAACCTCAGCACTTGGAAGGCAGGAGCAGGCGGATCTCTGCGTTTGAGGCCAGCCTGGTCTGCAGAGTGAGTTCCAGGACAGTCAGAGCTACACAGAGAAACCCTGTCTTGAAAAATAGAGAAAGAAACAACAACCACCACAAAAAATTTTTAAAACACCCATAGGTAAGAAGGTAAACGGAGTTCTGGCTGTGTCCCCAGCTTTGGAAAAAGAAGACATCTCTTGTCCCCTAGTGTTTTTAGAAACATGTGGACCCTGGACATTAAATTTTGGCCAACGCTGGACACTAGTTAAGTCACATGAGCTCCAGCCCCAGCATGCACCCCCTTCTGCCATCCCTCTCCCCCACTCTGCCACTCGAGCATTAGCACTGACCCCTCCCCATCCTCGGGACTAATATTTAAAATGCAGAATGGCTGTGGAGGGCTCTGCTCGCCAGCCTTGTCATGCAGTAAAAACATATAAACAGAATAAATTCCCTCTTCAGCTCTGATGATGAGAACACCAGGCCCCTGACTGGAATTTTAAGTCCTGCTTCAGTCACTGAGCCTCGCATGGCTGATTTATATGAACCCGGGTGCTCCTCTGCATATTTCTCCTGCTCAGCCGAGTGGCCAGGTTCCCCTTCCTATGCCATTAGCGTTATTAACACCTGGGCAGCCGATCACTGCAAATGGGCCGTTACTGTGATGAACAGAAACTTCTCCAACCCCTCATCCAGCCTGGCTCCAGCCGTGCCCCAGACGATTCCAGTTCCTCCTGTTTAAGTTCAAGATAGGATCCAGGTCTGTCTCTGTCTGCCCACACCCCTGAGCCAGGTGATGGGATCCTGAGGACTTTGGCGGGACACCCCTTTTCCCATCATGCACCATGGCTTCCTGGTGACATAGATAGTGGCGGTACGACTCTTATTATACATTTCTTCATTTAAATACCTCTCAATTTTTCTATTATTTAAGAGTTACACTTTTATTTTTTTAATTGTGTGTGTATTAGTGTGTGTGTGTGAGTGTGTGTGTGTGTGTGTGTGTGTGTGTGTGTGAGTGTGTGTGTGTGTGTGTGTGTGTGTGTGTGTGTGTGTGTGTGTGTTTGTAGGGGGTGTTCAAATGCTATAGCACATGTGTGGCATCAGAGTGAAAACCCTCTCCTTCTACATGTGAGGATCGAACACAGAAAATGCCTTTACCCTCTGAGCCATCTCACCCCCTCCCCCAATTATTTAAGGCTTCAGAGAATCTCCCAGTAGGGGACACTGGGTACCTGCAGTGGCCAGGGATGAGATTAAGACCAAGGAAGGAAAAGAGTGGCCTAACTTCTCATGAGGACTTTACAGTGGTTTGGGATCAGACTCCAGATCTGTCTGCCTCTTGCTGTTTAAAGTGTGACCCACGAAATGGCAGGATCCAGAGCAACAGCTTCGGGAGTGGAGGGGTGGGGAATTGCAGACTCTGGACTCCAGAGCCACAGTAGGAATAGCTGGGAATCCAGACAGGGATGGGATCCCCTGGCTTCCATTCCCAGCATTATATAACCAGGCTTGGTGTGACACCCTGTCATCCCAACACTGAGGCAGAAGTGGGAGGGTCAGGAGTTCAAGGTCATCCTCAGCTGCACTGCAAGATGGAGGCCAGCCTGAGGTTTCTCTTATGAAACCCCGTCTCATAAGAGAAAAGGGGGACAGGATGAGAATGGGAGAGAAAGGAAAGTGTGAGAGAGAATAGAACGAGGTTGCTGGATGGGGTGGTACATGCATTCGATCCCAGCACTCAAGAGACAGAAGCAGGTGGATCTCTGTGAGTTCGAGGCCAGCCTGGTCTACAGAACTAGTTCCAGGACATCCAGGGCTATGTAGAGAGACTGTCTCAAAGAAAGAAAGAAAGAAAGAAAGAAAGAAAGAAAGAAAGAAAGAAAGAAAGAAAGAAAGAAAGAAAGGAAGGAAGGAAGGAAGAAAGAAAGAGAAAGAAAGGTCATGTTGATCAAGGCCATGTGTATCACAGGCTAATCATAGACCCTTCATGAAGGGATCCAAGACCTTGTATTGATAACCACCTCCACGTGCAACATCATGTAACTCTGCCCCCTGTTCAATTTCCTTTTTTGAGAAAATGCTTCAAATATTTTTCAAGCAAGGACTAGCCAGATAGGACAGTGTACACTTGTCATTCCAGCACTCTGGGGGCTGAAGCAAGGAGGTCACCTTGAGTCTGAGGCCAGCCTAGGTGACACAGTGAGACCCTGACTCAAAAAGTATAAATGGAGGGCTGAAGAGATGGCTTAGTGGTTAAGAGTACTAACTGCTCTTCCAGAGAACCAGGGTTCAATTCCCAGCACCCACACTGTCTGTAAACTTGTTCCTGGGGATCTTATACCCTCACACAGATATACATGCAGGCAATACACTGATATGTTTTATATATATATATATATATATATATATATATATATATATATTCAGGGATATTGCTCAGTGGTAGAATTCTTGCCTATCATCCTCAAGGCCCTTGGGTCTGATCTTACCTCAGCAACAATCAATAAATATGTAAGTGTCATTTTGGTCGATTCAGGAACCTTAAGTTTACCCAGATCCAGCTAATAGGACTCTAGCAATCAGGGTATTTTCAAGAATTATCTCTTTCCTCTTCAGCTCCTCCAGGGGATATCACACAGTGGACATGGTCTATCCCATACACTTATTCTCTCACTATTTGGCTATATGTGTCATTTTATGGCTTTCTTTATTTTTGTAATAAACAAGTACTTGGGTTTCTTTTTAAAAGACAGACAGACAGGTGCCCTGTGCTGAGAGCCGAGGGCTCCCTGGTTGATCCTGGGACCATTGTCAGTTTCAGCTCCCAGTTCCAGATATCACTGAAGATGGTATCTGCTTCACTCGATTTTTGAGACCCTTGACATTAAAAACTGGTATCCTCCTGTGAGGCCTCTAGGCTGCCTTCGGACAACCGGACTCCTCCAGGTGGGACGAACCTGCTCACATCTCTATTTTCTGAGTCTTCTGGCTACTTGGAGCAAAGCCTTGTTGGTGACAATGTGTCCCCAGTGACCGGAAAGTCTGCTTATCAAACATCCAGAGAGCTCAGCTTGGCAACTGGCTGGAAGCTACAAAGTAATTTTTTCTCATACTCCCTGTATCAATCCACATGGTTGCCTAGTTCTAGAAGATTTATTTCCAGTTTCCAGTAGAAGTGATGCTTTCTTTCCAAAGCCTGTGGAGGTTTGATCCATGGATGAGAGTATCAAAGATACTTTGTAGAGGGCTAGAGACATGGCTCAGTGATTAAGAGCACTGGCTGCTCTTGCAGAGGACCTGTGTTCGATTCTCATCACCCTCATGGCTGCTCACAACTGCCTGTAATCCAGTTCCAGGGGGCCCATCGCCCTCTTCTGGACTGCAAGGATATTGCATGCATGTCATACACAGACTCATAGGCAGGCAAACACTCATACACCTAAAACCTTTCAAAACAATCTTTAGACGTTGCATGATGGACAAGCCCTTGGGAGATAATGTAGGCTGGAAGTGACATTTCAGGAATGTGTCTGCCCAGCGAGCTGGCCCTGTGGTGGTCCACTGTGAAGAACTGGAAACATATCTGGTCTGTGGCACTTCAATTTGGGACTGAATTTGGAACAGTTGTGCTGTGTTATATGTATCTAGATCATTCACCCTCTCTGACCACAGTTGGAAATCCTGGAGACCTCCACTAGCCCCTCTGATCCTTCTCTTCATTCACTCACTCATTCATTCAACTACTCAGCAGTGATCTGCCCACAGTGTGTGCACAGGACAGTCCCCTGGATGAGGATACAGTCTGGACAATGTGGTCATTCTGTGCTGTTCAGAGAGACACTGTAACCATGACACAGAAGGGGCAATAACTACAGATGACCAGAAAAGTGGGTGACACCGAGTGTGGGGACACACAACTACAATCTCAGAATTTGGGAGACTGAGGCAGGGGGATGGTGAATTTGAGGCTTTGCTACATAGTGAGACCCTATCTAAAGGGAGAGGGGAGGGTGACAAGGAGGTTAGATGTTGGAGAGTGCTCCTTGCCCTGGCCTAAGGATGCTAGCTTTGGGTACCACAAAAACTGAACGAACAGGATAAATTAACTTTAAAATAAAATTGTGAAACAAAAAAGTGACTAAACCAGCAACATTTTAAGCATGGGAGAATCCACTTGGCCTGAGTTGGAGTAAGGTGAGCAAGGCCATAAGGCCAGGTCCCAGTTACAATGTTATATTTTTTATTCATTTTTGTATTCTTTTACATTTTTATTTTGTTTTGTGTTTTTTGTTTGCTTGCTTGCTTGCTTCTTTTCTTTCCTTTTCTTTTCTTTTCTTTTCCAGACAGGGTTTCTCTGTGTAACCCTGATTGTCCTAGGAATCATTCTGTAGAGCAGGCTGACCTCAAACTCAGAGCTCCACCTGCCTCTGCCTCCAGAGTGCTGAGATTAAAGTCACCACTACCATGCAGCCATCAACATTGTATTTCCTTTTTCACAGAAGAAGAAACTGAGTCTCTGAGGAGTTCAGCCACCCACTAGGTGGGGTCAAATCTGAAAGAAATAGAGGTAGGATTTGAACCCAGGTCTTTTATGACCCAGTATGGCGCGTCTTCTACCTACCTCCACATCTCAAAAGAAACTCCCAAACTGTGCAACTCCTGTGCAGCCTCAGTTTCCCTCCTGTGTAATGTGAAGCTAATAATTATCAAGCTCACCTCCAGGGACTGGGGTGACAAGAAACTATACCAGGCCCAGCAAGATCCCCATCACTTTTACCCTCCCCCCAAGAATAAGAGGGACCCCACTCCGACTGTAAAAGGAGCAGCTTGGCCATTTGTTCTTCAAAGACTGGTTTTATTCTTTAGATCTTTTTTGGCGGGGAAGGGTTGGGGACGGCAATCAGTTTTCGGACTTAAGATAAAAAATCGCAGGAAAGGGGCTGCTTGACTCTCTATAATTAATGGGGCAGCCTGTAATAGGATTCTCCTGCCCATGGCGCTCCCAGGAAACACCTTTTTACATAAGATATTGCCCACGCTGGAGTGGCAGTGGGTGATTTATGGGGTTCCCTGCTGCACAAAGCCTCTCCAGGGGTTGCCAACCGCTGGATTTATCAGGGAATTTGGAAGCCGGGCTCAGAGCCCACCCGTGACATTTTTGGTGGAATTTAAACAGCATAAACACTGGAGAAGGGAGAGGCAGGTGAGATGGGGCGGGGGAGGGGAAGGGGCTACGTTTAGACCACAGGGCCAGAGGAGGTGAGTCCCAGCTGTGATTTATAGCTGAAGGGCCGAGGAAGAAGTGGGCAGGAAAACCAAGCTAGGAGTCTGCCCGTAGGTCTTGGGTCCTCAGTGAGTGTCCCTGATTGGGGACCCAGTGGTTGTCTGGTGTCAGATCCCTATGTGAGCAGGTCAGCCATGCACTGTGGGCCCACGTATTTTTGGACATAAAGGCTCCAGTGTGCAGGGTGCATCTCCACACTGTGTGGGGCCAACTCCTCCAGCAGCCAAGAGTCCATTTCCCTCCAGTAGGGGGTTCTGACTCTAAGGCGTAGGGGTGGGTAGAGCACCACTTCATCCACTCAATGGTCAAGTTAGCTCAAGATGAAGAGGGAGTCCTAAGCTAGGCATGGGACTGAGGGATGCAGGCTGTGGAAATATGATCCTGCCACAGGACCTTTGCACATGCTTCTTGCTACCGGGGCTCCTCCCTTCCTTCCCCTTGTTTCTTTTGGGCCTCGGTGCACAAAATTTACCTTTTCCAAGCTGGTTGTGGCTCAGTGGTAGGGTGCTTGCCCAGAATGTATAAGGCTTAGCTTTGTCCCCTAGTGCTGTCAAAAAACAAAACAACAACAAAAAAAATCAGAACAGCTTCCCCTCTTATCTGTTAAAGACTCATATTAATGAAGTTATGAGCTAGCCCATCTGAAGTTCGGGACTCCTTTGAATAGTCCATCCCAATAAAATGAATGGCTTATGTGGTTTCTCCAACACACACTTTCCCATCTTCTTCACTCTCTTTAAAACCTCCGTCAGTTACACATTGTGTGCGTGCGTGCGCGCATGTGTGTGTGTGCGCTCGTGTGTGGAAGCCAGAGGTTAACCTCAGGTGCTATCCGAGCTGAAAGGGTTGTTACTCTGCCTTCCTCCCTCCTCCCACCTGCTCCAGGGTGACAACAGCCCCTTTGATAGCCAAAGCTTGAAGATGAGACCAAGGGTTTGGATGAACCCGGGTAGCTGAGAAGGGGCAGTGGGAGTCACAGGAAGACCAGCAGAATGCATGTGAGCAGAATGTGAGTGTGAGCAGGAACACACACCCACAGACACAGGTTGCAGTGGCCCCGTGCAGCCCCAGGCAAATGCCCTCTGACCCCAGCCTCCTCCCAGGCTCTGCTCTCCCAGTGGAGAGCCTAGAGGTGGCAGAGTCATTGTCCACCCACCGAACCTGGCCCTGCAACAGCAAGTCTGTAGTATCCCCAGTTCCTTTGTCCCCTGACTCTCTCTACCCTCCCTGCTTTCAGATGCTTTGGGTGTCAACCAGAGGGTCTGAACTGAGCTCGGGGACACACATGTTATCCGGGTGGGTCAACAGTCCTCCGGGTTGTTATCTGCAGCTCCAGAGACTGGGCAAGGAACAAACAGCAGCTGACAGGACTCCCAGGAGGGACAGTCACAGGGCTGAGGCAGGGCCAGGGCTGCCTGGGATCCCCAGCACCTGGACCAGAAACAGCCTCTGCCTCTCAGGCACAGGGACAGGAGAAGGGAGAAACACTGGCTGCCTGGACAGTCCTGGGAAGCTTTAGGGAGGAGGCAGTCCTCATGCCAGGCTTGAAGGATGTATATGAATCAGAAGCATAGAGAGTAAGGCAGGCAGGGGACACCAGCTGAGGAAGGGGACACAGTGGAGAGTCTATGCATAAGTTGTGTGGCCCAGCCCAAAGGGTTCAACTGTTCTCACTCAGTTTCTACACATGGATGCAGGTAGCAATTGTCTGTATGTCATGGGTCATTATGGGACAAAATGGTCCAAAGCTCTGAGACACACAGCAGGTCCACAGTCACCCACTCTCGTCAGCCTATGTCACAGCCCAGAGCACTGGAACAGTAAGACAAGAGCAGCGAGGGAGTATATGCTCAGGATGCCCTGGACAATTAGCAAGAAAAAAGACGGACTCAGGCCTGGTGGTGGTGTCACAGGTCTTTAATCCCAGCACTCAAGAGGCAGAGGCAGGCGGATCGCTGTGAGTTTGAGGCCAGTCTGGTCTACAGAGTGAGTTCCAGGACAGACAGGACTGTTACACAGAGACAGCCTGTCTCAAAAAACAAACAATCAAAAAACAAACAAACAAACAAAAATATGGACTCAGGTCTGGCTGCATCTGGCTCCAGGACTCATGGCACCAAAGCCTGTATCCTGGCAAATTCACAAATAGTGGCTCCAAGGAACCGGGAACTGTTTCCAGGTGTCTGGTGGGGGATTCTTGGCAAGTGAGGGTCAGGTCTGGGGTTCTGGAAGGAATACGGTGTAGGCAGCAGATTTGAGAGTGGGGATCACTGCTGCCTGAATCCTGCCACTGAGGAAGGAGGTGAGTCATAATCTGTGGGCTGTAGGCCCAGAGAAAGAAGGACACTCGCCTAAGGCCACACAGCCCTGAGGTGTGACTCCCCAAGCTGAGCTCTGTCACCTGGGGGGCTATGAGGAGAATAAGAAGACCCCATACAAAGATAAGGTAAACCAGGCGGTGGTGGCACACACCTTTAATCCCAGCACTCGGGAGGCAGAGGCAGGCCTCTGTGAGTTTGAGGCCAGCCTGGTCTACAGAGCTAATTCCAAGACAGCTAGGGCTACACAGAGAAACCCTGTCTCAAAAAACAAAAAACAAACAACAACAACAGAAAGACAATGTGTGTCCCAGGTCCCTCTGGGTTCTCAGAACCCCCAGATTGGGAGAGAGCCAAGGGGAATCTCAGGGTTGCAGGGATACAAGACCACCCTGAGACTCCTTCCTTCCCCATAGGAGACACTCTGCTGCCCCCTTGTGGCTTCAACAGAGTTAATGTCATCTTGTTTCCTAAGAAATTTTCTAGAGGTGAAGGCCTTGACCTATTGGGAAGCTGGTGGGGGACACACAATGCAACTCCTACCTCTTCCCCAAGCCATGCCACTCATGCTGACATAAGCTAGTAACACTGAGAAATATTGTCTACACCTGGCTGAGTCACATGCCAGCTTTGTGACCTTGGGGCATTATGTCACTTGCACACACACACACATACACACACACACACACACTGTGACAGGGACTTGCTGGCAGGGCCTTGGTGAATTTTGGTGTAGAGAAGGACTTGAGCTCTTAGAAAAGTCACTGGCAGTTAAGGAGGTAACATCATCTCTTCCAGGAAGGGACATGTTTCAAGGTCCCATGCAGCCACTCATGCTGTGACATGGAGTCACTGTCTGAGAACCAGCTTCAGGATTGTGTAGCTCGATGGGTAAAACACAGAAGCCATGGAAGCCACACACTCAGCTCAGGAAGGTTTATTCATTGAACTCAGGGAGCCCCTGGGAGAAATCCAAGAGGGCTACCCTAAAGAAGAGGGCGGGACAGCTGGAACTGAGGCCCCTTGGGTGGCCATGAAGGGGTCCAGGAGCCTCTCTGGAGTCCTTGGGAGCCCTCAGCTACAGCCCAGCTGGGTTTTCAGCTCCTGGAGCTGTTGGCTACTGATGTTGTTGCCACCACACACGATGACCACAATGGAAGCCAGGGCCGGGCCCAGGCGGCCTTCAGCCTGGAGCCTCCCCAGGATGCCTGAGTATACAGCAGCCAGGGCGGCCCCACAGGCAGGCTCCACCAGCATGCGCTCATCATCTGTTGGGAGGAATTGGGAGGGCTGTCAGTCAGTGCTCAGCAGGAGGGGTCCATTCTGCCAATCCATCCATCCATCCATCCATCCATCCATCCATCCATCCATTCTGCCATCACAGGTTTGACTTTCTACAGATCTACTCCTTACTCCATCACTTGGCTGTCTCTTTGTCCATCCATCAGTGTAGTCTTCATCTGTAAAGACAGCCAGACAGCCAGGAACCATCCATCCATCTCCTACGTTCATTCATCAACCTGCTCATCAGTGTGTTCATCTACCCACCAATTGATCTACCCATACATACATACATACATACACACATTCAACCATCCATCCACACACACATCCATCCATCCAACCATCCGCCCACCCACCCATCCACCCAACCACCCACTCATCTACCTACCCACCCATCCTCCCACCAATCCATCTGTCCATCCACCCACCCATGCACACATCTATCCTCCCAACCCCCCTCATATATTTACCCACCCACCCATCTACACATCCATCCACTGAAAATCCATCATCTATTTACCCACCCATCCACTCACCCATCTATCATCCACCCATCCACCCATCCATCCACCTGCCCACCTACTCATCTGCACAACCATCCATCCACCCACCCACCTATCCATCCCTACTTACCTGCCCCCCCACACCCTTTCATCCTTCTCTCCCTCCACTGCCCATCCATCCATTACTCATCTTCCCCTTTCACTTACACATTCATCCATTCATTCAACAAATACTTCACTCTCTTCCTGCCTCTGTGCTTAGAAGACCCTAGGGACATAACAGTGGCTAAGACACGAAGACCTATGCCCACCCAATCATACCCCAACAGTAGATTAAAAACCAGGAAGCTGTAGGCAGATGGGTTAGTGTATTGGCAGTCTCTAGTTAGTGAGATTAGTTAGTGTGAGGAGATTCAGGTGGCTTCCTGGAGGAGACACCATAATGGATTACTAGTCATCACCATGGACAAGCGGTAGGAGATAGGGCCAGGATAGACATCCAGAGGCAGGAAGGTGGGAAGAGCATATGCAAATGTCCTGGGGCTGCCTAAGACCTTCCCCTCCTCCCATCCACTACTGGACACACCCCACGATGTCACCACTGCCCAGCCAGTCCTGTCACAGATGCTGGGGACACAGCTGATGCAGACAGATGGATGGATGACCTACGTCTCACTTACCCAGAAACCTCTGCACAGCTCTCACAGCCTCCTGGTCTTCCACCACCTCAGAGAGTACCTCACACTCCTTCGCACACTCCAAGGTCCGTGCAGCGACCGTCTTGGCTCCCAGGCTCCTGGCTACACTGCAGGAAGAGTAGACACATCAGAGCTCCACCCTGCAGGTCCCACGTCACCCACAACCTGTGATGGACAGGTCCCTGTCAGGAGGCCCAGACATGCTCAGATGTCGTGTATACCACGAGCAACTCATGAGCATGCTTGGTCTTCTCCCGGATGCTGACCTTAGAAAGTCACCACAGAAGGGGACATTGGCCATCTGATCACTTTATTTACCAATGACTATTGACGATGGATGTCTTCTAACTCTCACTGGAGGGAAATGTGCCATGTGCACACTTCTGTTCTAATCCTCACAGCCCTCCCACACACACTTTGAGTCAGAGGAGAGGAGGATCAGAGAGGGTAAGTAACTACATCAGGAACACACAGCTAGTCTATACCAGAACTCCAACCTAGATGATCTCAGGACTGGGGTCACCTCCCTGCTACTATCCACAGCGAGTTAAGAGTTTGTGTTTTGAACCCAGAGATATCTTTGGGGACCTCTGACTCCCAAAGAACCCAGACCACTGAGGCTGGAGCCAGAATGTCTACTTTCTGACTTTGACTCTGCACTAGCTGTGCAACCTTGGGAAAGTCGCTTGACCTCTCTGGATTTCTTCATCTGAATGATGGAACTTTCTGAAGCTGTCACGAGGCTTGAGCAAGTAGACACCTGTAAGGCACTTAACGCAGGACTGGACGTTTAGACAAGTGTTGGTTGTGGTTACTATTGCTGCTGGGGTGACTAAGTACACAGATGGAGCAGAGGTGATAAGCAAGGAAGCGAGCGGGTGTGGTGGCACAAGCCTGTCATCCCCTGCACTGGGGAGGCTGAGACAGGAGGATGACAAGTTCAAGGTCAGCCTGGGCCACAGAGAGAGAGATCAGGACCAGCCTGGACAACTTAGTGGGACCCTGTCATAGCTCAGAATCAGAACATTTGCTCAGCATGTGTGATCCCATGCCCAGCACAGGACAGAGTGTAAGTGAATAAACACCCACCTGGTACACTGTGGGGAGCATCAGGACCCAGCACCCACAGGGTACACTGTGGGGAGCATCAGGACCCAGCACCCGCAGGGTACACTATGGGGAGCATCAGGACCCAGCACCCACAGGGTACACTGTGGGGCAGCATCAGGACCCAGAACCCACAGGGTACACTGTGGGGCAGCATCAGGACCCAGAACCCACACGGTACACTGTGGGGGAGCATCAGGACCCAGCACCCAGCACCCCAGGAGACAGCAATGGGGTCTCTCTGTGGTAACATCTAGTCTGAGCTACAAGAGATGAGGGAAGACAAGCAAGACAGATGAGGAGTGTCCTGGGCATGGAAATAACACATGCAAAGGGGCAGGGGCAGGACAAATTTTCAGTCACTACAAGGACAGAAAGAGGCCTCGGCAGAGGGAGGAAGGGAGAAGACCTGGAGTTTTGCTGCAGGCTTGGGAGAAGGGCAAGGATGGGCACAAGCTGAGGCTGAGTTGTAGGGGGGTGTGGCTCAGTGGGCTACAGAGATAGTTCAAGTCAGCCTTGAACAAAGAAAGTGGGGCTCGGTGGCAGAGTACCATAGTCCAGGCTGGCCTGAATTCTCTCAGTAAGGCACTATATAAGAAGCCTCAAGCTCCATTCCTAGCACTGAACAAAGATTCTAGCTCAGTGGGTCTGGTGCTTGCCTACCATGCGTGAGGCCCTGGGTTCTATCTCCAGCACCCCATTAACTGGTTATGGTGGGTTACGCCTATAATCCCAGCACTTGGAAAGAGGATCAGGAGTTCAAGGTCATCATTTGCTACATAGTGAGTTCAAGGCTAACCTGGGCTACATGAGATCCTGTCTCGAGATTTTTAAAAAAGACCACTGAACTACAGTTTGAATAAGTGAAGAGTGTAGTCTTGTCCCACATGTCTTCATGTAGATGTCACTCCCCCAAAACAATGGCCACAAGACTGGTCCAGGGCACAGGGGAGGCTGCTGTGCCACTCCAGGGTTCAATGATTGTGGTGGTTTGAATATGATTGACCCCATAATCTCATACAGAGTGACACTGTTAGGAGGTGTGGCTTTGTTGGAGGAAGTGTGTCACTGTGGGGGTGGGCTTTGAGGTTTCCTATGCTCAGGATACTGCCAAGTGTCACCGTCAACTTCCGGTCTCATTAGCCTGGCTCCACCTGCCTCTGCCTCTGAAGGACTAGATTATAAGCACACACCACCACACTCCTTTTACACAGGTCCCGGGGACTGAACTCTGGTCCTCATGTTTGCAAGGCAGGAACTTTACCCATCCTGCATGCCTGTCTCCCTGGCCAAGTTTTCGGTCATTTCTTACAGCAGCCCTAGGAAACTGATCGCTTGTGTACGCAGGTGTTTGAGGCAGGGTCTCTCACTGCATCTGGAGCTCACCTCTTCTGCTAGGCTGAGTGGCCAGCAAACCTCTGGGATGTGCCACGTGCTGCCACCGCACCCAGATTTTGTTGGTGTGGAGTATCTGAGCTGGAGTCTTCACGCTTCTGAGGCCAGCACTTTACCCACTGTGCTGCTCCAGCACCACCCCACCTTTATTTTGAAGCAGGGTCTCTCTATGCAAGCTCAGGCTGGACCCTCATTCTCAAGCCTCCTGCCTCAGCCTTTTAAGTGCTGGGATGACAGGGGTGTACCCATAAACCCAGCTTTTTTCACACCCTCAAATGTGGATCTTCGTGACAGTGGTTAGAATTTCAGAACAAGCAGACGTTTAGGGTGCTCCCACTCCCACTACCATGGACAAAGAGACCACAGGATACAGACATCCCATCCTCTACCCCCTCAGATGATCCACCCAGACTCACCTGGTGATATCTGGCAAAGCGACCAGCCTGCCTGCCTGCAAGGCCGCGTTGAAGCTGTGTGCCCCTCGGGTCTCCATGGCAATAATGGGCACATGCTGCCAGCCTACCTCCAGCAGGCCTGCAGTCACACCTGCTAGGAGCCCTCCACCCCCGACGGCCAGCACCACGGCACCTGGTGGGGTCCCCAGTGACTCCTTCAGCTCCCGCACTAGGCTGGCATGGCCTTCCCTGTTGGGTGGGAGTGGAACAAATTATGGGACTCTGAGGACAGGTGACCCCTCCTTGGCCACTGAAAGAGGTGAGATGATACAGCAGGGCCCCCTCTGCTTTGGCCTTACTCCACCCACTCACTCCTTCATCCACCTACCCATCTCCTCATCACCCTCCCAGCCTCTTTCTTGCCTTATCTCATTCAGTCTTCCCCACTTTGGGAGGAAATATCCTTATCAGGGAGGGTTAAGAGGGACCAGCCTGTGATTTAGGACCATTTGGGATTCTGGAAGTAGAATCTGTCTCTATCCCCCTGACCAGCTGTGTGCCCTTGGGCAAGTGCCTTGACCTCTCTGTGCTGCAGTGGGCTTCCCAGAAGATGAGTAGGCAGTGAGGGAATGCCAGCAACCTGCATCCAGCCCCAAGGCATACATTTGATAAAGAATATTTTATATTACAATTTCTGTTCTATTGATGGAGAAACTGAGGCACCGACAATGAGGAGCTTTGCACAAAACACAACTCTCAAGAAGTAAGGTCTGAACCCACGTCTGCCTGGATTCAAAGGTTCTTCTCCTTTCTGGGCCTCAGTTTCCTTAGGCCCTGACTCAATGAGGGTCCCCCACTCCGGCACGCTGGGAACAAAGCCCCAGGCCTTACCATATCAGGGGATGGTCAAATGGGGAGACATTCACCCAGCCATCCCTTGTGGCCAAGTCTTGAGCCCTTATGTTGGCTTCATCCCAGACCTAAAGAGAAGGAGAGGCCCTGGAAAAAGCTGACTCCACAGAGACAGTGGCAGAGACTGGGGTCTCCTATAGGCCTGCAGTCCTGAGGAAGACCACACCTCCCTCAGGTGAGGGAGGATTGCAACCTCTGTGTGGGTCAAAGCACACCTGTTCCTCCCTCATATGAAAGCAGGGCCAGAACAGCTCAGGGTGTGCAGGCAAAGTCAATGGATTCCAGGGCTGGTGACATGGAGCCCACTTCGGGCCCACAGGGGGTAGGGGGGACAAATCCCTCACCCCAACCCCACATACTAGCTGGGTCCCTGCAGCCTATCCATGAGAGCCTCCGTCACCCTAAGGTGGTCCAAGTGAGTTGAAGCATAGATGTAGGCGAGCTGGCCCCTGACACCTCTGCCCACCATAGGTCACCCACCCCTCCTGAGCTCTGAGGAAACCCAGGTGGCACAGACATGCCCTATCCTGTGGTGTTGCTTCCTGCCTCACCCTGCCCCACCCTGTTCCAGGATAGATGGGTGGGTGAGTGGATGCTAAAGGGAAGAAAGTGGAGAAGCAGAAATCAGCGAGATGTGGTAGCCCACACCTTTAATCCAGCGCTTGGGAGGCAGAAGCAAGTGGAGCTCTGTGAGTTTGAGGCCAACTTTGTCTACATAGTGAGATCCGGGACAGCCAGGGCTACACAGAGAAACCCTGTCTGGAAGAAAAAAATAAACAAGAGGAAAAGAAGCAGAGGAGGGGGAAAGAAGAAAGGGCTGGAAGGAGGTAGGGAGGCTCCACAGTGGTGGTGACTTTGGGCACCACGGTTCAGGGAAGGGACAGCTTCAGTGTGGGGGTCTTCTGAGGTCCCCATTACTTTTCATTGGGGTGTCAGCAAGAAACGACACAGCCATCATCGAAGACATTTTGTCTTATCAAACTGCCAGTCTTTCAGGTTCTAGTACCAAGTGTCAGTGAGGATGGCGGACACTCTCCAGCCCTCTGACAGGGGTCTTCTCAGGGTGGGACAACACGTCCAGAGGTCCCAGCCTGTCCCACCCGTTCTCTCTTCTCTCCACCCTCCTGAGAGAAGACTGAAGACCAAGACACTGGTTCTGGCCAGTAGAGGCAATGCTGTGGGGTGCGGTGGGGTAGGGTGGGGTGGGGGAGAACTCAGCACCCCTCCCCCAGCCCTCTGCCCTTGCTTTCCACTCCTTACCTTCCCAGTCAGCTGGACCTCCGCCCCCTCTCCCTCCAGCCGCCTCACCACCTGCATGGAAGTGTTCTCTGGGAGAACGATGGTAACAGGGATGCCCAGCTTCCGAGCCGAGTATGCGGCTGCAATGCCTGCATTGCCCCCTGGGAGCAGTGGAGGGAGGAGTTCCTCAGATTTCCACATGCCTGCCCCAACCCTGTAAGTCACCTGTGTATCTGCCCCCCTCCCCAGCAATGGCAGAGGGAGACACCTGATCTACATCGAGCCAATCAGAGAAGGCAGCCTCCTTGCCTGCCCCTTACTGCTTCAGGGGCGAGTATGTTGCCCAGGCTGCTGTGTGACCTGGACAAAGAGGGAAGGAAAAAGGGAAGAAAAAGCAAGAGATAGAGAGCAAGAGAAGACACTGGCTGGATCATGTCTGAAAGCCATTTATCCTGAAGATGTCCAGAACTTGGAACCTACAGCTTTAACCCTCTTTGAGATGGGTCTCTGTCACTTGTGACCACCGTGAATTTCAGATTATTGGGGAGGGACTGAAAACAGTTGGTGTGTGGCTGTCTGAGATGTGACCCAGATGAGGCATGGTGGGCACATGCCTTTATAATCCCAGCCCTTGGGAGGAAGAGACAGGTAGCTCTCTATGAGCTCGAGGCCAGCCTGGTCTACAGAGGGAGTTCCAGGACAGCTGGAGCTACACATAGAGACCGTGTCTCAAAAACCAAAACAAACAAAAACAAAACAAAACAAAACAAAAAAAGATGAAGCTAAACTGGTCCTGGTGGTGCAAGACCTGTAATCAGGAGGTAGAGACAGGAGTCCCACAGCCTTTACAAAGGAAAGAACAAATGCAGGGAGAGGAGGAGGGAGGGAGGGAGGGAGAGAGGCCCTGGACATTGATGGATGGCTCCCCTGCCCCCACCCCAGTCCCGAGGACTCCTAGTAAAACCGAGAGGGGCGGGGTCACCTGAGGAGCACACCAGATGCCTGCATCCCCTCATGGCCATCTGGAGAGAGAAAGGATGGAGTCGGGGGTCACTCCAGTCATGGAGGCCTTTTCAGGATGTGGCTGGGTGCTCCATCCACACCCAACACTCCTCTCCCTCTGTCCTGCCCACACTTCCTCCACGGCCCTGTGTGTCCTCACTCCCCTCCCCAGCGCTGTGCTCACCCTCCTTTACCTGCTGACAGAAATGTCCGATGCCCCGGATCTTAAAGGATCCAGCCGGCTGTACATTCTCATATTTGAGGAAGACGGGCATGCCTGCCACCCGAGACAGTGCCCAGCTCTCCAATAAGGGCGTGACCCTGTGGAAAGGCTCTGCCCTGACACGCTCCACCAAGGCTCCCTCCATTCCTGTGGCACAGATGACCTGCAAGGGGACATGCATGGTTCAGATTCCTTAACTATGACAGGGGAAGGGAGATCAAGGCCTCTGAGCCTGGCCACCCCAAATCCAATCCAGCTTCCAAGCTTCAAGTTTCAGGCAAGTGTCTGCCCCTCTCTGGACCTTGGTTTCCCATCTGAACAAGGCAGATTGTCCTGGGTACCCTTCACTTAGTGTCTGTGGCTGTCCATAGTGCTGGAGACACAGAATGTGACCGAAAAGTAATAAAAAAATCATTCAGTCATTCATTCATCATTTTTCCATAAAAAAAATGCTGGTTAAGCACGTGCGAGGGAGGCAGGGCACTTCCCTAGTCACTTACCTTTGCCGTTGGCAGTTTTATGCCCTCTTCCCTGTCATCCGTTCCTAGTTATACAGCCATGGCCTGTATCTCTAAAAGCAAAGATGCTTTTGTTGTAGTTGCTGTTGAGAGATGGGATCTCCATGTGTGACCCAGGCTGGCCTGGAACCCACCATCCTCCTGCCTCCACCTCCTTAGTGTTGGGATTATAATTATGATGTCACACTGGCCAGAAAGCTTTTGTTTTTGATGTACATATGTAGCTTTACAATGATCTACATTTGGTGATGATTTTATGTCACTACATAACAAATTTGAAGCCAGTCAGGGCCACACAAGATCTGTCTCAAAACAAACAAACAAACAAAAAATAAAAAAAAAAAAAGAGGGGGACGGGCTGGAGAGATGGCTCAGCAGTTAAGAGCACATGATGCTCTTGCAAAGGACCCAGGTTCAGTTCCCAGGACCCATATGGTGGCTCACAAACCGGATGTATCTCCCAATCTAGGGAGTCTGATGCCCTCTTGTGGCCATCTTGGGCACAGCTTGCACACAGTGTGCAGGCATATTTGCAGACAAACACATGTACACCTAAAAATAAATTTTAAAAGATTTCAAAGGTGTCTGGCAAGATGGCTCAGCAAATGCTACTTGTCTCATAAGTCTGATGGCCTGGGTTTGATACCCCGGAACCACTTAGGGTGGAAAGAGAGAATCTAGTTCACAGTGTCGTCGTCACACACACACACACACACACTCACACACTCACACTCACACATACACACTCTCACACACTCATACACTCACCCTTATACACACATCCACACTCATGCACTCACACTGATAATAAATACAATTTTTAAAGGGGGGGGGAGGATGACAGATGTGGTAGCACAAGCCTTTGATCCCATCACTCGGGAGGCAGAGGCAGGAAGAGCTATGAATTCCAGGCCAGCCTGGTCTACAAAGGGAGTTATAGGCCAGACAGGAATACAAAAAGAGACCTTGTCTATAAATAAATTTAAAAAAATAAGAAATGAGGGAAGGAATGTTGGAGAAAGGAATAAGCTGGGTTGCTCACACCTGTAATCCCTGCACTCAAACTCAGGAAACCGAGGCAGGAGGATTGAGAGTTCAGGGCCAGCCTGGGCTACAACATGAGTTCAAGGCCAGTCTGGGCTACAAAGTGAGTTCAAGGACATATTATCAGCTATGTATTGAGAAGGCCTTGTTTCAAACCACCAAAGAAAAGGGACAAAAACAGAAATAAAAACTATCCTCATTTTGGTGAGGCCCTTTGCAGTCCCAAGGTCGGCCACCAGGAGGCCCCTCCAGCCCCTTCCAGTCCCCCCACGCCCCAAGCCTGAACCTCTTACCCTCTCTTACTCAAGGGACTCAAATAGGGAACTGGCCCATGAATCTGACCCTTTATCAGGATGGCCCTGGACCTCCCCAGACAAGGCAAAGACAGAGCAGACCCCTTCATCTCTTTCGGCACTTCTCACAGGGAAGGGGGGCCTATGAGCTGTACCTGGTCCCCAGACTCCCTGTGCTGGCTAGTTTTTAGGTCAACTTGACACAAGCTGGAGTCATTTTGGAAGAGGGAACCTCAACTGATAAAATGACCCTATCAGACCGGCCTGTGGGAAAGCTGTTCATGAATTTTCTTGATTGATGATTGATGGGGGGAGGGTGGGGCCACAGTGGGTGGGGCCATCCCTAGGAAGGTGGTCCTGGGTTCTATAAGAAAGCAGGCTGAGCAAGCCATGGTGAGTGAGCCAGTGAGCAGCACCCTTCCCTGGTCTCTGCTTCAGCTCCTGCCTCCAGGTTCCTGCCCTGATTGAGTTCCTGTCCTGACTTCCTTTGATGACAAATAACAATATAAGTGTAAGCCTATTAAACCCTTTCTTCTCCTTAGAACCGTTGGTCTCACAGCAATAGTAATCCTAAGACATCCCTCATAGCCTGGCTTGACCCACACACTCAGTCTTGCAACCCCAGATCACAGGTTTGGGGGCTAACCAGAGATCAAAGTCAAAAAACAGCTGTGTGACTCAAGTAAGTGTCTCAACCAGCCTGGGTCTATTTCTTTTTCTGTAAAATGGGAACAAACACACACTCCAACTCCCAGGCTGTGGTGTGGATGAGCCTCTGGGACACACTGCCATGCTCCAGGCTGAATACTCTAGGCAGATCCCTTCAATGGGACCTTCTACCAATGCTGCCATGTACACCCTATCTTGCATGTCTAGAAAGTACTGTCAAGGTCCAGGCTGGGGCTTGGGACACGAGGATGATACAGTGGGGAAGAGAGATGCCTACTTCAGAGCCAGCTTGTAGTTTGATGAGGAGATCTACTATAAACCAACAAAATAATAGGAAACTGAATATTAAAGATGAGCAAAATGGTCTCCTCTGGGCATGGAACCTTGGACTAGAAAGATGCAAGTGAGCTAAGCATGAACCATGTTGCACACTGGATGCAGTGCTGTACACCATGGGGTCCTTGTAAGGATTAAGTTCAACTGTGAAGTGAAGGTGCCAGCTGTACCCAGTGTGGTTTGATAAGAGCTAACTTGTTGTGTGAGGCTTGCTGGGAACTGGGCACCATGCCCAGCACCTTCCTTATTATCTCAGAATGCACTGAGAAACCCTGACAGAGTCCTGTATTTAACCCCATTTCATAACTAGGGACCCAGAGTGGTTGGTACACAAGGCCACAGGTCAGGAAATGTGGCTCGGAGTACAAACCCAGGTGTGTGCTTCCACACTGTGTGGCATCTTAACTACTGGGCTTTTGGTATCCTCCTTCTCACCACCATCATCATCATTTATTAAAAATGAGACCCTTTGTTACTTCATTGATAATTATCCTTAAGAGCTGAACCTCGACAAGTAACAGTGGCACACACCTTTAATCCCAGAACTTGGGAGGCAGAGGCAAGTGGATGTCTGTGAGTTTGAGGCCAGCCTGGTCTATAGAATAAGTTCCAGAACAGTCAAGGTTACATAGAGAGACCTGACTTGAAAAAATCAAACACAAGCACAAAAGAGAGCTGAAACTCTGTCCGAAGGCCTCTATGTCCCTTTTGGTGACGGCAGCCTCATTGCCATCAGGGTGGGGACCCATCTGAGCCAAGGTCTAGGGACCCCTTGGTCCACTCCTCACTGTGGCAGCTGCTGGGCGGCCTGGGTGAGGCAGTGGAGAGAGAGCCCTGTGACTTCCTTACTGGAACTCACTTATAAGCGCTGTTCACTTTCTCTAGCCCTCATTCCAGCCCTACAGTTCTGGGGTGCTATCCCCAGGGGCCATTTGGGTAGCATACAGCAGCTGAGTTAGGAGAAAGGCTAGAAAGCCAGGCTGACTGCCCCTTCTGCCTGCACAACCTGATTTCCATCCTCAGGGTCCCCAGGGCCCGCCTCCTGGACATGACAGGACAGATGCTACTGGGGTAATAGCCACCCTCACTCCCACAGCCCGCAGCCACTCCCACAATGCCACCCTTACCTTCCCAAAGGACAGTTCCCCAGACCAGCACAGCCTACAGCCCAGCCAGGACCAACCTGGACTCACAGGCCACTAGATCAACTTCCGCCACCAGGGCCTGGCCCCTCCTCCCTGTTAAAGGGACAGTTACTGATTCTGGGGTCCTGGTGAAGACTCACAACAAAAATGACTAATGGGGCTATTCAATCCTCCCCTCCTTCTTCATGCAGCTCACGGCTCATGAATGACCTGGGCTCATCTCACAGATGAGGAAATGGAGGCTCAGAAAGGGAAGCATCCATCCACAGGGGCTGGCCAGCAAGACGTAGAAGGAACCTCTCACCTTGGACTACTTTCATAACACAGCCACCCTAGATCTGACATATGCAGAGCTGTCTTTAGGTCAGGCCACTTTCCCAGGACCACACTTGGGGTCAGCTTAGGTTTGAGACAAGAAAACAAAGATGCAGGGCAGGCATATTGGGTGCATGCCTTTAATGCCAGGAGGCAGAGGCAGGAGGATCTCTGTAAGTTCAAGGTCAGCCTGGTCTATAGACCAAGTTCCAGGACACTCGGGGCTACACAGAGAGACTTTGTCTTAAAAATAAAAAATAATAAAATAAAAGGAAGACAGAAAGAAGACAAGGGGAGCTGGCAGCCATCCTGACATCCTGTCTAGACTGGAAGGGTGACTCTCACGTCAGTCACATTCCCATCTCTGCTGTTTCACAGCCAGCAGAAGAAGCCTGGCTGTTATTTGCTGTTCACAGCAATGGCTGTTCATTCCTTCATGCATTCAATAAATAAATATTTACCAGACACCTACCACCTGCCAAGACCTGAGACCTTTAACCTCAAACAAGATAGCATGTCCCCTGCTCTGTCCCAATGCTCAGGAAGCCGGTGCTGTGGGATGTTGGGAGCCCAGGCAGGTGTGGAGTGGGGGTGGGGGTTGAAAACCACGCTGAGTTCTAGGGTCACAGAAGAACTTAGAAGAGTCCAGAGTGAAGGCTCTGAAGAGACGACTCTGGGTAAATGCTCCCCCATGCAAGTATGAAGACCCAAGGTGGGCTCTCCAGCACCCACGAAGAAGAGTCAGACTCTTGTGTTCCCTCTGTCCCCATCTCACTGAACAACGTTGAGACCCAGGGCCTCATCCATCTTGAGCATCAGTTTCCCTAAATACAAAATGAGAGGCAAGATTCAGGAAGGACCAGGCAACATAGGTGTCCCTTGGGGAAGTGTGACCTCTTGCCCTCTCATGATTGATGATTAACCCCAGGCTACCTGGGGTCAAATGGAGCTGCTTAGCCATGATCTGCAGCTAGGACCCTGCCCAACTCAACTCTGCCCTCACATTAACCCCTCCCCCATCACTATCAAGTACCCATTCTTGCAGAAGGCACTAAGGACCCAAAAAGGACAGAGAGTAGAAGCTCTTGCAATGGCTATAGTGTCAGATATGGAGAAGGCTTCCTGGTGAGAGGAATACCTCAGTTGTAGACAAGAATCTGCACTTATTACATGCCTGTGGTATACCAATAACATATTCTCAAGGCTCTCATGGCCAGCACTGGAGATCGAGCCTAGGACTTTGCACATGTCAGCTAAGCTCTCTACCACAAGCCCCTAAGAATGGAGTCTCTTTAGTTTTTCTTGCAATGGGATCTTGGGTAGTCCAGGCTAGCCTTAAACTTGCTATGTAAACGAAGATGACACTGGACATCTTATCTTCTGGCCTCCACCATCCAAGTGCTAGGATTATAGCTGCACACCCATGCATGGGAATGTACACACACACACACACACACACACACACACACACACACACACACACACACACACACACACACACACACACACACACGGGAGGGGGGAGGGGGGCCACTCTGGCTAAGTTGTTAAGAGCACTTGATACCCTGAAGACTCAAGTTCAGTTCCCAACACATACATCAGGCGGCTCACAACAGCCTGTAACTCCAGCATGTCTGACGCCTCCATGGGTGTCTGCATTCACTTTCACATAACCCCACACACCATGCACACAATTAAAAATAATAAGTCATAGCCAGGCAGTGGTGGCTCACACCTTTAATCCTCAGGAGGCAGAGGAAGGCAGGTCTCTGTGAGTTTGAGGCCAGCCTGGTCTACAGCCAGAGCTACATAGCGAAACCATTTCAAAAATCCAAAATAATAATAATTCCTCTTTTTTTTTTTTTTTGCTTGTTTTGTTTTTTGAGACAGGGTCTCACTATGTAGCCCTGCATGGCTTGGAACTCACTATGTAGACCAAGCTGGCCTTGAACTCACAGAGATCCTCCTGCCTCTGCCTCTGAGTGCTGGATTTCAAGGTGTGTACTACTGTGCTGAACTAAATCTTTTTTTTTTTTTTTTTTTTTTTTGGTTTTTCGAGACAGGGTTTCTCTGTGGCTTTGGAGGCTGTCCTGGAACTAGCTCTTGTAGATCAAGCTGGTCTCAAACTCACAGATTTTATTTTCTAAATCTTTTTTAAAAGAAAAATATTAAGTAATAGTACAAGCCAAATGCTGGCATGCCTGTAATTTCAGCACTCCAGGGACTGAGGCAGGAGGATTGCCATGAATTCAAGACTGTCTCAAAACAAAGCAAACAAACAAAAAGAAAAATAGGGCTGTTGAGATGGTTTGCCAGGTAAGAACACTTGTCACCAAACTGACGGCCTGAGTTCAGTTCCCAGGACCAACATAGTGGAAGGAGAGAACTGATACCAAAAAAATTGAATTCTGACCTCCACATATATGCTGTGGCATGCATGTGTACAAACACACACACACACAGAATAAATAAATGTAATTTTAATTTTTTGTTTGTTTTTCAAGACAGGATTTCTCTGTGTAGCTTTGGAGCCTATCCTGGCACTCGTTCTGTAGACCAGGCTGGCCTCGAACTCACAGAGATCCACCTGCCTCTGCTTCCTGAGTGCTGGGACTAAAGGTATGCGCCACCAACACCCGGCTAATTTTAAATTTTTTAATGAAAACAGAGAATGAAAGAAAGCAGAATAGGCACAGGGCTCCTATGGAGGAGGTCGTGCAATCAGTATCTAGAACACAGATCATGGAGCAGGGCTCTGCTGCGCATAGTAGCAACACCACCTCCTGGCTGAGGAACCCTAGGCAGGACACCCAACCTCTCTGTGCCTTGTTTGCACTGCTGTGGGGAGGGACACAAGGCTCCTGTCCGGTAGAGCAGAGCCTGGGGCCTACAGCTGGTGCTCTGTTGTCATTCCTATGGCTGTAAAAGAAGTCATCTGAGAATACAGCAAAGTTGCAAAGAAGCCCGTGATGTCATTCCATCACAAAATGTACAACTATCTGAAAGCAACAAAAAAAATGCCAGTGATCGGACACCGAGGAAACAGTTTCAGAGAAACCGAGTCATTTGCACAAGGTCGCATAACAGGGGCAGAACCAGAGGCTGAATCGCAGAGGGACTGGGCTCCACAGCTGCTGACTGGACCTGGGGGTGGGGTGGGGTGGGGAGTGATGCTATGTTTGTCAGCCAGCTCCTGTCCCTGACACCTCAGGCCAGCAAACAGCCACCATGGCCAGTTGCTCATTAACCCTCATTTCACCACCCTAGCCCCAGCTGTGCCTCCTGTCCCCAGGACAAAGGGACCTTTCGGCTGAGGTAGGTGGAACATCCCATACTTGCCAACCACCCTCTGTCACAAGTCTTACCTCATACTCTTCCTTGCATGACTTTCTGAGCCACTAGGTGGGACTAGGGACCTGGAAGGTGAAGCCACCAGTACAGCCAGTGAGCAGCGACTGAGAGCAAAGAAATCCAGGTCTTCCCACACACTACTCAGTGTAGTTTGGCCAAGTTCAAAGACTCCCCATCCCTGACCAACAAATTTGATCATTGCAGACTTGAGAATACGACTTTAGGGCTTTATTTCCATCAGCCAAGTTAACCTATCCCATCTTCTTTGGAAGGTCACAGTCCTGTGGTCACCCTGTCCTCCCACTCTGTTGCCACCCAGCACCCAACCATCACAACTCAGAACAAGGGAAGGAGTTAGGTGCAAAAAGCTAATGTGACTAGCTGGGTCACCGGGCACAGAGACCAGGGACCAAGCTTCGAGGGACATTCAGCCTGGGTGCACCTCCTGAGAGACTTAAAAACTCATAGCTAAGCACCATGTATGGTAGTGAATGCCTGTAATCCCAACACTGGGGAGGTAGAGGCAGGATAATCAGAAGATAATGGCCATTCTTGGCTACCAAGGAATTCAAGGCCAGCCTGGGCTGCAGGAGAACCTGCCTTAAAGCAAACGAACTCTTAGCTAACCTGGGCAGGGTGGTGTATACCTCTAGTCCCAGTACTTGGGAGGCTAAAGCAGGAGAATGAAGAGTTCAAAACCAGCCTGAGCTACATAGTGAGATACCCGTCTCATAGAACAAAACCACTTGGGCTTCAGAGAAATGGAAAGAGCTTGTGACAGAGATGAAAACATAGATGTTTGGAGTGGGGGGTGAGGGTGGGGAAGAGGCCTTGACACTGCTGTCCAATGCCCCTGACAGGATGCCTTGGGCTGGAAGCACAGAAGGTTCCCACATAACTCAACAGTTACCACCCAAGTTGCATTTGCTGCAACCCCTAGAAGAAGAAGAAAAATAAAAAACCTTGTCAAATTAAGCACTGTATGTACACTTGGCATGAGGGGGTTTTTGTTGTTTGTTTGTTTTTGCTACAGACCACTTGCCAATAAACTGTGGCCACGTCTCTCTGAGGGTCTCTCAGGGCGTTGGATTTGGCCAGCTCCCATGTCCAGCATGGGTCACCATGGGTAATGATAACCCCTGGGAGAGGCTATTGCCTTTAGCTATTGCCAGGTCCTGACCTTGGCTCTGTGGCTGATTTTACACATCAGGGATCAGCAAAGACTGTTTGTCACTAGGAATGACGCACAGTGGGAGTCAGCAACAGGCAGTGCCACCAGGAAACCCAAGAGGGTTCTGGGAGCTCCCCCGCCCCCATCTAGCAAGGGTTGCAGCAGGTAACCACAGTGAACCAGCCCAGTGGCTGCCAAGTCCTCAGCTGGGACCACAAAGGTTGGACACAAACAAGGAAGGCTCATTGTTCAGGCAAATTCTCTTCTCTTTTTTTAACATTTAAAAAATAGTTTTAGGGCTGGAGAGATGGCTTAGTGGTTAAGAGCACTGACTGCTCTTCCAAGGGACCCAGGTTAAATTCCCAGCACCTCACATGGCAGCTCACAACACTCTAACTCCAGTTCCAGGGGATCCGACACCTTCACACCAATGCACATGAAGTAAAGTTAAATAAATTATTTTAAAATGTTTTTAGATTTGTTTATTTATTTATTTAGGGTTGTTTGTGTACCATGGCACACAAACATGACAATCTGTGGGAGTCAGTTCTCTCTACTGTGTGGGTACAGAGATGGAACTCAGGTCATCAGACTTGGCAGCAAGTATCTTTACCCACTGAGCCATCTTACCAGCCTTTCTCTCTCCCTCTCCCCCTCCTTCCCCTCCCTCCTCTCTCTCTCTCTCTCTCTCTCTCTCTCTCTCTCTCTCTCTTCTCTTCTCTCTTTCTGTGTGTGTGTGTGTAACATTTTACTTTTTTAAAAAAGATTTTATTTATTTATTATGTATACAACATTCTGCTTCCATGTATATCTGCACACCAGAAGAGGGCACCAGATCTCATAACGGATGGTTGTGAGCCACAATGTGGTTGCTGGGAATTGAACTCAGAACCTCTGGAAGAGCAGTCGGTTCTCTTAACCTCTGAGCCATCTCTCCAGCCCAACATTTTACTTTTATGGGACAGGGTCTCATGTATCCCAGGCTGGCTTTGAACCCACTAGGTAGCCAAGGATGATGTCAAACTCCTGATCCTGCCGCTTCTGCCTCCCAAGTGCTTGGGAGGTTTGTGCCACCACACCTGGCCACTTTTTTTTTCTTTAGAGACACTTTTTTTTTTCTTTAGAGTCTTTTTCTGTACCCCGGTCTGGCCTCAAACCTGTAGCAATTCTGCCTCAGCCTCCCATGTTCTAGGATGACAGGTGTGAGCCACCATGTCCATGTGATGAGTCTCAGGGCTCTGGTTCAGTAGCAGTTGGATAGAACATGTTTTGGACACTTGAGTTTAAGTCATGGCCACAGTTCCAGGAACAGAGACAGCAGAACAAGGAGGGCTGAATGGCATCTGCTTTACCCTGGAGTGGTTCCTCAGATGCCACCTTTGGTACCTAGAGCCAGCTCATTTTCTGTTGTGGGACAGCTGCCCCAGGCATTGCGAGTAACTAAGTATGATGCTCTTCACTGTGATACAACTATAAATATCTCCAGACACTGTCCAGCGCCTCCTGAATACAAAAATCACATCACCCTGGGAGTGGCTGTACTGGATCAAGGTGTGGGAAGGAGGCACTCATGAAGGGGCTGGAAAAGGTGGTGGGGGCCAGGGCTGGGAATACAGCTGTGTGGGTCGGATGCTTGCCTAGCTCTGAGCTCCTAAAGACTGACTCCCCAAGACAGCATTTTCCAAGTTAGCTTCTGCCCTGATGACTCTCAGCAAATGTCATCCTCCAGGCCTGTCCTTACCTACAACATGACACACACCTCCACAGAGGAGATACATGGCTTGGGAGCAGAACTCCATTAATCTGGCAATCGGTTGCTGGTACAGAGAGATACAAGATGGCTATATCCACACAAGGGCTTTGTGATGTCCATGTCATCCCAGCTTGCCTATCTCATGTCCTTGACCCACACCCTGTGGTCATCCCTGTTGTGGGTGATCAGAGGGAGCAATGACAACACACAACTTGTTCTGCCTGGGGGTGGGTATGCCTGGGCAAGCCGACTGTGCCGTTGTCAAACTGTGTTCATCTGTATTCTCAGTCCAGCCAGTGAGACAAGAGAGCTTTTTTAGGGCGGCCAGAGAAAGAAGCAGTCAGTCCGTTTGCCTGTGTGTGTGTGTGTGTGTGTGTGTGTGTGTGTGTGTGTGTACCCTTGTGGATACACAGGCCTCTTCACACAGCCAGAAACAGGTCAGAGGCTTGGAGTAGAGCTGGAAGGATTTTTAGATGTAAGACCCACCCCCAGATCTAGGTCATGGTAGTGATGGTGGTGTTGATGGTGATGATGATGACGGTGATGATGAAGGTGATGGTAGTAGTGATGGTGATAATGGTGTCGATAGTGATTGTAGTGATGGTGATGATGAAGACTACTAATACACACTAGCTGCCTGTTGTATTTCATGTCTGTCATCTAACACTCATTCACATCTCCAAAGCCTGGCACAGAGGTGTGGCTCTCATCCCCATTTACAAATGAACAAACAGAGGCTGTGGGAGACAAAGGCTCTTGCCCAGAACCACTTATCTAGTAACAGCAGAGCCTGGACTTGAACCCAATCTCCTGGGTCTTACCCATCTGCCCTTTTATATGTAGAGTCCCTAGAGGATGGCAGTAAGCAGCTCTGTCAATCACTGGGTTGGGAGTCCTGCCCAAGTCCCGCCTCTCACTAGCTCTGTGACCTGAGAGTCCCTCCCCCTCCCCCGCTTCTTTCTATTTTGAGACAAGAACTCACTCTTTAGTCCAGGCTGACCTCGAACTCGAAGTTCTCCTGCCTCCACCTCTGATGTCCTGAGCCGCCATGTGGCTGGGCTGTGGCTGTTTCCTAGCCACATACTGGTGTCCAGCAACTACCTGGCTTTCCTGTTGTTGTGGGATGGACCCCAGGGCCCCTGGCAAAGGCTCTTTAGTGCTACCCCATTTCCATGCCCCAGGTCCTACAGGCCCTTGAGAGATAAGTGTCTTCATTTGCTAGTGAAGAAACCAGGAGGAAAGGGAAAGTGGACAGAGATTGAGGAGCAGGATGGAGACCAGAACTGAGTGCCCTCCCCTGCCACCACCACCCGGGACTGGACCAGGGGGGGCGTGGCTTTAGGGGAGTGGCCTGTCTGGGCCCTTATTGGCTGCCCTGCAGTTTCTCCAGAGAATAAAGCCCTGGAGCAAAGCTGTCTGCCAACCTTCTACTCTCCCAGGACACAGACAAAATCTACCCCTCTAGCTTGCTTTGTCCAGCTCCTTCTGTGCCAGGTACGTGGCCCCCAGCCTCAGCCTCACCCAAGAACTGACAGCCAGAGACAGCCAGAGTTGGGTACCCAGGGAAGGGGAGAGGGGCTGGGGCACATCCAGTTCAAGTCCCCGTGTTCTGATCTGTAAAATGGGACGGTGGTAGGACCCTCAAGCTCAGGATGCCACTGGGTGAGATGTGACAGGCTGTGTTTACTGAGTGCTCATGTGAGCCAAATGACAAGGGAGGGACTTCTGCCCTGGAGCTAGTGCCCTGCACCAGCTACATTTGCTAAGACCCCCACCCTGTGCCTTTTCCTCAAGAGTCTCACCATCTATGGAGCCGGGTAGGACTGCTCTCTGGGGTGGGAATCATTGCGGAGTATCATTTTTCCAAAGGTCCCCAATGTTGCAACCTGAGACAGGGACCAGGCGGGGCTTCCCAAAGCCACCTGGAAGGGGTCTACATGGTGGGTACCACCCACCAGCCAGAGGCTACATCAGCTGTGCCTTTTAGATCCAGAGGAGGCCCAGTGTGTCAGGATGGGACCTAGCTGAAAGATAAAACAAACAAATTTGGAGGTACCCTTGATTGGCATGCCCTTCTTCCCTGGCTGTCATTCAAGAGGTCTACTAGAAAGGGGGGCCTAGTTGGCTTGCCTGCAATCTCAGCACTTGAGAGGCAGGAGAATCACAATGAATTTGAGTCCATCTCTCTTGACACTGAGGCAGGAAGATCACAACAAGTGCAAGTCTCTCATATACGCACAGGATCGCACACACTTACACACAAACGCACAAATGCATGTACACGTGAGTCACCATCTGCCTAGGCTTGATCCTACTTGGCCCTAGATCTCTCTTAGGGATTCCCACTGAGCTGCAAGGTGACAGTGGCTGAGCCAGTGTTAACCCAAAGGCTTCCTCACTGTCATGGTGCCATTAGCTAAACCTGAACTTGTCATGTAGCCTGGAAAGGGTTCCTCTCAATGTGGGAACTGTGTGATCTCCACGCTAAGAAAAAAAAATCTATAATTCTATTTGTAAAAAACTGAGAGCCACCAGGTGGTGGTGGCACACACCTTTAATTCCAGTACTTGGGAGGCAGAGACAGGTGAATCTCTGAGTTCAGGGGCGGTCTGGTCTACAAAGTGCTTCCAGGATAGCCAGGGCTACACAGAGAAACCCTATTTCAGAGAGAGAGGGGGGTCTTTTGTTTTTGTTTGGAGATAGGGTCTTATGTAGCCAAGGATGACCTTGAATGCCCAATCCTCTTGCTTTCACATCCCAAGTACCAGGATACAGGCCTGCACCAAGACCAGAGGCTCATTTTTTAAAATTGTATGTGTTGAACACCAGGCATGGTGGGACACACCTGTGATCCCAGCCATTGGGAGACTGAAATGGGAGGATCAAAAGTTCAAAGCTAGGTGAGTTCTAGGCCAGCCTGGTCTACAGAATGAGTTCCAGGGCAGTTAGGGCTATTACACAGAGAAACCCTGTCTTGAAAAACAAACAAACAAACCCCTCAAAACACAAACAAAAATTTCAAAGCTAATCTAGACTACATAGTAAGAACATACTGTATGTTTGTTTTTTAAATCATATGTGGGGTTGAAAGATGGCTTAGTCTGTGAAAGGGCCTCCTGTGAAAGCCCTTCCTATAAGGACCTGTGTCCACAGTCCTAGAACTAACTCACTGCCAAGCACAGAGCTGGGTGTTGGTGGTGCACACCTTTAATCCCAGCACTCAGGAGGCAGAGGCAGTCAGATCTCTGTGGGTTCGAGACCAGCCTGGTCTACAAGAGCTAGTTCCAGGACAGTTCCAAAGCCACAAAGAAACCCTGTCTCGAACCACCCCCCCAAAAAAAATGCCAAGCACAGAAAAAAAAAAAAACAAACTTTGATCCCAGCATTAGAGATCAAGAGACAGAAGGATCTGTGGGGCTCACTGGCCAGCCAGTGTAATTGAATCAGTGAGCTCCAGGCTCAGTGAGAAACCCTGCCTGAAAAAATAAACTAGATTGTAATAGAGGAAGACATCAGATGTTGATCACTGGTCTCTGAACACACACACACACACACACACACACACACACACACACACACACACACATTCTGATTCAGCTTGTGCAAGCCCCTTCCCCTGTTTTTGCTCAAGTCTGCAGCCTAAGGATGTTTGTGTAAGAGCCTTCCTCTGGACTTGCCCAAGTCTGCAGCCTAAGGATGTTTATGCAAGAGCCTTCCCCTGCCATATGAGGAAGTTTCTGAGCTCATAACCTTCCAGCTCCTGGGGGGGGGGCAGCTGAGATTTTCTTCTGTGCCCTTTCCTTATCATCGTGGATATGAAGGAGGGTCATAGAGCTTAGGAGGGCAGCTGTCTTGACCTTTTGCATCTCCTCCCTGCCTCCCAGCCATGGCGGCCCAGGAGCCTCTCCACGTGAAAACCCCACTTCGTGACAGTATGGCTCTGTCTAAAGTGGCTGGCACCAGTGTGTACCTAAAGATGGACAGCTCTCAGCCCTCAGGCTCCTTCAAGATCCGAGGCATTGGGCACCTCTGCAAGACGGTACAGGGCAGGGTGGCATCCTGGCAGGAAGGGCACTCCCTCCTACCTGACAGTTCTAGAGCCAGGTGTGCAGACGTACAACCAAGATTTCAGCACTCAGGAAACTGAGGCAACAGGGTGGAAAGTGAGTAGCATCCTAGGCTGCATAGCAAGACTCTGTTTCTAATCATCGTCATCATCATCATCAGGGCTGGAGTTTAGAAGGCTCAGCAGTTAAGACCACTAGCTGCTCTTGCAGAGAGCCTGAGTTCAGATCCCAGCAATCACATGGTGGCTTACAATTACCTGTAACTCCAGTTCCAGGGGATTTTGACGCCCTCTATGATCTCCAAGAGCAATTACACCCATGTGCATATAATTTAAAAAGAAATAAATATTGGGAGAGATACCTAAGCAGTTAGGAACACTTGAGGCTCTTTCAGAGCCTCGCTCTCAGCATCCAAGTTGGTGTCTCACCTCTAACTCCAGCTCCAGGGCATCTGATGCTGTCTTCTGCCCTCTGAATATGCATAAATAAAATCTTAAATAAGTACAATCTTTCTAAACAGAAAATAATTTCAGAATAGGCTATACATATCAGGATTCCCTCTGGCAAAGGGGTGCCAACCCATGAGAGTCCCTCAAGATTGACACCTGCCCCCTTGCCCCAGCCAGTCTCCTTGGGGGAAGATACGCCTGAGGGAGGGAGGTTCAGATGCCAAGAGGAGAAAGGTGGGTTCGATGTGGATTGAAGATGTTCCAGTGGGAGGGACCGAGAGATAGTCTGACCTCTCCTCTTGTCTCCACAGAAGGCAGAACAAGGCTGTAAACATTTTGTCTGCTCTTCAGGTAAGTAATCAAGAGGCTTTCTTTCCCTTCCTATCCTGGACTGTGTGTCCTGAGGCCAGGCACATCACCTCTCTGGGCCCTGGTCTCTGCAGCAGTAAGCCCATTCATAGAAGTCCAGATTTGGGGTTCCAGGATGAGGCAGAGGTCACTTGGGAGGAGAGGGGAGTCCAGAGCCTGACAGGAAGGGAATGATCCGCCCCACCTGGGGCCGCAGACCCTCCTTACCGACGCCCTCTCCATTGCCACCCTGACAGCGGGCAACGCGGGCATGGCAACTGCTTATGCTGCCAGAAGGCTGGGCATCCCAGCCACTATCGTCGTACCCAGCACCACACCTGCCCTCACCATCGAGCGGCTCAAGAGTGAAGGCGCCACAGTTGAAGTGGTGGGAGAGGTGAGTGCGGACCGGCAGATGGCAGGTGGCAGGGCTGAGAGGGCTCCTGACATCTGGGCAGAGTCCTCGTCATTTCATTCTCTTTCTGCTCCTATTGCCCTGCAGATGTTGGATGAGGCCATCCAACTGGCCAAGGCTCTGGAAAAGAACAACCCAGGGTGGGTGTACATCCCCCCTTTCGATCATCCCCTCATCTGGTAAGTTGGGGCCACCTCACTCCTTACTGCACATACCTGCCATAATGTGTAATGCCTGCTGATTCTCCATGCTGCACACCCAATTTATGCAGGAGAGAACACACAAAGACCCAGATGCACACATCAGCAATGGGGGTGGGGGGTGGGGTGTCTCCAGACACAGAGTTGGGGAGATCAGCTCATCTGGGGGTGACTAGGAACAAATGAGGTGGGGACACATTGATGAAGGTAGCTCTCATGTGATAACATCTGCCATGGGCAACTGAACCTCAGCCCCTGGGGACATTGGGAGTCTGGGGAGAATGAGCATCCAGGAAATGTGTCCACTGATGGGTAGGAAGTGGGTGTTTATCCACCCACTCCCACAGCCATCCTCTTCGATGGGGGTGGGGTGGGGTCATGTCTCCTACACAGTCAGTGTCCTATGAGACCATGGCTCACATGGGCAGGGACCATTTCTGGGCTTCACCACTCCCTGGGATGGAAACAAATACAGACCTTATCTGGCATCTTCAGCCATCCATTGTATCTTCAGGAAGTCCATCCCTGACCTGCCACCCTTCTCCTGCCCAGGGAAGGCCATACTTCCATCGTGAAGGAACTGAAGGAAACGCTGAGTGCCAAGCCTGGAGCCATTGTGCTATCAGTGGGCGGCGGGGGCCTGATGTGCGGAGTAGTCCAGGGGCTGCAAGAGGTGGGCTGGGAGGATGTGCCCATCATTGCCATGGAGACCTTTGGCGCCCACAGCTTCCATGCTGCCATCAAGGAAGGAAAGCTGGTCACCCTGCCCAAGATCACCAGGTAAGCCTAGGTACCTCCCTGTTATACACACAGTGAAAAGAGGCTTTGGTCATTTGCCCAAAGTCACACAGGTATGTGTGTGGGACAACTGGGTCTTTATGTGAATAATGGTAGGTAATGTCCATCACTTCTTGAGGTCCTCATGCCTCACTTCTTTGCTGGCTGCTTTTCTGGCTTCCAAGATGTTCAAGACCCTGGCTGACCCTGGGGACGGCAGGGGGGGGGGGGAGAGACACCATCTTGCCTGCAAGGAATTTATAATCAAATCCAAAATTGAACTTTGTTTCTCCCTTCTTGAGAGAGGGGGGGGGGACTATTAGGAACAGCTCCTTGAAACTGGGGCCAAGTTCCTTGAGTCTGTTGCCTCACTACTCTGAGTGTGTCGACCTAGAGTCCAAAGTGGATGCTTTGTGCCAGCCATCACACCCACACTCCACCTGAAAACAGGAAGTGAGGGCAGAAGGACGCACCTAAACTTTAAAGACAAAGTGGGGCTGCTCCTCCACCAAGAGTAAGGTCACACACCAGCAAACCCATCATTAGAGTTGAAATTGTTGTGAATGAATTGAACCTGGTCTGCCTTACCTAAGCTGTTTCAGCTGTTTGGCACACAGTACTCTCATAGACCAACCCTGGGCAATCAAAGATGTCTGTACTTCCTCTTATTGCCCATTGGGTAGAACTTGGTCACAAGGCCACACCTAGCTGCAAGGGAGACTGGACAAGGTTTACACTAGGCATCCTTGAGTACAGCTAGAAGAGATTTCTAGGGAGACGACAGTTTCCGTCATAAGCAGAGAAGAATGAATCAGGTAAAGGGATACTTCCAGATTTCTGGGAATGATGGTGTCCTGATACACTATTCTTTCCTGCCAGATGGAGTATGGGTGCAGTAGCTGGCACTCAAACAGCCATTTTGGACCCTGAGTTAATATGACCTTGGGGCATCTACTGCCCTATCTTTGTTCCTGATTCCCCTTCTACAGAACTGAGTTGGGGTGGGGGGGGGGCTGGAGAGATGACTCAGAGGTTAAGAGCACTGGCTGCTCTTTCAGAGGACCCGAGTTCAAGTACCAGCAACCACATGGTGGCTCACAAGCATCTATAATGAGATCTGGTGCCCTCTTCTGATGTGCAGACATACATGCAGACAGAACACTGTACATAATAAATACATCTTAAAAACAAAACAAACAAACAAAAAACCCTGGAAGAGGAGGCCTTCCTCTTGAGCCTGGCAGGTTGGGGCAGGAGGCATGTGAGCAAAGGTGGCGGTTCTGAGCTGGGGACAGGGCATATCTGAGTCAGGCCAGTCTGAGACCACTCACTGCTGGTTCCGGGGCTGGGCAGGGGTGCCCATTCCCACCGCTCACCTGTACTTCCTGCCTCTCACATACATCCTCCTGCCTTGTCTTCCCTTCCTGTGCCTGCTTCCCACTCCTCTTCCCATCCCCACTCCCATCTCCCAGTGTTGCCAAGGCCTTGGGTGTGAACACTGTGGCGGCACAGACCTTGAAGCTGTTTTACGAACATCCCATTTTCTCTGAGGTCATCTCAGACCAGGAGGCTGTGGCTGCCATCGAGAAGTTTGTGGGTATGTATGGACTTAATTAATACCATTCATGAAAGAGTGAGCCTGCATCTGCTGCCATCAGTTACTAGATGAAGGCTCTCTGATGACAATTAGGACAGTCACCACTCTGATTACAGTAGATGGCCAGTTAAGGCATCCTCTCCACTATCGATAGGAGTCTTAGCTGGGGTCATCCTTGTGGATTAGTGGGAGCCAAGCACTGGGTTGAGCCCTGGGAGTCCTGTTGAAGAGAGGATCAAGGTCATAAAATGGGAAACCCAACAGCTGACCCCAGCTCTTGGGAGCTCAGATTGTGAGCCTGCATGGGACAAGCCTAGTCTCTCTGCATGGTTGTGACACTTCTGTAGTTTGGTGTTTGTGGGGCTCCTAGCAGTGAGATCAGGACCTGTCCCTGGCATTTATGTGGCAACCCAATCCTCATGCTGGGTTGCCTCACTCAGCTTTGATGCAGGGGGAGGAGCTTGGTCCTGCCCAACTTGAAGTGCTATATTTGTTGACTCCCATGGGAGGCCTGCCCTTTCTGAATGGAGACAAAGGAGGAGTGAATGGGGAGGGGGATAGAGGGAGGAGAGGAGAGGAGGGAAGGGAAACTGTGATCAGTATGTAAAGTAGATGAGAAAAAATTTAATTAAAAAATTGCCAGGCAGTAGTGGCACACGCCTTTAACCCCAGCACTCACTCAGAGGCAGAGGCAGGGGGATCTCTTGAGTTTGAGGCCAGCCTGGGCTACAGAGCGAGTTCCAGGATGGCCAGGGCTACACAGAGAAACCCAGTCTTGGAGGGAAAAAAAGACCATAAAGGATAATACACATTGCCAACTGTTAATAACTGCAGCTTGTGCCACACACCTAGGCTCCTATAACCCTCTCAGATGCCTGAGAGCTCAGCATAGGCTGAAGAAACCAGGCTGGGTTCAGCCTAACTGCTCCCAGCCACGGCGAGAGGTTTGGTCCAAGACTTAATGGTGTTGACAGCTGACCAGCCCCCTTTCCTGCAGATGATGAGAAGATCCTGGTGGAGCCTGCGTGTGGGGCAGCACTGGCCGCAGTGTACAGTGGAGTGGTGCGCAGGCTGCAGGATGAAGGCCGGCTGCCAGCCTCGCTGGCCTCAGTGGTCGTCGTTGTGTGTGGTGGCAGCAACATCAGCCTGGCGCAGCTGCAGGCCCTTAAGGTGCAGCTGGGCCTGAATGGACTGCCCAAGTGATGTCCACTGCTGTCCTGGCCACCCTGAGAGGGACACCAGCCACCCCTAAGTAGTGTGGGCAGGGGATGCACCTGACAGTGGTCCCACCCTCCCTTTACATGTTTATAATGTGCACTTTTTCATTGTAAATAAACAAATATATATATATATATATATATTTATAAAGCAAAGACTCTTAGATTTTGTTCGTTTGTGACATGCGGTTTATGTGCAGCCCAGGCTGGCCTCAAGTTGGAGATCCTACTTGGGCCTCCTGAGTGCTGAGACGACAGACATTGGCTACCATGCCACACCTGCCCTGGCTCCCAGAGGAGAGATGCTCCCCACACAAAAGCTGGTCACTTGGGTCTCCCAGGGGACTGGTGTAAGAGTGGGGCCCACACATTCATAAATCTAGAGAGGCCGTAGGGTAGGGGCAAAGCAGCTGGGGGAGGCATAGGCAAGGCCGCTGCATTCTATCATGAAGTTCTTACTGACAGGTCAAGGACATCCTGAAACATTAGTGGCCCCACCCATGTGCATGAAAATCAACCCTGTACTCTCATAAGACAGGGAAGGGGAAGTGAATTGACCTTTGTGTCAAACACCTCCCCACCCAATAAAATTCCTGACAGACACTGGGTTGGCTGGAGCAGAACCACTCACACCTCTCAGGACTCAGGGATGCTGACTGGATTAGGTCTTTCACTCCACAGCATGGCAGGGCTCTAGGACACCATGAAACCATGGCTGGTCTACATCAGTGCAGTTAACTTTTGTGCACACCACAGAGGGACATTTCCCTAACTTTCCTAACAAGGCTCGGGTACTGAAGGTTCAATGAGGATCTACTGCACCACAGCCATCATTGCAGGGGTCCTTGACATATTCCAGGGAGTGCAGCTCACGTCTGGCAGGACTCCACCAACAGATGAGGTAGGAACAGGACTAGAGCCCAGACCACTGGGTCACAGGCTGTGAGCTCTGTGCCCCACAGCAGGGCAGCCTGTGAGACCACATGGGGAAGACCCAGGTTCTTGTGGGTCTCTGGGACTCACTGAGGACTTGGGGTCTGGGTGGTTAGCAGGGCAGGCCAGACTAGGACCCAGAATACACCACACGAGATGGATGCTGAGCAGAAGGGTTGATAGGCAGAGAGACTAACAGGGACAAACAGACATATAGGGAGGAACAGACAGGTGAGCAGAGACAGACTGATGGTGGACTGACAGATGAAAAACACAAAGGTGTGGTGGCCCACACATGTAAATCCAGCACATGAGAGGTGAAGGCACAGTGACCACAAGGTCAAGACCAGCCTGTTACAGAGCAGAGGTTGTGTCTAAAACCAGGAGGAAAGGAGGGTGCAGTTCTAGATGGGTGGGGAGGTGAGGATGGATAACAGAATCGGTAGATGAGGGACTGGGTAGGCAGGTGGCTGGCTGGCTGTGTGCATAGATGGTGACATGGATGGGGGAGTGAATGGGTGAGTGGACAGATGGGCAGGTGGCCAGCTATGCAGACAGACAAGTGGGTAAGGGGACTGGCACAGGAGTGAAAGGACAGATGGATGTCGAGAACAACAGACAGGGTGTGGTGCCAGAAGGCCGCACCTCCTCACTGCTGCCTCATGAGACACAGCAGGGCCATGGTCCCTCCTGTTTAATGGGAGTACAACCCATGCTTTGCTTACCACTGCAGAGTCAGGGACACCTACCAGGAAGCCAAAGGCAGGCTTGGGCTGCGGGGGTGGGTGGGGTGGGGTGTGGGGCAGGAGTATAGAGTGATGATGTACCCCTCCTGCAGAAAGAACACTCAAGACCCTCCAGCTAAAAGCAGCCAGAAACTTTGGTTTTTTGTTTTCAAGCTTCTATCCTCAGGAAAGCTGCCCAGAGAAGGGGACATGGACTGCTCCCTGAGGAGATGGGCCCGCAGGCTAGTAGTGACAGCAATGATAAGCCCTATCAATGTCCCCCACACACACACTGAGGGACCAGCACTAGGAAAATGGCGCCCAGAATCCCACCAGGCCCACAGCCAAGCACAAGCCCCAGCCCACTGGTGACAGGGGCAGAGAGAAGGAGTGATGGAGGGCAGAAGACTTGGGGATGGAGTCAGCTCTGAGCCTACTGGGTTTGTGTCCCTGCAGAGGAGACCACACAGACCAGAGTCCAGTGAGGACAGAGCCCCAAAGGGTGGGTAGCAGGTGTGTGACCCTACTGGCCACACAGAATGAAGGCAACTGGGTGGAGGCAAAGTCTCAGTCCCATGGGACACTGATGGGTGAGAATGTCCAGAGATCAGGCTGGCCCATGTGAAGCATGCTGCGGAACGGCGATAAACTCCACTGGAATGGGGGCAACTGATCCCACGTTGGGCCACTGGCTGCCAGCATGCTCATGCGCTTGGCCAGTGAAAAGCTGGTCACCTGGAGGCCAGAAAGCAGGACACTGAGTTGGTGGGGCTCAAGCTGGGGCCTAACTCAAAGCACCATTCTGAAGTTGACCCAACTGCAGCCCAGGTCTGACCTCTGACCCTGCACCTGTTCCATCCACCCTTCCCCAGGGCATGTGGCATCTGGCTTGGATGACAAACCTTCACATCGATGCCACCGTGGGGACGCTGGTACAGGGCTTGAAATGGGTAGGAGCCATTGGCAGGATTGAGGTCAGAGCGGGCAGAGATGGCATTCTCTGCATTGGGCTTCGGGATACAGGCTTCACACAGTGACAGAGGGTCGTGAAGGAAGTTGTTGTACCTGGGTACAGATGGAAGAGATGATAGTCACCCTGGAGAAAAGCCAAGCTCTACATGGCATAGGGTGGTCCTGACCCTTCCTGAACTTTCTAGGCTTCTCCCAACACCAGCTCAGGCAGGGCCAGATATGGACCATCTCACCTCTCCACAGGGACACCCTAGCCCCAGATGTAGACCACCTTCACCCCTCCATGGGGTCACCCCAGCCTCATCACTGGGCTCTTCCTGAGGGAGGTTTTCCAGGTCCTTCCTCCATGCAGACCCCACAGATGGTCTATTCCTCAACAACATCTGTGGGGACTCAAGTCTCCCAAATACACTTCGTCTCCAGCCTGGGTCCTGGACAGGCATCTCCACCTCCCAAGAGAAAGGGATTCCCCCAAGGATGGCAGGGAGCAAGGCCCACCACCTGCAGACCAAGGGTGGTGGCAAGGTTCAGTGGTACTGTCACAGACACACAAGCCAGGAGTGTGCTGACCCACCTTATGAGCCGGACCATGGAATTCATGTCCTCCACCAGCGACTGGTCCCTCTGGAAGATCTGAGCTCGAGGGTTCTTAGTGTAGGAAAACCAATCTCCATATTGGGCCACCAAGTCCTGCAGCCCACTGGCGTTGAACACAATCTCAAAGAACCTGCTGGGACAAGGGTGGTCACCCACGACTCCCACTGGCCATACTGGCTGTGGCTCTGGCCAGGTTGGTGGGAGGGGCAGTCACAGTGGAACTGCTGTCAGGGCCAAACATGTTGCAGCAAGGCCCTCTTGTACTGTAGGGGATGAGCCTGGGCTCTGGGCTCAAATCTTTCAGCATTCTCTGACCATGGAGCTGTGGGTGAGCAAGGATCCCTGCCTCAGTTTCCACATCACTGGAATGAGAACAGGCTGCTACACTCATGTATCATGGTCACAAGGACCTGGTGGCAGGTCCTTACATTCTGAGAAAGCACAGGATGAAAGATAGCTCTGAGGAACCCAGCTGGGTTTATTGGGACTCAGCCTTCCCAGCCATGCTTAACATCAGCCTGGGTATCATATGGGCATCTCCACCTCTCAAGGACAAGGGTGGGTCCAGCTGAATGCCTGGAAATACCCAGTCCCAAGGTGTGGCCATCCCAAGTCACCCTGCACAGGTACCAGATCTGGAGGCCACACATGAAGTAGAGCTTTCCCAGCAGGAGAGGGGCTGGGGCAGTTCTCACTGGGACAGATGTGGGGTGGGGGACATGGAAAAAGGAAGGATACATACGGGATGTTGTAGCTAGCCCAGTAGGTTGTCTTGTAGAGATCTTCAGTCTTGTCGGCCACCACCACCATGCCCCTGAGACCCAGAAAGACGGACAAAGCAAGTAAGGCGACAACTCATAGGGCAAAGCCAGTGAGGGCTCTCAGGGCCCTTGGTAGGAACTGTGCTGTGTTCTGAACCTCCTGCCCCCATAGGGGGCACCCCTCCCCTAAGCCCCCCTTCCTCCCTCTGCCCCAGGGACTCACGGGATCTGTTCTAGGATGGTAAGCACTCGGCTTCCAGGGCTGGGCCCGTTGGGGATGAATGCCTTGTAGTCCACAATCATCCATTGGTTATTATACCTGCCAGGCACAAGGAAGGAACTACATCAAGCCTGGATCGCTTACAGGAGAGGAGAAAAGAAAATCTGTTCATTCTTGAGTCTCGGTTTCCCAAGTATAAAACAAGGAAGGGGCTCAAGCTGCTCCAGTGAGCATCTGTGAGAAGGGGCTGGGCAGAAGTGCTGAATGGTCTCCAAGTAGAGGCTGCAGGGCCAGGAATGCACGCACGTGCCACTATTGAACTGCTTGAAGATGTCTGCCCAGGTGGCCCCGTCCAAGGCCAGGCGGTTGGCCACGATGTTTCGAATCCACTCCAGCACACAGCCCTGGGGCTGCACGTACTTCCACAGGGCTGGATTCTTGTTGCCAATGGTGGTCTCCAGGGTGACCTGTGAGAGACAAGGTGGGCCACAGATGCCATGTGACAGTGCTGCCCTGTCTTGGCTCAGAAGTCAGTGTTGGTTCTTCCCTTACAGTTCTAACCTGCTTTGGTGCACACCCCTTATGGATTCCTTGGAAAAGTACTTGGTACAAGACTCAGGATCTTGTAGCCAGCTTTGACTTGGGGACTGGACTCCCGGAAGCCCAGAGTACCACTCCTAGGTGCCTCCCTTGTCAGAGGGTGATGTCTCCCCCAAAGGGCAGCATTTTCATCTTACCCTTCTCTCAGCTTTGCAGGGAATACTAGTGGCTTGAGGCTATTCACCTGATGCCCCTGCAGCCTGAGGCCTCGGGAAGAACCCAGCCCACCTTACTCTGTCTTGGAGTCACAAGCCATCTGCTGCTGTCTATGAAGCCACTCACCTTACTGCTCCCTGGACCCCTCATGTGTCTACATAAACATGACTTGTTCTTGTTGGTTAAAACCAATGCAGGACTAGCCAGGCATG